>NC_090338.1:64793045-65121790 GCF_035084215.1 Heptranchias perlo
GAGGAGGAGGAGGAGGACGTGGAGGAGGACGTGGAGGAGGACGCGAAGTGGGAGGAGGAGGAGGAGGAGGAGGACGTGGAGGAGGACGCGGAGTGGGAGGAGGAGGAGGAGGAGGAGGAGGAGGAGGACGTGGAGGAGGACGCGGAGGAGGACGCGGAGTGGGAGGAGGAGGAGGAGGAGGAGGACGTGGAGGAGGACGCGGAGGAGGACACGAAGTGGGAGGAGGAGGATGTGGAGGAGGACGTGAAGTGGGAGGAGGAGGAGGAGGAGGAGGAGGAGAAGGAACCCAGTGGCAGAGTAGCGGCTCACCTGGCTGCTTGTGAGGCCAGGGAGTCACTCATATTTGAACGATTCTCAGAAGGACATCTGCAAAGTGAGGATAGTCCAGTCCTCAGACCACCTGGAAAGAGAGCGCCAACACCAGCCCTCTCCAAACAGTCCCACAACTACATGTACACCCACTGTAAATGCACCCACCGGGTGGCATCAAGCCTCGCTGTTCATGATGAAGCACATGAAAGGACCCTATCTCAAAAGGCAGTTAAGAATGGGCCAGACATGGCAGCAGTGGTGAGAATAATAACATTTAATGTAAATATAACAAAAAACAAATATAAACGAAAGACATGACAGTCTGTCAGACACCCTTGTGCATCTCATTTGTGACCACAAAACCGTAGCCTTTCTCTCCCTACTACTTCTATGTGCTGCATCCCCTGTGGCTGCAGCAGAGGTTGTGGCAGGTTGCTCTTGTTCATGCCCTGACTGTTGAGATGCTTTGGGCCTCCGCCCTCTGGGTTTTGGAGCCCGTGAGGGCCCCTCTAAAGACTGCTCCACCTGCACCCGTGCAGGGACAGACTCGGCCACCTGGAGAGGAGGCAGCATTGTGGGTACTGGTTGAGAGGGGGCAACGGGTGAGACGTGGGAGCGCTTTGAGTGGCATCCCCACTTCCATGTCCCTTTCACCATCATCCCTCTCCTGGGCCAGGCCCACATTACTCCTACCACCCTGCTGGACAACAGTTTGGAGGACATGTCTGATACTTTGGGAGCCCACTTGTAGAGTTTCTGTCTGCCTTTTAAGAATGTTGTTCACCCTGAGTCCAAATGGCCATAGTCAGAGCCTGAATGGACTCATTGGTGAGTCGTGCTTGAAGCTCAATGGAGGCTAGCCTTCTCTCCATCGCAGATATTCCCGCACTTACCTGCGCCACTATCTCAGAGATAGTGGATAGAGAGAAACTATTTCCGCTGGTTGGGGATTCTAGGAGTAGGGGGCACAGTCTAAAAATTAGAGCCAGTCCTTTCAGGAGCGAGATTAGAAAAGATTTCTACACACAAAGGGTTGTAGAAGTTTGGAACTCTCTTCCGCAAACGGCAATTGATCCTAGCTCAATTGCTAAATTTAAATCTGAGATAGATAGCTTTTTGGCAACCAAAGGTATTAAGGGATATGGGCCAAAGGCAGGTATATGGAGTTACATCACAGATCAGCCATGATCTTATCAAATGGCGGAGCAGGCATGAGGGGCTGAATGGCCCACTCCAGTTCCTATGTTCCTATGTTCCTATTCCCACATGTACTTGTGCCACCATTCCACTCATGCAGGAGTTGGCCTCCTCCATTGTCTGTGCTATTGTGGGGAGTGTGCGTGGCACCTGTTCCAGTACCTCGCAAATGTGCTGCTGTCCCTTGATCATTCTCCTTTTAAAGGATGGCTCACAGGATTCAGCATCAGCGTCCAGCTGAGCAGAGCCTGGAGAGGAGTGTGCCCACTGACACGGACTCTCCACAGCTGCCCCTGTCACCAGTGTCTGCTCGTGCTTACTTGTGTGTGGTG
This sequence comes from Heptranchias perlo, assembly GCF_035084215.1. Taxonomy (NCBI): domain Eukaryota; kingdom Metazoa; phylum Chordata; class Chondrichthyes; order Hexanchiformes; family Hexanchidae; genus Heptranchias; species Heptranchias perlo. The sequence goes on from NC_090338.1 coordinate 64,794,887, forward strand.
ACTCACCAGGTGCCAACCCAACTAACTGACTACTGGGACCCACCGAGGTGTGAGTATCGGCACTGGTGGATGGCTCGCTAAGATGTGACGGTGAGCCCTTAGAGGCCTGGAGCTCCTCTGAGGAATCACCCTCTCCCGTCACTTCGGTCACTGAAGGCATGGAATAGAACAGAAGGCAATATTAAGCATCATCACAGATATGTCACGTTGCGATGAGCAAACTGAGGTGTTCAACATGCCAAGCATTGTTAACATCAATTCATGTTGTGTGTGATGAATGTTAAAGTTGTGTCACCAGACATTTGTGGGGTGCCAGTCTCGGTGTCCCCGACGGTCAGGCACCCGAGGGTGCGACTGATCTGCAGGGCCTCCTCCTCCGCCTCTGTGAGGATCACTATTTGTTATGGCCCACCTCCAGATCTACTCTTCTTCCGTGCATTTTGCGTTCTCTTCTAGAAGGGGAGAAAGTACAGACGTGTGAGTGAGTGAGGGTGAAGTGGTCAGCCGATGAATGCATTGCTTTGGGTGAAGCTGACCTTGAAAGAGGTGCATCAGAGGGTGAGTATCAGACAGAGACATCACATTGGATGAGGATTGGGGTGAGTGGTAGTGGTGGGTTAACAAATGGGGAGGTGAGGAAGTGCTGAGGAAGTGAAGGTAAGTTGAGGATGAGCCTTAAGTGAGTATGAGGAGTGATGTGTGGAGTAGTCTTGGCAGTGCAGAATGATGTCGGGGTGGGGGGTAATATGCGACATGGAATGCAGGAGAATCAGTAAGTGTACTCACTTTTGCTGACCTAGCTCGGCCATTGAAATGCTTCCTGCACTGGACGCAAGTGCGGCAGATGTTGCTGCTCCTGGTGACGTCCTCTGCCTCCTCGAGCCAGGCCTTCTTGGTGACAGAGGCAGGCCACTTCCTCCTGTCGGCCTGGTAGAATATTTCCCTTCTCCTCCTCACCCCGGCCAGCAGCCCCTCAAGTGAGGCGTCACTGAGTCGTGGAGCTGCCTTGTCCCTCTGCTGCTCCATTCTGCCTGGTTGCTCCTTGCACCAGCAAAAGCCATTGATACAATGGCCCTTTAAACCCAGACGCTCCAGCTGACAGCAGGTCATGTGGGTGTGCAGTCCGCCCACTGCGCAGCTTTCGGATGGCAAACCCTGAAACAATGTTAAAGGCCACCAATTAAGTTGCAATCGTGTGGGGAAAGGTAAGTTTTTATTATCCGGGTTACCCATGTGCCCATTGACCCCCCCTGCCCCCCACTGCCATCCCGCTGGCATTTCAAACCTGTGCCCATGTCTCTAAATACTGGGTTGACATCTAGCGGGGTACTCACATCTGGATGGAGTGACCACTGGCTCAGCGGTAATATTCCCACCTCTGAGTCAGAAGGTGAAGGGCTCAAGCTCTACTCCAGATAGTCCCAGAGCACACAGACCGGACCACTGGCTCTGAATACTGGATTGATGTCCAGCGGAGGTACTTGAGATTGATGGGTGCGGGTGGGTGGGACCCTTTAGCCTTGGTTACAGCCCATCGTGGATAAGGTACTCCTAAGATAAAAACCATGAGGAACCCACCTCAGCTACTCTTCCCTTAGTAAGTGGCTCAAGAATCTCATGCGTGAGACTTGAGTTAGGGGCAGAACACAGCAGAGAGACAGACTGTTGACACTAAAACTCATCCTTCATTTCAATATTTGAGGATTTAGGTGGAGTACATTTGTATTTTTTCGATCTTTGCTCTGTGATTTATCAAGGTAAATTAATTGAATGTAATAGACTTATGTTTTTAACCATCTTAAGGTAGACCTTACCATCAGCACTGTTCTTGGCTGAAAGCTTAACACACTATTATAATGATGTGGAGATGCCGGTGATGGACTGGGGTTGACAAATGTAAACAATCTTACAACACCAAGTTATAGTCCAACAATTTTATGTGAAAATCACAAGCTTTCTGAGGCTTCCTCCTTCGTCAGGTGAATGTCAGGAAATCCTTGAACCTTTCACATTTATATTCAGAGAACAATACCTGGTGATTACAGATAATCATTCCAACTGCCCGTTGTCAAGGCAATCAAAGTGTTCAGACAGAGAGGTGTTACCTACAGGACCACCGAATATACAAACTGCCAGAACACAAAACAGAGAGAGAGAGAAACATCCGAAAGGAAGAGAAAGGCTGAAAATGACCCGTTGTGTTAAAAACAGATAACTTTTATTCGCTGGTGGGGTTACGTGTAGCGCGACATGAACCCAAGATCCCGGTTGAGGCCGTCCTCATGAATGCGGAACTTGGCTATCAATTTCTGCTCGACGATTTTGCGTTGTCGTGTGTCTCGAAGGCCGTCTTGGAGTACGCTTACCCGAAAATCGGTGGCTGAATGTCCTTGACTGCTGAAGTGTTCCCCGACTGGGAGGGAACCCTCCTGTCTGGCGATTGTTGCGTGGTGTCCGTTCATCCATTGTCGCAGTGGTCTCGCCAATGTACCATGCTCCGGGGCACCCAGCTTTCAGGAGAACAGCGTCCACGACACCACACAACCCCGCCACGGCAACCTCTGCAAGACATGCCAGATCATCGACACAGATACCACCATCACACGAGAGGACACCACCCACCAGGTACATGGTTCATACTCCTGTGACTCGGCCAACGTTGTCTACCTCATACGTTGCAGGAAAGGATGCCCTGGAGCATGGTACATTGGCGAGACCATGCAGACACTGCGACAACGGATGAACGGACACCGCGCAACAATTGCCAGACAGGAGGGTTCCCTCCCAGTCGGGGAACACTTCAGCAGTCAAGGACATTCAGCCACCGATCTTCGGGTAAGCGTTCTCCAAGGCGGCCTTTGAGACACACGACAACGCAAAATCGTCGAGCAGAAATTGATAGCCAAGTTCCGCACCCATGAAAACGGCCTCAACCGGGATCTTGGGTTCATGTCACGCTACACGTAACCCCACCAGCGAATAAAAGTTATCTGTTTTTAATTCAACGGGTCATTTTCAGTCTTTCTCTTCCTTTTGAATGTTTCTCCCTCTCTCTCTCTGTTTTGTGTTCTGGCCGTTTGTATATTCGGTGGTCCTGTAGGTAACACCTCTCTGTCTGAACACTTTGATTGCCTTGACAATGGGCAGTTGGAATGATTATCTGTAATCACCAGGTATTGTTCTCTGAATATAAATGCAAAACGTTCAAGGATTTCCTGACATTCACCTGACGAAGGAGGAAGCCTCCAAAAGCTTGTGATTTCAAATAAAATTGTTGGACTATAACTTGGTGTTGTAAGATTGTTTACACTATTGTAACCAAGCATTAGTGGGTTTGTACAAAGACAGTGTCCCTCCTAATATCTGTGCTTTTATTATAATTAAAATAGTCCAGAAGATTAAAGGTGGAGATATATTTTAGATATATGTTATCTTTTTAGGTATTCACTTCAGACGTTTTTCTTGGGTTCAACACCAAAGACCAAAGAATGAGGCCCCACTCGTTACAAACCGAGTGTGCATCTACCTGCCTAATATCTGGGTAACTAGTGAGCTCGGGGTTTGAATAGACACCCTGGTCACTGTATTCAGCTCACTGCCACATGTGGTCTCCCTGACTCTGGACAGTGGTAGAATAAACACTGTCCCTTAAGCTATGAACTAACAACAAGATTTAATGAGCAGCAAATTGATAATTGAACAGTAGCAAAGACAAACAGTTGATTTACAGTCATTGGAATGAAGAACCTCAGGATGTCCCAAAGTGCTTCACAGTCAAGGGAATAATTTTGAAGTGCAGTCACTGTCGTAATGTAGAAAACGTGCAGCCAATTAGAGCACAGGAAGATTCCACAAACAGCAATCAGATAAATGACCAGGTAATCTACTTTAGTGATGTTGGTTGAGGGATTAACATTGGCCAGGACATCGGGGAGAACTCCCCCTGCTCTTCTTCGAATAATGCCATGTGATTTTTTTACTTCTACCTGAGAGGGCAGACAGGGCCTTGGTTTTACGCCTCATCCGAAAAACGGCACCTCTGACAGTGCAGGACTCCCTCAGTACTGCAGTGGAATGACAGCCTAGATTACATGCTCAAGTCTCTGGAGTGGGACTTGAACCCACAGCCTTCTGACTTTAGAGGTAAGAGCGCTACCACCGAGGCAAAGCTGACATCAAATGAGTTTTGCTTTATCAACGACTGTTACAAACTTTACCATTTGTCCTCAGAATGTAAAAAAGATATTAAACAGTTATATCTCCTACACTAACATTCGGTGTAAGGCTGGGCCTACTACCAACAACTGCAGATGCTCGAACTCTGAAACAATGCTAGAAAACACTGGAAACACTTAGCAGGTTGGTCAGCACCTGTAGAGAGAACAGATGGGTTAATGTTTCAGCTCTGGACCCTCCATCAATACTGTTTATTGTGCTACTTTACAAAAATGTCTAACACAGGATGACCTGGTAGTGGCAGTCAAAGAAGGGGCAAGGGATGAAAGAAAGAATTTGCATTTATATAGCACCTTTCATGACCTCAGGACCTCCCAAAGCACTTCATAGCCAATGAAGTACTTTTGAAGTGTAGTCACCGTTGGAATAAGAACATAAGAAATAGGAGCAGGTGTAGGCCATTCGGCCCCTCGAGCCTGCTCCACTAGGATCATGTCTGATCTTCGACCTCAACTCCACTTTCCCGCCCTACCCCCACAACCCATGATCCCTTTAGTGTCCAAAACTCTATTGATCTCAGTCTTGAATTTACTCGATGACTGAGCATCCACAGCCCTCTGGGGTAGAGAATTCCAAAGATTCACAACCCTCTGAGTGAAAAAAATTTTCCTCATCTCAGTCCTAAATGGCCGACTCCTTATCTTGGGACTATGACCCCTAGTTCTAGACTCTCCAGCCAGGGGAAACAGCCTCTCAGCATCTACCTTGTAATGTAGGAATCACGGCAGCCAATTTGTGCACAGCAAGGTCCCACATACAACAATGAGATAATGACCAGATAATCTGAAGGAGCGATACAAATGCAGATTATTGATGTAGTTGATGTTGGAAATTTCCTACGTGATGGGAGAGTAAGTGATATTTATTCAAATGAAGGCTGGAATTGCACAGCTGTAAGAGGAGTGAAAGCACAATCTCCCAGATGTGACAAAGAAAGGAAGAGAAGTTCTTCGGGACTAGCGGGAACACCTGGAATGTGTGGGGGACAAATTGAACCTTGTTGCGCTCGTTTTTTTGGGCACAAAATGAAGGCTGACGAGACCAATTTCAGCGCACAATCTCTCGCGCCCGATCTCCCCCAGATGTGCGTCTGCTGCCAAATTGGAAGCCGGCCACTACCAACTGTCCAGGATTGCCAACCTGAAACAGGCGCGAGGCGTCTTGAATATGCAAATCAGGGGCCAAACACCTGTTTTAGGACCCCAATGTAAAATTGCTCGTCAAATGGGCGGAGCTTGCATGGTCATTCTGGGCCTTCAGCGGCCTAACCAGCAATCCTTAAAGGGCCGTCCGAAATTGCCAAGGAAACTTTTTTATAGTTTAATTGCTATGGAGCCAAGAGACGCTTTCCCTGGCTCCCCCTAAATACTGCGAGTCGCAGCCAGCCTGGCCTCCGCACCCCTCCTCCCTGTCGTCTCCTCTCCCCCCCACCCCCAGGACCTACTTGCTGTCTTGGTGTCAGACCGAAGACCCTGATTGGCGTCCGCAACTCGCCGGTTTCAAGCAGCTGAGGCCCGAGGCTCCATTTTGTTCGGGCACGTGTTGCGATCACACCGTCCATTTCATACTCGCAGCCAGCGCTACTCGAATTTCTCCCCCCCACCTCCCACACCCATCCTATATCTCTCAGGTAAGAGTGGAGACCTGGAATGGAAGGACGAGGATCAGAGTAAATTACTTCATGTGAAGAGTTAGCACCGGCTCAGCCAGGATGGGCCAAATGGCCCCCTTCTGTGCTGTAATGTCCATCGCTCCAGGAGATTTCACGGCCAAGAAATTCGGGCGTGCCCATTTTTGGGACCAATCGCTGCGCCTGAATGGCAAGGGTCCGAGACACACCTGAGTCTCGAGTCTCATTACCATCGAGCTGGCGAGCGATGGACAATAACAGGCAGCTCGCTGGCAAAGTGGGATTAAAGATTGGGTTGCTGCAACACCAGCAGTGACCCTCAGGTAAGTGGTTAAAGGGACCGGGAAGGGGGACTATCGGGTCAGGAGGTAACGGTGGCTGGGGGGGTGGCGGTGATGGGGAGTAGCGGCATTGATCGTGTGGGGGCAGTGGCCCGATTTCTTTGATTGTGGAGTCAGGTGGATCACTCCTGCTCCTCCTGGCTCCACATTCAGGACAATATATTTTTAAACGCTTACCTTGCTGGTTGCGGCCTATAGCAGTCCCTTTAAGGATCACCTGTTGGGCCTGGTTTGCCTGGGTGCAGCTGCTACTGGCAAGGCAAACCAGCCTTGCAAGTGGGGGCCTCAAATGGGCGTAAGGCCTCTTATCTGCATTTGTGCGGGCACTCCACAACAATCTTTTTGCCTGTAACAACGCGGAGGGTGGCGCTCTTCCGGCTCATAATGAGCCCGTGCTTCCTGCCCGCCATATTGGAGGCATAGGAGCCCATTGACCACCCAAAAAACAAGAGGCTAAACAGTGGAATTTCTAGGCCATTGGGGGTGATTTTAAACCCCAAGAACGGGTGGGTTGGGGACGGGTGGGAGTTGAAAATAGTTGTTTTTTTGGGTCGCGACCGCAAAATTTTCAGACTTGGCATTCCCAGTGGGAAGCCTGTACCTTTTACACGCCGACATTAAACCCGGAAATAAAGCCGGGTTGAGGTCGTGACCCAAAAAACATCTATTTTCAACTCCCACCCGCCCCCAACCCACCCGTCCGTGGGGTTTAAAATCGCCCCCATTATGTCTGGTGATGAGGCATAACTCTGTTGTTATAATGTGGAGATGCCGGTGATGGACTGGGGTTGACAATTGTAAACAATTTTACAACACCAAGTTATAGTCCAGCAATTTTATTTTAAATTCACAAGCTTTCGGAGGCTTCCTCCTTCCTCAGGTGAACGATGTGAAAATGAAATCCTTGAAAAAAGGAAGGCCACCAGAGGGCAACATATTACACAGATTCTGACAGGTCTGGACAGTAGCACGGCTGTGAAACGGAGAGCTCCCTCCTCCGATACTGTGTTAAAATGAAAGGGGTGGTTTTATAATCCAGAGTTCCCATAGGGGAGCTGTGCTCTTAAGGGGTGTGGGCGTGAAAGAAAGACTTGCATTTATATAGCGCCTTTCACAACCTCAGGAAGTCCCAAAGCGCTTCACAGCCAATGAAGTACTTTTGAAGTGTAGCCACTGTTGTAATGTAAGAAATGCGGCAGCCAATTTACGCACAGCAAGATCCCACAAACAGCAATGCGATAATGACCAGATAAACTGTTTTTTTTTACTGATGCTGGTTGAGGGATAAATGTTGGCCCAGGACACTGGGAGAACTCCCCTGCAGGACGGCACCTCCGACACTGCAGCACTCCCTCAGTACTGCACTGGAGTGTCAGCCTAGATTTGTGCTCAAGTCTCAGGAGTGGGGCTTGAATCCCTCAATGATCTACACTCGTGAAAGTTAATTCCAGGCCCCTCCAGGAAAGTCGTGACCTGCGCTGCCCCAAGACTCTCTCTCGGAACGCCCTTCCTCACGCCTGACCCACACTTCCTCTCCTTGTTTGTTTTTTCTTGGCCTCTGACGATTGTCCCCATTGTCTTCAGAAACCAAAATGGCGGCACTGGCTGCTCGCAGCACTGCTCGAGCTACAAGTAGGGGAGTTCTCCCCAGTGTCCTGGCCAATATTTATCCCTCAACCAACATTAAGGAGAAGCTAGATAAGTACATGAGGGAGAAAGGAATAGAAGGATATGCTGATAGGGTGAGATGAAGTAAGGTGGGAGGAGGTTCTTGTGGTGCACAAATATTGTCATAGACCTATTGGGCCGAATGGCCTGTTTCTGTGCTGTAAATTCAATGCAATTCTATGTCATTCTACCTATCACAATTACCACAAGTATTTAAATGATCTTTCTTATTGTGCAATGTCGCTTGACTTGAGAGCAAAGACATGCAGCACCTCAGGAGCCCCTGTTAACCCTCCCCCCTCCCCCCCGTGTAATTTGGGGGCACATCACCCACCATATAATTTTACTTTGTTCAGTAACGTACCCAGCACGCTCTCTGCTCGTACTATAAAAATGGCCAGATATTGAGGCACAAAGACAGGATGGAATTATGGGCTGGGATTTTCAGCTGTTGTTCACCTGGTGTAAGTTGCGAGAGTGTATTTGAAACTTTGATAGATCCTGTTCGCAATTTTCCGACCATGGGAGAAACCTCCACACAAAGCAACAATTGTTGGTGCTTATCCTGTTATCATTGGTGTGACAGCAGCAGCTTGATTTCAACCATCCCCCTGTCATTTATACCCCCTCCCAGAGGCTTGCCAGGTGACCACTGGTGCATCATCCGCCTGCTCATTATTGATATGCGAATCTTAACTGTCAGGGCCACAAGGCTATTTGACTGTGAAGGAATCAGCCTGATCTTGTTTCCCACTCATCATCCAGACATGTGACCTTCTAATAAAGGTCACTCTCTAACAATCAGGAGCATGAGCCCTGACCGAGTTTCCCTTCCCCTAATCCAGTGGACAATTGCAGAATCCCCTTGCCTCCGTGCCCCAGCTGAGATCAGCTTACTGTGCACAGGCTGGGGATCGAACCTGGGACCTTCCCGTCTCCCTAGGAGATGGGACGACTCTACCCCTGAGCCACGGGGACAGCTTTAATTGGATAGGGACGAGTTCCTGTCCATTGATGTTTAGTGTCTATGATGCAAGATGTACTACTGGGTGTTCAAACTTGTTTAAATTCATTCTCAGGATGTGGGCATCGCTGGCAAGGCTGGCATTTATTGCCCATCCCTAGTTTGCCTTAAGAAGGTTTGATGCAACTGAACAGCTTGCTAGGCCACTTCCGAGGGCAGTTAAGAGTTAACCACATTGGTGTGGGGCTGGAGGCCAGGATGGCTGGTTTTCTTCTCTAAAGAACATTAGTGCATCAATTGGGTTTTTACGACAATCCGACAGCTTCCTGGTCACTTCTATTGATGCCAGCTTTTCATTTCCAGGTATTTTTAAATTGAATTCATCAGGATTGACCACAACAGCTCCCCCCACCCTGTGATCGGATGGCCTGCCGATACCCAAGGTCCCAGCAATGACCACTTGAGGTAAGGTAACGAGGGGTTGCAACACAGCGAGAGTCAGCCTCTTTAGAGAACAAGGATAAGTGAAACCAGGAGCGAGAGGGGAATGAGAAAGCCTTCAGTAATATCTAAACTGTTACAGCGGGAGAGGGACGAATCTTTCACCTTTTGGCAAGTCTTCCCCTTAATTCTGTTTATCTATTTTACTGCCAGGAGCAGAGTTAATGAGGCTAAACATTGCAGTCTTCAACAGCTTTAGCACTGTGATGGGGGCGGGCAGCTGACTGACTGAAGTTTGAGGTAAGGTAGTAAATGAAAATGAATTATGTCTGTCCTGACGTTAATAATCCCAACTGTCGTGAGATCATGTGACACTTACCCCTTCTTCTTTGAAACACCACCTACTCTCCAGACTAATGTGTGTGAGGAGAGGGGGTTGGGGTGGGGTGAAAGTGTATGATAAAAATTCTTATTCTCATCAATATTTTTTTCCTCATCATTATAAACAGATACTCTGAATTGCTGACTTTTTAATCCCCAGTGAAAGACGGCAGGGAGAGGAATAGTCAGGCAGTATTCTCCAATACTGATCGCTATCCAGGGATCTCAGCTGTGAAGTGTCAGCATTGGGCTCAGCCGTGATGCCTCCCACGGACGAATATGCTGGCAACAGTCGCTGTCTGGGCTCGCGCATGCAGAACGGCCACTTGGGCAAAGGTAGCAGGAGGACGGACTGAGCTGGCGGCACTGAGGCCAGGCATGAGTCAGTGCCCGTGGGAGAGGAGCGGGAGAACAGGCAAATGACCAACAAGACCAACAAAAAAATGCTGTGAGGGTTTGAGAAGCAGCAGAAGGAGTTATGTCTAAGAACAGGTACGTAGTGTTAAGGTTAGTGTTAGGGTTATATAGTCGATAGCAGGTTAGGGTTACATTGATTTGCATTGAGTCTACATCACAGAAATAGGCCATTCGGCCCAACTGGTCTATGCTAGCATTCATGCTTCACAAAAGCCTCCTCCCTTACTCCATCTATCCCTATCAGCATACCCTTCCATTCCTTTCTCCTTCATGTGCTTATCTAGCTTCCCCTTAAATGCAGCTATGCTATTTTCCTCAGCCATTTCTTGTGGTGGGGAGTTCCACATTCTTACCACTCTTTTGGTAAAGAAGTTTCTCTTGAATTCCTTATTGGATTTATAGGGAATCCTATAGGGTTAGGGTTAGGTTTAGGTTATGTAGTCGGTAGTGGGTTAGGTTTAGGGTTAAGTAGTCGGTAGTGGCTTAGGTTTAGGGTTGTGTAGTCGGTAGCTGGTTAGAGTTAGGGTTATGTGGTCTGTAGTGGGTTAGGTTCAGGGTTATGTGGTCGGTAGCTGGTTAGGGTTATTTAGTCAGTAGCTGGTTAGATTTAGGGTTATATAGTCAGTAGTGGGTTAGGTTTAGGGTTATGTAGTCGGTAGTGGGTTAGGTTTAGGGTTATATAGTCAGTAGTGGGTTAGGTTTAGGGTTATGTAGTCGGTAGTGGGTTCGGTTTAGGATTGTGTAGTCGGTAGCTGGTTAGACGTAGGGTTATGTAGTCTGTAGTGGGTTAGGTTCAGGGTTATGTGGTCGGTAGCTGGTTAGGGTTATTTAGTCAGTAGCTGGTTAGGTTTAGGGTTATGTAGTCGGTAGTGGGTTAGGTTTAGGGTTATGTAGTCGGTAGCGGGTTAGGTTTAGGGTTATGTAGTCGGTAGCGGGTTAGATTTAAGGTTATGTAGTCGGTAGTGGGTTAGGTTTAGGGTTATGTAGTTTGTAGTGGGTTAGGTTTAGGGTTATGTAGTCGTTAATGGGTTAGGTTCAGGGTTATGTAGTCGGTAGCTGGTTTGGTTTAGGGTTATGTAGTCGGTAGCTGGTTTGGTTTAGGGTTATGTAGTCGGTAGTGGGTTAGGTTTAGGGTTATGTAATCATTGATGGGTTAGGTTCAGGGTTATGTAGTCGGTAGCTGGTTAGGGTTAGGGCTATGTAGTCGGTAGCTGGTTAGGGTTAGGGTTATGTAGTCGGTAGCTGGTTTCGTTTCGGGTTATGTGGTCGGTAGCTGGTTTGGTTTAGGGTTATGTAGTCGGTAGTGGGTTAGGTTTAGGGTTATGTTGTCGGTAGTGGGTTAGGTTTAGGGTTGTGTAGTCGGTAGCTGGTTAGAGTTAGGGTTATGTAGTCTGTAGTGGGTTAGGTTCAGGGTTATGTGGTCGGTAACTTGTTAGGGTTATTTAGTCAGTAGCTGGTTAGGTTTTGGGTTATGTAGTCGGTAGTGGGTTAGGTTTAGGGTTATGTAGTCGGTAGTGGGTTAGGTTTAGGGTTATGTAGTCGGTAGCGGGTTAGGTTTAGGGTTATGTAGTCGGTAGTGGGTTAGGTTTAGGGTTATATAGTCAGTCATGGGTTAGGTTTAGGGTTATGTCGTCGGTAGTGGGTTCGATTCAGGGTTATGTGGTCGGTAGCTGGTTATGGTTAGGGTTATTTAGTCAGTAGCTGGTTAGGTTTAGCATTATGTAGTCAGTAGCGGGTTAGGTTTAAGGTTATGTAGTCGGTAGTGGGTTAGGTTTAGGGTTATGTAGTTTGTAGTGGGTTAGGTTTAGGGTTATGTAATCTGTTGTGGGTTAGGTTTAGGTTATGTAGTTGGTAGTGGGTTAGGTTTAGGGTTATGTAGTTGGTAGCGGGTTAGGTTTACGGTTATGTAATCTGTTGTGGGTTAGGTTTAAGGTTATGTAGTCGGTAGTGGGTTAGGTTTAGGGTTATGTAGTTTGTAGTGGGTTAGGTTTAGGGTTATGTAGTCGTTAATGGGTTAGGTTCAGGGTTATGTGGTCGGTAGCTGGTTTGGTTTAGGGTTATGTAGTCGGTAGCTGGTTTGGTTTAGGGTTATGTAATCATTAATGGGTTAGGTTCAGGGTTATGTAGTCGGTAGCTGGTTAGGGTTAGGGTTATTTAGTCGGTAGCTGGTTTCGTTTCGGGTTATGTGGTCGGTAGCTGGTTTGGTTTAGGGTTATGTAGTCGGTAGTGGGTTAGGTTTAGGGTTATGTAGTCGGTAGTGGGTTAGGTTTAGGGTTATGTAGTCGGTAGTGGGTTAGGTTTAGGGTTATGTAGTCGTTAATGGGTTAGGTTCAGGGTTATGTAGTCGGTAGCTGGTTAGGGTTAGGGTTATGTGGTCGGTAGTTGGTTTGGTTTAGAGTTATGTGGTCGGTAGCTGGTTTGGTTTAGGGTTATGTAGTCGGTAGCTGGTTTGGTTTAGGGTTATGTAGTCGGTAGTGGGTTAGGTTTAGGGTTATGTAATCATTGATGGGTTAGGTTCAGGGTTATGTAGTCGGTAGCTGGTTAGGGTTAGGGCTATGTAGTCGGTAGCTGGTTAGGGTTAGGGTTATGTAGTCGGTAGCTGGTTTCGTTTCGGGTTATGTGGTCGGTAGCTGGTTTGGTTTAGGGTTATGTAGTCGGTAGTGGGTTAGGTTTAGGGTTATGTTGTCGGTAGTGGGTTAGGTTTAGGGTTGTGTAGTCGGTAGCTGGTTAGAGTTAGGGTTATGTAGTCTGTAGTGGGTTAGGTTCAGGGTTATGTGGTCGGTAGCTGGTTAGGGTTATTTAGTCAGTAGCTGGTTAGGTTTAGGGTTATGTAGTCGGTAGTGGGTTAGGTTTAGGGTTATGTAGTCGGTAGTGGGTTAGGTTTAGGGTTATGTAGTCGGTAGCGGGTTAGGTTTAGGGTTATATAGTCAGTCGTGGGTTAGGTTTAGGGTTATGTCGTCGGTAGTGGGTTCGGTTCAGGGTTATGTGGTCGGTAGCTGGTTATGGTTAGGGTTATTTAGTCAGTAGCTGGTTAGGTTTAGGGTTATGTAGTCAGTAGCGGGTTAGGTTTAAGGTTATGTAGTCGGTAGTGGGTTAGGTTTAGGGTTATGTAGTTTGTAGTGGGTTAGGTTTAGGGTTATGTAATCTGTTGTGGGTTAGGTTTAGGTTATGTAGTTGGTAGTGGGTTAGGTTTAGGGTTATGTAGTTGGTAGCGGGTTAGGTTTAGGGTTATGTAGTCATTAATGGGTTAGGTTCAGGGTTATGTAGTCGGTAGCTGGTTAGGGTTAGGGTTATGTGGTCGGTAGCTGGTTTGGTTTAGGGTTATGTAGTCGGTAGCTGGTTTGGTTTAGGGTTATGTAGTCGGTAGTGGGTTAGGGTTAGGGTTATGTAGTCGGTAGCTGGTTAGGGTTAGGGTTATGTAGTCGGTAGCTGGTTTTGTTTCGGGTTATGTGGTTGGTAGCTGGTTTGGTTTAGGGTTATGTAGTCGGTAGTGGGTTAGGTTTAGGGTTATGTAGTCGGTAGTGGGTTAGGTTTAGGGTTGTGTCGTCGGTAGCTGGTTAGAGTTAGGGTTATGTTGTCTGTAGTGGGTTAGGGTTAGGGTTATGTAGTCGGTAGCTGGTTTCGTTTCGGGTTATGTGGTCGGTAGCTGGTTTGGTTTAGGGTTATGTAGTCGGTAGTGGGTTAGGTTTAGGGTTGTGTAGTCGGTAGCTGGTTAGAGTTAGGGTTATGTTGTCTGTAGTGGGTTAAGTTCAGGGTTATGTGGTCGGTAGCTGGTTAGGGTTATTTAGTCAGTAGCTGGTTAGGTTTAGTGTTATGTAGTCGGTAGTGGGTTAGGTTTAGGGTTATGTAGTCGGTAGTGGGTTAGGTTTAGGGTTATGTAATCTGTTGTGGGTTAGTATTAGGTTATGTAGTTGGTAGTGGGTTAGGTTTAGGGTTATGTAGTTGGTAGCGGGTTAGGTTTACGGTTATGTAATCCGTTGTGGGTTAGGTTTAGGGTTATGTAGTCGGTAGTGGGTTAGGTTTAGGGTTGTGTAGTCGGTAGCTGGTTAGAGTTAGGGTTATGTTGTCTGTAGTGGGTTAGGGTTAGGGTTATGTAGTCGGTAGCTGGTTTCGTTTCGGGTTATGTGGTCGGTAGCTGGTTTGGTTTAGTGTTATGTAGTCGGTAGTGGGTTAGGTTTAGGGTTGTGTAGTCGGTAGCTGGTTAGGTTTACGGTTATGTAATCCGTTGTGGGTTAGGTTTAGGGTTATGTAGTTTGTAGTGGGTTCGGTTTAGGGTTATTTAGTCATTAATGGGTTAGGTTCAGGGTTATGTAGTCGGTAGCTGGTTAGGGTTAGGGTTATGTAGTCGGTAGCAGGTTAGGGTTAGGGTTATGTAGTCGGTAGCTGGTTTCGTTACGGGTTATGTGGTCGGTAGCTGGTTTCGTTTCGGGTTATGTGGTCGGTAGCTGGTTTGGTTTAGGGTTATGTAGTCGGTAGTGGGTTAGGTTTAGGGTTATGTAGTCGGTAGTGGGTTAGGTTTAGGGTTGTGTAGTCGGTAGCTGGTTAGAGTTAGGGTTATGTTGTCTGTAGTGGGTTAAGTTCAGGGTTATGTGGTCGGTAGCTGGTTCGGGTTATTTAGTCAGTAGCTGGTTAGGTTTAGGGTTATGTAGTCGGTAGTGGGTTAGGTTTAGTGTTATATAGTCGGTAGTGGGTTAGGTTTAGGGTTGTGTAGTCGGTAGCTGGTTAGAGTTAGGGTTATGTTGTCTGTAGTGGGTTAAGTTCAGGGTTATGTGGTCGGTAGCTGGTTCGGGTTATTTAGTCAGTAGCTGGTTAGGTTTAGGGTTATGTAGTCGGTAGCTGGTTTGGTTTAGGGTTATGTAGTCGGTAGTGGGTTAGGTTTAGGGTTATGTAATCATTGATGGGTTAGGTTCAGGGTTATGTAGTCGGTAGCTGGTTAGGGTTAGGGCTATGTAGTCGGTAGCTGGTTAGGGTTAGGGTTATGTAGTCGGTAGCTGGTTTCGTTTCGGGTTATGTGGTCGGTAGCTGGTTTGGTTTAGGGTTATGTAGTCGGTAGTGGGTTAGGTTTAGGGTTATGTTGTCGGTAGTGGGTTAGGTTTAGGGTTGTGTAGTCGGTAGCTGGTTAGAGTTAGGGTTATGTTGTCTGTAGTGGGTTAAGTTCAGGGTTATGTGGTCGGTAGCTGGTTCGGGTTATTTAGTCAGTAGCTGGTTAGGTTTAGGGTTATGTAGTCGGTAGTGGGTTAGGTTTAGTGTTATATAGTCGGTAGTGGGTTAGGTTTAGGGTTGTGTAGTCGGTAGCTGGTTAGAGTTAGGGTTATGTTGTCTGTAGTGGGTTAAGTTCAGGGTTATGTGGTCGGTAGCTGGTTCGGGTTATTTAGTCAGTAGCTGGTTAGGTTTAGGGTTATGTAGTCGGTAGCTGGTTTGGTTTAGGGTTATGTAGTCGGTAGTGGGTTAGGTTTAGGGTTATGTAATCATTGATGGGTTAGGTTCAGGGTTATGTAGTCGGTAGCTGGTTAGGGTTAGGGCTATGTAGTCGGTAGCTGGTTAGGGTTAGGGTTATGTAGTCGGTAGCTGGTTTCGTTTCGGGTTATGTGGTCGGTAGCTGGTTTGGTTTAGGGTTATGTAGTCGGTAGTGGGTTAGGTTTAGGGTTATGTAGTCGGTAGCTGGTTTGGTTTAGGGTTATGTAGTCGGTAGCTGGTTAGGGTTAGGGTTATGTGGTCGGTAGCTGGTTTGGTTTAGGGTTATGTAGTCGGTAGCTGGTTAGGGTTAGGGTTATGTGGTCGGTAGCTGGTTTGGTTTAGGGTTATGTAGTCGGTAGCTGGTTTGGTTTAGGGTTATGTAGTCGGTAGTGGGTTAGGTTTAGGGTTATGTAATCATTAATGGGTTAGGTTCAGGGTTATGTAGTCGGTAGCTGGTTAGGGTTAGGGTTATGTAGTCGGTAGCTGGTTAGGTTTAGGGTTATGTAGTCGGTAGCTGGTTTCGTTTCGGGTTATGTGGTCGGTAGCTGGTTTGGTTTAGGGTTATGTAGTCGGTAGTGGGTTAGGTTTAGGGTTATGTAGTCGGTAGTGGGTTAGGTTTAGGGTTGTGTAGTCGGTAGCTGGTTAGAGTTAGGGTTATGTTGTCTGTAGTGGGTTAAGTTCAGGGTTATGTGGTCGGTAGCTGGTTAGGGTTATTTAGTCAGTAGCTGGTTAGGTTTAGGGTTATGTAGTCGGTAGTGGGTTAGGTTTAGGGTTATGTAGTCGGTAGTGGGTTCGGTTCAGGGTTATGTAGTCTGTAGCGGGAGCTAATCCCTTGCTTTAGCCAGCTCACTCCCTTATTTTACCGTCTTAAAAACCTACCCTATATTACACTGCATTATCTTTTGTCACTTACCCCCTGGCAATACCCTTTGCAAATCATGGAGCAAAAAAACAGAAAGTTTCTTGAGTTGAACGATTTGAATTCCATCCCGAGGCTGTGAGAGAAAAGTTTGTCCAACCTTGAGTTTGCGAATTCAGAGAGGTGTCGGCAGTTGTTTTATTTTAAGTAAAAACAAGTAAATGCGAGTTCATTTCAACTGAAGCTCTTTTTTTCTCGCCTTTTTTTTTGAAGGGGTTTGACTCTGCCTTACGCAATACTTTGTCGAGCAATTCTTGACGACAGAATGCTTCGGGCAATGTGTCCATGTTGACAGTGTAAATAAATCATTTTTTTTTCTTCCCCCCCCCCCCCCCCCCCCTTTAAGTAGCATGTCAGCTTGTTAAACTGACCTAACCTACAGAGAAACCAAACAGTCAACACTTCCTCCCGGTGACGTCAGCACCAATCAGTGCCAGCCGGGGGCGGAGCTCGTAATAGATACCCTGAGAATGCAGGTGTATAAGTATGAGATGCAAGGTGCAAGTGCTCTGACAGCTGCTTTGCCGCAAGAGATTCTACAAGTTGATTCGACCCCCGCTGGTCTGAAGAGATTATGAGTTCGTTCGATCTCCAGACGCAATCCCCCCCTCGTTGCAGCCCTCAGTTCCCCAGCATAGGTCAAGAACCCCCAGAGATGAACATCTTCTGCGAGAACTTCTTCCACCAGCAGAACGCGCAGAGGCCGTCCAACTATGACATCGAGGACTACAGCTCATCCGCCAACCCCTACCTCTGGTTAAACGGACCCTCCATGAACTCCTCGTCGTACCTGTCGGGACCCAATGCCAGCCCCTTCATCCCACAGTCCTACGGTATGCCAAGACAGTTCCTACCCAACAGCACCGGTTTGGGAGGGTCAGACTTAGGATGGCTCTCCATTCCCAACCAGGAAGAGCTTCTGAAACTAGTGAGACCGCCCTACTCCTACTCAGCTCTGATTGCAATGGCAATCCACGGGGCACCAGACAAGAGACTGACCCTCAGTCAAATCTATCAGTACGTGGCTGACAACTTTCCCTTTTATAACAAGAGCAAAGCCGGGTGGCAGAATTCCATCAGGCACAACCTCTCCCTCAACGACTGCTTTAAGAAAGTTCCCAGAGATGAGGACGATCCAGGTAAGTTGCCTTTTGATTTTAAAATAGTTTTGTGTTTCTCTTTCCTCTCTACACGACAATTGAAACGTACAGTTTCGGCAGATTGACCAATGCAACATTGGCTCCTAGTTTATTGCTGAGCAAGTTTTACTGGCAGGGTTTGAAATTTTGATTTAAGTCCGAGGAATGTTGCTACACGATTAGCTCGTAAAGAGTAGGAGACTGAGTTTATTGACCTACGTGAACGAATACTTTTAAAAACTCCACCATGCCTGTCAACGTCACGCCAAACCTGGCGGTCTCACCTCGTAGAGGCTTCACCTTGTATTTTTATTTTAATCGAATGACTTTGGGTGAAGGGCCAAAACCCACGGTGCAGGACACCACCGAGGTTGATGGGAGCAGGAGAGAAGATGAGGTTAAATCAAGAGGTTCGATACCATCAAGCTTGGGTTTTAGAAGACTGTAGGAGGAAAGGCCGGAGGAGGCAAGGAGTTCTTCAGTTTTGAGGTCCCGGAAAAGATTGTGTGAGAACTGGAGACAATATGACGAGTCTTGATTCAGCACAGTGAGGACATGGGCAGAAGGATTTTAAGAGAAGAAAGTTCCAAGGTGTGTGGGTAAAATAGCATTGAGTTTAAGTACTCTAAGAAAATCACGCCCATTTTAATATGAGTGAGGAGAATGTTCCGCGATGTTAATGACTGGTGGAGCTTTTCCCAGTGCTAAATTGCGACTAGATTACCACACTTGTCGATGAGCTGACTCAGTTCACCGCCTCGTGACATCTCACTTCTTTTGTTTTCTCCCCCGTACATTGCAGGTAAAGGAAATTACTGGACCCTGGATCCGAACTGTGAAAAAATGTTCGACAATGGAAACTTTCGGCGCAAGAGGAAGAGGAAGTCAGATCCCAATTCCGGCGCTGGGAATATCGGTGCCGAGAAGTCTGACGATAGCAGCCACAAGGCCCCCCAAAGCCCAGGGATCCTGGACAACTCCACCACTAGGACAGGAACCTCTCCCGAAAAGAAATCTCCTCCCCCCATCTCTGCTCCCTGCCTCAGCAACTTCATATCCAGTATGTCTACCTATAACAATCCCACTCATTCAGGAGGGAGGCAAGTTTCTCTTGGACTGGTCAACGACACCTCCCAGAGGATGGGACAGAATATGATGGGGTTTAGCTCGTACTCACCTTCCAGTAACATCCTGGGCCAGTCTGGGTTGGAGTGGTCTGATCCAGGAGCATCAAACCGTTACGGCTATTCCTCAGTGCTAAACCAGTTCAACAACCACTTCTACAACAGCATCAATGCAAACAGTCTGCTGTACTCCAGGGAAGGGACAGAGGTGTGAAGGGAAGATTTGCTGAATGAAGGATCAATTGTAAAAATTAAATAATTACAACAAAAATAAATTGATGCTATGTAGTTTATTTATGAGAAAACATTTCATGGGCATTGTATTCCAGTATTTTAACTTTGTAATTGGGATAAAAGGACCAACTAAACCAAGAGCCCTGAAGCCTGGTCCACGCAAGTGTGTACCATGGAGTTTCAGGGCCATGTATAAAGTTTGAATCCAGGTTCCTGTTAATTTGCATTAATCCCAAGTTGCTGATGCTAACAGATCTTGGTGTTCTGATTCAATGAAGCAACAGCCCCTTTACCAAAGCTCCGAGTCCACAAAATTCAAACCGGGCAAACCAGCGAGTGAGAAATTGAAGCGCAAATAGGACTGAGTTGCCTGGGGTTTGGGGGCTAAATTGCCCAGAGCTGAAGGGCCCCCTATGGAACCTTGGGGCAAAGTTCAGGCACCACTTAATTGATTGTTTGCTGAGCCAATCCTGATGAAGTTGACTCACATTGGGCCGAGGTGGAGAAAGAACTCTTGAAGGTGTTGGGCTCCTGGGGGAACCAAACCTCAACACATGCTAATAAATAGGGATGGCCAGAAAGAGTACAATCTGAAGTGAAAAATTATACTTTCAAAATCCCCTTCAATTGGCCTCAGTGCCCCTGAGCTAGGAAAGGGTAGAATTCAGCTTTCTGATTCTGATCGTTTCCAGAAAGCCCTATTGGAAAGTACGTGGGCTTTCGGCGAGGATCAGGAGCCTTCACAGTTGAATAGCCTGCCAACGCTCACTCCCCTGGCTTATGAGAAGGATAGCCAACACCTGTAGTAATATAATACGCGTGTTAGTGCATTCGGAGGAGGAGAGAAAAAAACCTGATAACAGTACAGAAATACAAATAGTTTTATGTATACATTTCAATCCTGACATTGTTAATCTCAGTAAAGTTACTTAAGTGCGGGGATTATAGACAGTGTAATATTCTGTTGAGTGTTTTAAGTTTTCTGAAGCATGTTAAATTTACGTGACTGTTAAATGGTATCTGGTTGTCACAAATTTCAATTAATTGTCCACTATTTTCAGCAAACTTGTTATCACGTCTGATTGTGGTTTGTAATTTGTACATTTTTCTTACATTCATTTTTATGCTTTGTAAAATATTACCTCAAAGGAGAAAGGGAAATCATTTTCAATAAAATATTTTATAAAGGAGTTGTCTTTTTATCTCAGTCTTGTTACTCGCTCTATACTGTCCCATCAAACACTCCCAGGGTAGGTACAGTATGGGTTAGATACAGAGTAAAGTTCCCTCTACACTGTCCCATCAAACAATCCCAGGTCAGGTACAGCACGGGTTAGATACAGAGTAAAGTTCCCTCTACACTGTCCCATCAAACAATCCCAGGTCAGGTACAGTATGGGTTAGATACAGAGTAAAGTTCCCTCTACACTGTCCCATCAAACACTCCCAGGTCAGGTACAGCACGGGTTAGATACAGAGTAAAGTTCCCTCTACACTGTCCCATCAGACACTCCCAGGGCAAGTACAGCATGGGTTAGATACAGAGTAAAGCTCGCTCTACACTGTCCAATCAAACACTCCCAGGGCAGGTACAGTATGGGTTAGATACAGAGTAAAGCTCGCTCTATACTGTCCCATCAAACACTCCCAGGTCAGGTACAGTATGGGTTAGATACAGAGCAAAGCTCCCTCTACACTGTCCCATCAAACACTCCCAGGTCAGGTACAGTATGGGTTAGATACAGAGCAAAGCTCGCTCTATACTGTCCCATCAAACACTCCCAGGTCAGGTACAGTGTGGGTTAGATACAGAGTAAAGCTCGCTCTGCACTGTCCCATCAAACACTCCCAGGTCAGGTACAGCACGGGTTAGATACAGAGTAAAGCTCGCTCTATACTGTCCCATCAAACACTCCCAGGTCAGGTACAGTGTGGGTTAGATACAGGGTAAAGCTCCCTCTACACTGTCCCATCAAACACTCCCAGGTCAGGTACAGTATGGGTTAGATACAGAGTAAAGCTCCCTCTACACTGTCCCATCAAACACTCCCAGGTCAGGTACAGTGTGGGTTAGATACAGGGTAAAGCTCCCTCTACACTGTCCCATCAAACACTCCCAGGTCAGGTACAGTGTGGGTTAGATACAGAGTAAAGTTCCCTCTACACTGTCCCATCAAACACTCCCAGGTCAGGTACAGTGTGGGTTAGATACAGAGTAAAGTTCCCTCTACACTGTCCCATCAAACACTCCCAGGTCAGGTACAGTATGGGTTAGATACAGAGCAAAGCTCGCTCTATACTGTCCCATCAAACATTCCCAGGGCAGGTAAAGCATGGGTTAGATACAGGGTAAAGTTCCCTCTACACTGTCCCATCAAACATTCCCGGGTCAGGTACAGCACAGGTTAGATACAGAGTAAAGCTCCCACTACACTGTCCCATCAAACATTCCCGGGTCAGGTACAGCACAGGTTAGATACAGAGTAAAGCTCCCACTACACTGTCCTATCAAACATTCCCGGGTCAGGTACAGCACAGGTTAGATACAGAGTAAAGCTCCCTCTACACTGTCCCATCAAACATTCCCGGGTCAGGTACAGCACGGGTTAGATACAGAGTAAAGCTCGCTCTATACTGTCCCATCAAACACCCCCAGGTAGGTCTAGCAATGTAAAGTTCCCTCAAATCCATTCCCACATTATGCCTTACCCCCATTTTCCATTCCTGACACTTGCTATTCTTGTGCATTATTTAAATACTTCTCTGTTGAATTTTATGCACTTTCATATTCTGTGACCATCTTCATTAGTAACTCGATGGAGACTATTGAAAATCATTTAATATAAGACACTTACAGCCAGCAGGAAAGCAACACTTAAATCCCATACATCTGGGTACATTTAAACCTTGATCCTGAATATGAAAGATCAGCTTCCTAACCTCTAACTCACCCAGTCACTAAGCATTAGTGGGGACAGAAACAATTTGATGAAAAGAAAGTTTTGTAAAATAAAATGGAGTGGACTATTTTTGGTCCAATCAGTATTGAACTCAATTTTAATAAACTTCACCTTTATTATTGTCTGTCCCATCTGCTGAAGACACAGGTGGGATCCTGAGGCTTGTACTGGAGTGCCAGCAATCTTCAGGTATCTCACCTATACTTCATGTGTGAATCACTGGATAACGATCAGTAGGAAGAACCCAAGTTGACTTTCTTCTCTCTCGTCCTTCAGGCACTGAGGCCAACTGTAAATGCCAACACTAAAGCAAAATACTATGGATGCAATATTCACTGTTTGCGATGCAGTCTCCTCTACATCGAGGAGACCAAACGCAGATTAGATGATCGCTTTGCTGAACACCCGCGTTCAGTCCAGAAGCGTGACCGCTGACATTTTAATTCTCCATCTCACTCCTTGGCCTCCTACACTGTTCCAATGAAACTCAATGCAAGCTTGAGGAACACACCTCACCTTTCTACCAGGCACATTACAGCCTCCTGGCCTTAACACTGAGTTTAATAACTTTAGGCCTTAACCACTGCTCCCATTTTCTCTTGGACAGTCGGTGCAGGTGATGGGTGAACGGATGCACCAGAGCCACTGGGAGTGAGGAGGTGTGGGCAGGTGTTTGGGGAGGGTGGGGATCCCCTTTCAGTACATGGCCGGTTGATGGTCCGCACCCTTTCTTCCGCCACATTCCCGGGCCACTTTAGGTTCCGTATTTGCTTAAAAGCTGTTCATCTCTAACATCTTCCACAGCTGCTGCCTGACCTGCTCAGAGTTTTGCAGCAGTTTCTGTTTTTATTGTGGTGTCCCAGCAGATCAGTGGAAGAGAAGGTTGTAGATAATTGTAATAGTAAGATTTTTTTTTAGATACGTGAGGTGACAGAGAGCAATAAAGGACTTCATAAGGTCATTGTAGGATACCTCAGGACAGATTCCCAGGAAATAGCAAAGGTTTTAAATGGCTACTTTGCATCAGTCTCCACTCCTATGGACTATGTCCATCACCAAGAATGGCTCGGTAGCACCACTACTGACCGAGCTGGCCGAGTCCTGAAGGACATAACTGCCAGACTGGGCCTGCGGCAGGTGGTGAGCGAACCAACACGAGGGAAAAACCTACTAGACCTTGTCCTCACCAATCTACCTCTCGCATTTGCATCAGTCCATGACAGTATTGGTAGGAGTGACAGTATTTTTAGGAGTGACTACCTCGTGGAGATGAAGTCCTGTCTTCGCATTGAGGACACCATCCAACGTGTTGTGTGGCACTACCACCGTGCTAAATGGGATAGATTCAGAACAGATCTGGCAGCTTAAAACTGGGCATCCATGAGGCGCTGTGGGCCATCAGCAGCAGCAGAATTGTATTCCAGCACAATCTGTAACCTCATGGCCCGGCATATTCCTCACTCTACCATTACCAACAAGCGAGGGGACCAACCCTGGTTCAATGAGGAGTGTAGAAGAGCATGCCAGGAGCAGCACCAGGCGTACCTAAAAATGAGGTGCCAACCTGGTGAAGCTACAACTCAGGACTACATGCATACTAAACAGTGGAAGCAACATGCTATAGACAGAGCTAAGTGATTCCACAACCTCCGGATCAGATCAAAGCTCTGCAGTCCTGCCACATCCAGTCGTGAATGGTGGTGGACAATTAAACAACTAACTGGAGGAGGAGGCTCTGTAAACATCCCCATCCTCAATGATGGTGGAGTCCAGCACGTGAGTGCAAAAGACAAGGCTGAAGCGTTTGCAACCATCTTCAGCCAGAACTGCCAAGTGAATGATCCATCTCGGCCGCCTCCCGATATCTCCACCATCACAGCAGCCAGTCTTCAGCCAATTCGAATCACTTTATGTGATATCAAGAAATGGCTGAGTGCACTGAATACAGCAAAGGCTATGGGCCCTGACAACATCCCAGCTGTAGTGCTGAAGACTTGTGCTCCAGAATTAGCTGCGCTTCTAACCAAGCTGCTCCAGTACAGCCACAACACTGGCATCTACCCGACAATGTGGGGCCCAAGGCTCATAGTGCAGGACACCAGCAAGTTCAAAGCTAAGAGCTAGTATAGCTTCCAAGGAAAAGAGGAACACACAAGATGTTGGAGTCACGTACTGAAGGAGTGCCGCACTGCAGCAGGTGCCATCTTTCTGACGAGATGTTAAAGGCACTGTCTGCCCTGTCAGGTGGAGGTAAAAATACTATGGCACGATTTAATAATGAGCAAGTGAGTTCTTCCAGGTTCCTGGACAACATTTTTCACTCACCAAAGGCAACAACAATGGATACAGCAAAGGCTATGGGCCCCGACAACATCCCGGCTGTAGTGTTGAAGACTTGTTCTTCAGAACTAGCCGTGCCTCTAGCCAAGCTGTTCCAGTACAACTACAACACTGGCATCTACCCAACAATGTGAAAAATTGCCCAGGTATGTCCTGTCCACAAAAAGCAGTCAAATCCAATCCGGCCATTTACCGCCCCATCAGTCTACTCTCAATCATCAGCAAAGTGATGGAAGGTGTCGTCGACAGTGCTATCAAGCGGCACTTACTCACCAATAACCTGCTCACCGATGCTCAGTTTGGGTTCCGCCAGGACCACTTGGCTCCAGACCTCATTACAGCCTTGGTCCAAACATGGACAAAAGAGCTGAATTCCAGAGGTGAGGTGAGAGTGACTGCCTTTGACATCAAGGCAGCATTTGACCGAGTGTGGCACCAAGGAGCCCTAATAAAATTGAAGTCAATGGGAATCAGGGGGAGAACTCTCCAGTGGCTGGATGGGCAATAAATGCCGGCCTCGCCAGTGACGCCCACATCCCATGAACTAATTTTTAAAAATGCTCAGTTATCATTAATGCATGATGTGGAGATGGACTGGGGTGGACAAATGTAAGGAGTCGTACAACACCAGGTTATAGTCCGACGAAGGAGCAAAGCTCTGAAAGCTTGTGATTTCAAATAAAGCTGTTGGACTATAACCTGGTGTTGTACGAATCATTAATGCAGTGTGAAGTTCACACTAAACCTTGGGAAGACTAAAGGGTCTTGAACCAAATCGAGCTGCTGGCCCAGATGGCATTGGCATGAGGGTGCTGAAATAAATGGGAGCTGGTGCAGATATGGGATTGAACTTTGGACCATCTGATGTGTGTGGCTCCGCACCACATCAGCCAGTGCCTCTTTTAAGCAAGTCTACCAACATTTAGGTGCCTTGAAATTTTGCGGGGAACGATCCCGACACTTATGAACCCAATGGTGCCCTCCAGCATTAACCCTACCACACGGAATATATGGGGTCAGAGGGAGGACACTCAATCAGCATGAGGTCAACAATCACCCACATCACCATGGGAACATCATAGGTACGTCATGCCCAAACTGCTGGGAAATCAAAAAGGCTAATGGAATGTTGGCCTTTATCTCTATCTGTCTCAGTCTTGAAGGTTTTGATTGACCCCCAGCATCCACAGCCTTTTGGGGGAAAGAGTTCCAGATTTGCACTAGCCTTTGTGTGAAAAAGTGCTTCCTGATTTCACTCTGAAATGACCTAGCTCTAATTTTAAGATTATGCCCTCTTGTTCTGCGACCTATCTTTATAATTTAACTCTTTTAATCCCGGTATCATTCTGGTGAATCTGCGTTACACCCCCTCCAAGGCCAATAGATCATAGTTTTGGTGGCCAAAACTAAGCATAGTACTTCAGATAGGGTCTGACCAAGGCTCTGTACAACTGAAGCATAACTTCCTCCCCTTTGTATTCCAGCCCCCTTGAGATAAAGGCTAACAATCTATTGACATTTTTGATTGCTTTTTATAAGAACATAAGAAATAGGAGCAGGAGTCGGCCAATCGGCCCCTCGACCCTGCTCCGCCATTCAATAAGATCATGGCTGATCTGATCCTAACCTCAAATCTAAATTCATGTCCAATTTCCTGCCCGCTCCCCGTAACCCCTAATTCCCTTTACTTCTAGGAAACTGTCTATTTCTGTTTTAAATTTATTTAATGATGTAGCTTCCACAGCTTCCTGGGGCAGCAAATTCCACAGACCTACTATCCTCCGAGTGAAGAAGTTTCTCCTCATCTCAGTTTTGAAAGAGCAGCCCCTTATCCTAAGATTATGCCCCCTAGTTCTAGTTTCACCCATCCTTGGGAACATCCTTACCACATCCACCCGATCAAGCCCCTCCACAATCTTATATGTTTCAATAAGATCGCCTCTCATTCTTCTGAACTCCAATGAGTAGAGTCCCAATCTACTCAACCTCTCCTCATATGTCCACCCCCTCATCCCCTGGATTAACCGAGTGAACCTTCTTTGTACTGCCTCGAGAGCAAGTATGTCTTTTCTTAAGTCTTTTCTTAAGTTTGTACCTGTTTACTAGCTTCATATGATTTGTAAACTTGGTCTCCCAAATCTCTTTGTTCCTTCATAGTTCCTGGTTTCTCACCATTTAGAAAATGCTCCAATTTATCGTCCTTGGATCCAAAGTGGATGACCTCACACTTCTCCATCTGCCATAGTTCTGTCCACTCACTTAATCTGTCTATGTCCCTTTGTAACTTCCTGCTCCCATCTGCACTACTTATGGTCCCTCCTAACTTAGTGTCATCTCTAAACTTGGATATACGACTCTCTATTTACATGGCTCAGGTAATAATCTCTATTCAAACTTCCAATACAGTACTAAAAGACTTTTTTTACTGTTGTGTTACGCGTCATGTTTAATCCAAAGCCATGTATCAGTTGGAATGAATGACGTTCAGTCTCTCCCTAAAGTTGGAAGTGTGCCAAACGAGCAAGACCCTCTTCGTGGAAGCCTAGACAGCAGGATGCACCCCCCACTCCGTAATAACCCACACGGGATGATGACATGAGAAGATACACCAGCTGCTCCGGGTGCTGCCAGAATAATGACTCAACCCAATGATAACCATAAAGAAAACAAATAAAGCAAGAATTACATTCAAAAAGCACTTTATCACATTTCTCAAATGGCTCAAATTACTGCAATGACTGCTGTGATGTAGGTGGCATGGCGGCCATTTTGCACAGAGGATGAAAGGGGAGCTTGTTGTTCTTCTTTGATTGCTGCAATGGAATCTTTAACATCCACCTTGACCATCAGGCAGGACCTCAGTTTACTTTTCATATGATGGCACTGCCCTGAAAGGCAATAACCCGTCCTGTGCCTTCTTCAGCCATGGCCACTGACTCAGCATGTCCACTTAGCTGCCTGAGAACAGAACTTTGGGCAGCTATGAGGCCTGTGAAGTACCTCTTCACTGATCCCCTTGCATCTCAAAGAGCCTCAGCAGTAATCTGAGCATTCGCAAGAGATGCTCTAACTCGAATTTGGACTTATGTCCTGGGACTGGAGGCTGAGCTGCTGATGACCCAGGAGTTGCCAAGTGTTCCATGGTAGACTGCATAGATGTGGGTAGTGGACTCCTTCACAATCTTATTTTTGGAGAGACAAAAATGGCTTCTTGCTCAGATGGCAATCTACTTTTACAAGGACTGTGCGGCCCAAATCCTTAGGTACTGTAGTTAACGGAGGAACTAATTTGACCCTTTTACACCTGCTCCTGACCCTTCACTGCTGTGCAAATTGATCTTCTGCATGTGTATACTCTGACTCAACTGGTACTCGTTCTTCAGCTCAGTATCAGTATCAGTATCTTGAAGATGCTTACGACAGTTAGGGTGAGCCGGGTGTCAGCCGTGGCTCAGTTGATAACGCTCTCACCTCTGAGTCAAAAGCTTGTGAGTTCAAACACCACAATGGAGACTTGAGCACATAATCCAGGCTCAGTGTTGAGGGAGTGCTACAATGTTGGAGGTGCCATCTTTCGGATGAGATGTTAAACCAAGACCCCGTCTACTCTCTCAGGTGGATGTAAAAGATCCCACGGCAGCATTGAAAGAAAAGCTGGAGTCCTGTCGAATATTTATCCCTCAACCAACACCTAAAACAGATTATCAGATCACTAGCACATTGCTGTTTGTGGGACCTTGCTGTACACAAATTGGCTGCTGTGTTTCCGAAATTACAACAGCAACTACACTTCAAGAGTACTTAATTGCCTGTAAAGCACTTTGGGACATCCTGAGGTTGTAAAAGACGCTATATAAATGCAAGTTCTTTCTTCTTTCTTGAATGATGCAGGGCGCTATGAGGTGCTGGTTTGCTCACAGCCATTGCTCGTGGTGGGGGGTTCTTCTTGTAGGCTGCCAATAACAGTAAAGAAATATGCCATAATTCTGGCTGCAAGTCTATACTTTTAGGAATCATTTCTATAGTTGGTTTCTGGAGAAATGATTTTCTCGAGTGTTTGGTTTCACTAACCATGAGGAAGATTTACAGTGTTCTCTTCTGAGCCGGAATCAGGCAGTGAGGACTGTTTTTGGCAGCTGCTATCTGTCATTGCTGAGTGTTCTTTCTCTCCCAATGGAACTGGAGGAAGATGACACCATCAAACAGTCCATACATTGCTACAGACATGTGTGATGATTTTGTGCTCATGTGAATGCCTCTGTGTGAGTAAGTGAGTGTGAGTGAATGAGTGAGAGTTGGTGAGAGTGAGGGAATGAGTGAGTGAGAGTGAGGGAATGAGTGAGTGAGAGGGAGGAAATGAGTGAGTGAGAGGGAGGAAATGAGTGAGTGAGAGGGAGGAAATGAGTGAGTGAGAGGGAGGAAATGAGTGAGTGAGAGGGAGGAAATGAGTGAGTGAGAGGGAGGAAATGAGTGAGTGAGAGGGAGGAAATGAGTGAGTGAGAGGGAGGAAATGAGTGAGTGAGAGGGAGGAAATGAGCGAGAGAGAGGAAATGAGCAGGTGAGTCAGCGAATCATGAATGAGTGAGTTTGTGGGTAAGTAGATGAGTGAATGAGTGAGTTTGTGGGTAAGTAGATGAGTGAGTGAGTTTGTGGGTAAGTAGATGAGTGAGTGAGTTTGTGGGAAAGTAGATGAGTGAGTGAGTTTGTGGGTAAGGAGATGAGTGAGTGAGTTTGTGGGTAATAGATGAGTGAGTGAGTTTGTGGGTAAGTAGATGAGTGAGTGAGTTTGTGGGTAAATAGATGAGTGAATGAGTGAGTTTGTGG
Source organism: Heptranchias perlo (assembly GCF_035084215.1). Classification (NCBI taxonomy): domain Eukaryota; kingdom Metazoa; phylum Chordata; class Chondrichthyes; order Hexanchiformes; family Hexanchidae; genus Heptranchias; species Heptranchias perlo. The sequence continues at coordinate 64,823,962 of NC_090338.1, forward strand.
GTAAGTAGATGAGTGAGTGAGTGAGTTTGTGGGTAAGTAGATGAGTGAGTGAGTTTGTGGGTAAGTAGATGAGTGAGCGAGTTTATGGGTAAGTAGATGAGTGAGTGAGTTTGTGGTTTAGTAGATGAGTGAATGAGTGAGTTTGTGGGTAAGTAGATGAGTGAGTGAGTTTGTGGGTAAGTAGATGAGTGAATGAGTGAGTTTGTGGGTAAGTAGATGAGTGAGTGAGTTTGTGGGTAAGTAGATGAGTGAATGAGTGAGTTTGTGGGTAAGTAGATGAGTGAGTGAGTTTATGGGTAAGTAGATGAGTGAGTGAGTTTGTGGGAAAGTAGATGAGTGAGTGAGTTTGTGGGTAAGTAGATGAGTGAGTGAGTTTGTGGGAAAGTAGATGAGTGAGTGAGTGAGTTTGTGGGTAAGTAGATGAGTGAGTGAGTTTGTGGGTAAGTAGATGAGTGAGTGAGTTTGTGGGTAAGTCGATGAGTGAGTGAGTTTGTGGGTAAGTCGATGAGTGAGTGAGTGAGTTTGTGGTTAAATAGATGAGTGAGTGAGTGAGTTTGTGGGTAAGTAGATGAGTGAGTGAGTTTGTGGGTAAGTAGATGAGTGAGTGAGTTTGTGGGTAAGTAGATGAGTGAGTGAGTTTGTGCGTAAATAGATGAGTGAGTGAGTTTGTGGTTAAATAGATGAGTGAGTGAGTTTGTGGGTAAGTAGATGAGTGAGTGAGTTTGTGGTTAAATAGGTGAGTGAGTGAGTTTGTGGGTAAGTAGATGAATGAGTGAGTTTGTGGGTCAGTTGATGAGTGAGTGAGTTTGTGGGTAAGTCGATGAGTGAGTGAGTTTGTGGGTAAGTCGATGAGTGAGTGAGTGAGTTTGTGGTTAAATAGATGAGTGAGTGAGTGAGTTTGTGGGTAAGTAGATGAGTGAGTGAGTGAATTTGTGGTTAAATAGATGAGTGAGTGAGTTTGTGGTTAAATAGATGAGTGAGTGAGTTTGTGGGTAAGTAGATGAGTGAGTGAGTGAGTTTGTGGGTAAGTAGATGAGTGAGTGAGTGAATTTGTGGTTAAATAGATGAGTGAGTGAGTTTGTGGTTAAATAGATGAGTGAGTGAGTTTGTGGGTAAGTAGATGAGTGAGTGAGTGAGTTTGTGGGAAAGTAGATGAGTGAGTGAGTTTGTGGTTAAGTAGATGAGTGAGTGAGTTTGTGGTTAAATAGGTGAGTGAGTGAGTTTGTGGGTAAGTAGATGAGTGAGTGAGTGAGTTTGTGGGTCAGTCGATGAGTGAGTGAGTTTGTGTGTAAGTAGATGAGTGAGTGAGTTTGTGGGAAAGTAGATGAGTGAGTGAGTTTGTGCGTAAATAGATGAGTGAGTGAGTTTGTGGTTAAATAGATGAGTGAGTGAGTTTGTGGGTAAGTCGATGAGTGAGTGAGTTTGTGGGTAAGTAGATGAGTGAGTGAGTTTGTGGGAAAGTAGATGAGTGAGTGAGTTTGTGGGTAAGTAGATGAGTGAGTGAGTTTGTGGGAAAGTAGATGAGTGAGTGAGTTTGTGGGAAAGTAGATGAGTGAGTGAGTTTGTGGGTAAGTAGATGAGTGAGTGAGTTTGTGGGAAAGTAGATGAGTGAGTGAGTGAGTTTGTGGGTAAGTAGATGAGTGAGTGAGTTTGTGGGTAAGTAGATGAGTGAGTGAGTGAGTTTGTGGGTAAGTAGATGAGTGAGTGAGTTTGTGGGTAAGTAGATGAGTGAGTGAGTTTGTGGGTAAGTCGATGAGTGAGTGAGTTTGTGGGTAAGTCGATGAGTGAGTGAGTGAGTTTGTGGTTAAATAGATGAGTGAGTGAGTGAGTTTGTGGGTAAGTAGATGAGTGAGTGAGTTTGTGGGTAAGTAGATGAGTGAGTGAGTTTGTGGGTAAGTAGATGAGTGAGTGAGTTTGTGCGTAAATAGATGAGTGAGTGAGTTTGTGGTTAAATAGATGAGTGAGTGAGTTTGTGGGTAAGTAGATGAGTGAGTGAGTTTGTGGTTAAATAGGTGAGTGAGTGAGTTTGTGGGTAAGTAGATGAATGAGTGAGTTTGTGGGTCAGTTGATGAGTGAGTGAGTTTGTGGGTAAGTCGATGAGTGAGTGAGTTTGTGGGTAAGTCGATGAGTGAGTGAGTGAGTTTGTGGTTAAATAGATGAGTGAGTGAGTGAGTTTGTGGGTAAGTAGATGAGTGAGTGAGTGAATTTGTGGTTAAATAGATGAGTGAGTGAGTTTGTGGTTAAATAGATGAGTGAGTGAGTTTGTGGGTAAGTAGATGAGTGAGTGAGTGAGTTTGTGGGTCAGTCGATGAGTGAGTGAGTTTGTGTGTAAGTAGATGAGTGAGTGAGTTTGTGGGAAAGTAGATGAGTGAGTGAGTTTGTGCGTAAATAGATGAGTGAGTGAGTTTGTGGTTAAATAGATGAGTGAGTGAGTTTGTGGGTAAGTCGATGAGTGAGTGAGTTTGTGGGTAAGTCGATGAGTGAGTGAGTTTGTGGGTAAGTCGATGAGTGAGTGAGTGAGTTTGTGGTTAAATAGATGAGTGAGTGAGTGAGTTTGTGGGTAAATAGATGAGTGAGTGAGTGAATTTGTGGTTAAATAGATGAGTGAGTGAGTTTGTGGTTAAATAGATGAGTGAGTGAGTTTGTGGGTAAGTAGATGAGTGAGTGAGTTTGTGGGTAAGTAGATGAGTGAGTGAGTTTGTGGGTAAGTGGATAAGTGAGTGAGTTTGTGGGTAAGTAGATGAGTGAGTGAGTGAGTTTGTGAGTAAGTAGATGAGTGAGTGAGTTTGTGGGTAAGTAGATGAGTGAGTGAGTGAGTTTGTGGGTAAGTAGATGTGTGAGTGAGTTTGTGGGTAAGTAGATGAGTGAGTGAGTGAGTTTGTGGGTAAGTAGATGAGTGAGTGAGTGAGTTTGTTGGTAAGTAGATGTGTGAGTGAGTTTGTGGGTAAGTAGATGAGTGAGTGAGTGAGTTTGTGGGTAAGTAGATGAGTGAGTGAGTTTGTGGGTAAGTAGATGAGTGAGTGAGTGAGTTTGTGGGTAAGTAGATGAGTGAGTGAGTTTGTGGGTAAGTAGATGAGTGAGTGAGTGAGTTTGTCAGTAAATAGATGAGTGAGTGAGTGAGTTTGTGAGTAAGTAGATGAGTGAGTGAGTTTGTGGGTAAGTAGATGAGTGAGTGAGTGAGTTTGTTGGTAAGTAGATGAGTGAGTGAGTTTGTGGGTAAGTAGATGAGTGAGTGAGTTTGTGGGTAAGTAGATGAGTGAGTGAGTTTGTGGGTAAGTAGATGAGTGAGTGAGTTTGTGGGTAAGTAGATGAGTGAGTGAGTGAGTTTGTGGGTAAGTCGATGAGTGAGTGAGTTTGTGGTTAAGTAGATGAGTGAGTGAGTGAGTTTGTCAGTAAATAGATGAGTGAGTGAGTGAGTTTGTGAGTAAGTAGATGAGTGAGTGAGTTTGTGGGTAAGTAGATGAGTGAGTGAGTGAGTTTGTTGGTAAGTAGATGAGTGAGTGAGTTTGTGGGTAAGTAGATGAGTGAGTGAGTTTGTGGGTAAGTAGATGAGTGAGTGAGTTTGTGGGTAAGTAGATGAGTGAGTGAGTTTGTGGGTAAGTAGATGAGTGAGTGAGTGAGTTTGTGGGTAAGTAGATGAGTGAGTGAGTGAGTTTGTGGGTAAGTAGATGAGTGAGTGAGTGAGTTTGTGGGTAAGTAGATGAGTGAGTGAGTGAGTTTGTCAGTAAATAGATGAGTGAGTGAGTGAGTTTGTGAGTAAGTAGATGAGTGAGTGAGTTTGTGGGTAAGTAGATGAGTGAGTGAGTGAGTTTGTTGGTAAGTAGATGAGTGAGTGAGTGAGTTTGTGGGTAAGTAGATGAGTGAGTGAGTTTGTGGGTAAGTAGATGAGTGAATGAGTGAGTTTGTGGGTAAGTAGATGAGTGAGTGAGTTTGTGGGTAAGTAGATGAGTGAGTGAGTGAGTTTGTGGGTAAGTAGATGAGTGAGTGAGTTTGTGGGTAAGTAGATGAGTGAGTGAGTGAGTTTGTGGGTAAGTAGATGAGTGAATGAGTGAGTTTGTGGGTAAGTAGATGAGTGAGTGAGTGAGTTTGTGGGTAAGTAGATGAGTGAGTGAGTTTGTGGGTAAGTAGATGAGTGAATGAGTGAGTTTGTGGGTAAGTCGATGAGTGAATGAGTGAGTTTGTGGGTAAGTAGATGAGTGAGTGAGTGAGTTTGTGGGTAAGTAGATGAGTGAGTGAGTTTGTGGGTAAGTAGATGAGTGAGTGAGTGAGTTTGTGGGTAAGTAGATGAGTGAGTGAGTTTGTGGGTAAGTAGATGAGTGAATGAGTGAGTTTGTGGGTAAGTAGATGAGTGAATGAGTGAGTGAGTTTGTGGGTAAGTAGATGAGTGAGTGAGTTTGTGGGTAAGTAGATGAGTGAGTGAGTTTGTGGGTAAGTAGATGAGTGAATGAGTGAGTTTGTGGGTAAGTAGATGAGTGAGTGAGTTTGTGGGTAAGTAGATGAGTGAGTGAGTTTGTGGGTAAGTAGATGAGTGAGTGAGTGAGTTTGTGGGTAAGTAGATGAGTGAGTGAGTTTGTGGGTAAGTAGATGAATGAGTGAGTGAGTTTGTGGGTAAGTAGATGAGTGAGTGAGTGAGTTTGTGGGTAAGTAGATGAGTGAGTGAGTTTGTCAGTAAATAGATGAGTGAGTGAGTGAGTTTGTGAGTAAGTAGATGAGTGAGTGAGTTTGTGGGTAAGTAGATGAGTGAGTGAGTGAGTTTGTGGGTCAGTAGATGAGTGAGTGAGTTTGTGGGTAAGTAGATGAGTGAGTGAGTTTGTGGGTAAGTAGATGAGTGAGTGAGTGAGTTTGTTGGTAAGTAGATGTGTGAGTGAGTTTGTGGATAAGTAGATGAGTGAGTGAGTGAGTTTGTGGGTAAGTAGATGAGTGAGTGAGTTTGTGGGTAAGTAGATGAGTGAGTGAGTGAGTTTGTGGGTAAGTAGATGAGTGAGTGAGTTTGTGGGTAAGTAGATGAGTGAGTGAGTGAGTTTGTGGGTAAGTAGATGAGTGAGTGAGTTTGTCAGTAAATAGATGAGTGAGTGAGTGAGTTTGTGAGTAAGTAGATGAGTGAGTGAGTTTGTGGGTAAGTAGATGAGTGAGTGAGTGAGTTTGTGGGTCAGTAGATGAGTGAGTGAGTTTGTGGGTAAGTAGATGAGTGAGTGAGTTTGTGGGTAAGTAGATGAGTGAGTGAGTGAGTTTGTTGGTAAGTAGATGTGTGAGTGAGTTTGTGGGTAAGTAGATGAGTGAGTGAGTGAGTTTGTGGGTAAGTAGATGAGTGAGTGAGTTTGTGGGTAAGTAGATGAGTGAGTGAGTTTGTGGGTAAGTAGATGTGTGAGTGAGTTTGTGGGTAAGTAGATGAGTGAGTGAGTTTGTGGGTAAGTAGATGAGTGAGTGAGTGAGTTTGTGGGTAAGTAGATGAGTGAGTGAGTTTGTGGGTAAGTAGATGAGTGAGTGAGTGAGTTTGTGGGTAAGTAGATGAGTGAGTGAGTTTGTGGGTAAGTAGATGAGTGAGTGAGTGAGTTTGTGGGTAAGTAGATGAGTGAGTGAGTTTGTGGGTAAGTAGATGAGTGAGTGAGTGAGTTTGTGGGTAAGTAGATGAGTGAGTGAGTTTGTGGGTAAGTAGATGAGTGAATGAGTTTGTGGGTAAGTAGATGAGTGAGTGAGTGAGTTTGTGGGTAAGTAGATGAGTGAGTGAGTTTGTGGGTAAGTAGATGAGTGAGTGAGTGAGTTTGTGGGTAAGTAGATGAGTGAGTGAGTTTGTGGGTAAGTAGATGAGTGAGTGAGTTTGTGGGTAAGTAGATGAGTGAGTGAGTTTGTGGGTAAGTAGATGAGTGAGTGGATGAGTTTGTGGGTAAGGAGATGAGTGAGTGAGTTTGTGGGTAAGTAGATGAGTGAGTGAGTGAGTTTGTGGGTAAGTAGATGAGTGAGTGAGTGAGTTTGTGGGTAAGTAGATGAGTGAGTGAGTGAGTTTGTGGGTAAGTAGATGAGTGAGTGAGTTTGTGGGTAAGTAGATGAGTGAGTGAGTTTGTGGGTAAGTAGATGAGTGAGTGAGTTTGTGGGTAAGTAGATGAGTGAGTGAGTTTGTGGGTAAGTAGATGAGTGAGTGAGTTTGTGGGTAAGTAGATGAGTGAGTGAGTTTGTGGGTAAGTAGATGAGTGAGTGAGTTTGTGGGTAAGTAGATGAGTGAGTGAGTTTGTGGGTAAGTAGATGAGTGAGTGAGTTTGTGGGTAAGTAGATGAGTGAGTGAGTTTGTGGGTAAGTAGATGAGTGAGTGAGTTTGTGGGTAAGTAGATGAGTGAATGAGTGAGTTTGTGGGTAAGTAGATGAGTGAGTGAGTGAGTTTGTGGGTAAGTAGATGAGTGAGTGAGTTTGTGGGTAAGTAGATGAGTGAGTGAGTGAGTTTGTGGGTAAGTAGATGAGTGAGTGAGTTTGTGGGTAAGTAGATGAGTGAGTGAGTGAGTTTGTGGGTAAGTAGATGAGTGAGTGAGTTTGTGGGTAAGTAGATGAGTGAGTGAGTGAGTTTGTCAGTAAATAGATGAGTGAGTGAGTGAGTTTGTGAGTAAGTAGATGAGTGAGTGAGTTTGTGGGTAAGTAGATGAGTGAGTGAGTGAGTTTGTGGGTAAGTCGATGAGTGAGTGAGTTTGTGGGTAAGTAGATGAGTGAGTGAGTTTGTGGGTAAGTAGATGAGTGAGTGAGTTTGTGGGTAAGTTAATGAATGAGGAAATGAGTAGAGAGAGGAGATATAACATGAGCAATATGATACTCACCCTCACCTTAGGGGAGGCCTCCTGCTGCACCTTGTCCTCCTCCCTCTGCTGTCCAGCATGACCACTTCAACATGATTGTCTTGAATTTCTAAGCCCGCTTCCAGTTCGAGTCTGTTCATTTTTGTTCTGAACCACCATGGCCAGCAAGCAGGACAATAGTCTTGAGATGTAAGTTTCAAGAGCTTAACCTTCGGCAGAGGATCACCCACCATAGCATGAGTGAGTGAGTGAGTGTGTGTGTGTGGGTAAGTAGACAAGTGAGTGAGTGAGTCAGTCAGTTTGTGGGTAAGTCGACAGCACAGAAGGAGGCCATTCTGCCCACCGTGCCTGAGCTAGCTCTTTGAAAGAGCTATCTAATTAGCCCCACTCCACTGCTATTTCCCCATTGCCTTGTCATCTTTTCCTTTACAGGTATTTATCCATTTCCCTTTTGAAAGTTATTATTGCTTCTGCTTCCACCACCCTTTCATTTAGTGCATTCCAGATCACAACAATTTGCTTTGTAAAAAAAAATTCTCCTCATCTCCCTTCTGGTTATTTTGCCAATCATCTTAAATCTGTGTCCTTTGATTACTGACACTTCTGCCAGTGGAAACAGTTTCTCCTTATCTACTACATCAAAACCCTTCATAATTTTGAACACCTGTAATAAATCTCCCATTAACCTTCTCTACTCTAAAGAGAACAATCCCAGAATCTCCAGTCTTTCCACATAACTGAAGTCCCTTATCCCTGATACCATTCTAGTAAATCTCTTCTGTGTCCTCTCTATGGCCTTGACATCCTTCCTAGAGTTTGGTACCCAGAATTGGACTCCAGCTGAGGCCCAACCAGTGATTTATAAAGGTTTACCATAGCTTCCTTGCTTTTGTACTCAATGCCTTTATTTATAGTCAACGATCCCATGTGCTTTTTTAACAGCCTTCTTAACTTGTCCTGCCACCTTCAAAGATTTGTGTATGAGAACTCCCAGGTCTCTCTGTTCCTGCACCCCTTTAAAAATGTAACATTTAGTTTATATTGTGTTTCCTCATTCTTCTTACCAAAATGCATCATATATGTACATTGTTGCTAGGTTTTGTTAGATGGATATGCCTTGCTGCAACATTTCAGTTGTAAGTTGCATCTTAAATTTATGCCTTACAGCAGCATGTATGGTTTGCAAAGGGCAGCGCTAAAAGCAAGAAAGAACTTGCAGTTATATAGCAATCTCAGCAAATGAAGTGCTTTTGAAGTATAGTCACTGTTGTAATGCCCAATCATGGGATGTGGGCATCGCTGGCAAAGTCAGCATTTATTGTCCATCCCTAATTGCCCTTGAGGAGGTGGTGATGAGCTGCCTTCTTGAACTGCTGCAGTCCGTGTGATGAAAGTTCTCCCACGGTGCTGTTAGGTAGGGAGTTCCAGGAGTTTGACCCAGCGATGATGAAGGAACAGCAATATATTTCCAAGTCGGGATGGTGTGTGGCTTGGAGGGGAACGTGCAGGTGGTGTTGTTCCCATGTGCCTGCTGCCCTTGTCCTTCTAGATTGTACAGGTCGCGGATTTGGGGGGTGCTGTCGAAGAAGCCTTGGCGAGTTGCTGCAGTGCATCCTGTAGATGGTACACACTGCAGCTACAGTGCACCGATGGTGAAGGGAGTGAATGTTTAGGGTGGTGGATGGGGTGCTAATCAAGCGGGCTGCTTTTTTCCGGATGGTGTTGAGCTGTTGTTGGAGCTGCACTCATCCAGGCAAGTGGAGAGTATTCCATCACACTCTTGACTTGTGCCTTGTAGATGGTGGAAAGGCTTTGGAGAGTCAGGAGGTGAGTTACTCACCGCAGAATACCCAGCCTCTGACCTGCTCTTGTAGCCACAGTATTTACGTGGCTGGTCCTGTTAAGTTTCTGGTCAATGGCGACCCCCAGGATGTTGATGGTGGGGGATTCGGCGATGGTAATGCCGTTGAATGTCAAGGGGAGTTGGTTAGATTCTCTCTTGTTGGAGATAGTCATTGTCTGACACTTGTCTGGCATGAATGTTACTTGCCACTTATGAGCCCAAGCCTGGATGTTGTCCAGGTCTTGTTGCATGCGGGCTCGGATTGCTTCATTATCTGAGGGGTTGCGAATGGAACGGAACTCTGTGCAATCATCAGCGAACATCCCCATTTCTGACCTTATGATGGATGGAAGGTCATTGATGAAACAGCTGAAGATGGTTGGGCCTAGGACACTGCCCTGAGGAACTCCTGCAGCAGTGTCCTGGGGCTGAGATGATTGGCCTCCAACAACCACTACCATCTTCCTTTGTGCTAGGTATGACTTCAGCCACTGGAGCGATTTCCCCCTGATTCTCATTGACTTCAATTTTGCTAGGGCTCCTTGGTGCCACACTCGGTCAAATGCTGCCTTGATGTCAAGGGCAGTTACTCTCACCTCACCTCTGCAATTTAGCTCTTTTGTCCATGTTTGGACCAAGGCTGTAATGAGGTCTTGAGCCGAGTGGTCCTGGCGGAACCCAAACTGAGCATCGGTGAGTAGGTTATTGGTGAGTAAGTGCTGCTTGATAGCACTGTCGACGACACCTTCCATCACTTTGTTGATGATTGAGAGTAGACTGATGGTGCGGTATTTGGCCGGATTGGATCTGTCCTGCTTTTTGTGGACAGGACATACCTAGGCAATTTTTCACATTGTTGGGTAGGTGCCAGTGTTGTAGTTGTACTGGAACAGCTTGGCTAGAGGCACAGTTAGTTCTGAAGAACAAGTCTTCAGCACTACAGCCGGGATGTTGTCGGGGCCCATAGCCTTTGCTGTATCCTTTGTTGTTGCCATTGGTGAGTGAAAAATGTTGTCCAGGAACCTGGAAGAACTCACTTGCTCATCATTAAATCGTGCCATAGTATTTTTACCTCCACCTGACAGGGCAGACAGTGCCTTTAACATCTAGTCAGAAAGATGGCACCTGCTGCAGTGCGGCACTCCTTCAGTACGTGACTCCAACATCTTGTGTGTTCCTCTTTTCCTTGGAAGCTATACTAGCTCTTAGCTTTGAACTTGCTGGTGTCCTGCACTATGAGCCTTGGGCCCCGATTTTAACTCTGGGCGGGTTTTGAGTGTGTGGGTGGCGGGGTAATTTGAAAACTCAACCACTGGTGCAGAAATCAGGCCTGGGCCATTTTAACTCCCGGGCTTCATTAACAGACCACAAATCCACATCCCACCTGTTGTGGTCGGGAAGCAACGGAAAATCGGGCGGCCTCCATGACATGAGGAAGCTGACGGGATCGGATTCTGGAGCCATCAATTGGAGGTCTCGCATTCGGGAAGTTTTGGCAGTCTGGGGCAGGAGAGACCTAAGCTTTCCATGCAGGGCCTGGAGATGCGCTCCTGCTCCTCCTGGCCTCACAAAGGAAAGAAAGAAACGTACTTTTTTCAGTCTCACCCGGGGCTCATCCTCTTCAGTCTCGGGTTGGCTTGGTGAGAAGACCTCAGTGGCTTCAACGCTTAGCGGCTGAGTTAAAATTGAAACCGGGTCCCAAAGAAAAATGAATACTTTGCATCTGTTTTCACAAAAGAGAGGGACTGTGCAGACATTGTAGTTAAGGAGGAGGAGTGTGAAATATTGGATGGGATAAACATAGTGAGAGAGGAAGTATTAAGGGGATTAGCATCTTTGAAAGTGGATAAATCACCAGGCCAGGATGAAATGTAGTCCAGGCTGTTAAAAGATGCAAGGGAAGAAATAACGGAGGCTCTGACCATCACTTTCTGGATACAGGCATGGTGCCAGACGATTGGAGGACTGCTAACGTTGTACTGTTGTTTAAAAGGGAGAGAGTGATAGACCGAGTGATTACAGGCCAGTCAGTCTAACCTCAGTGCTGGGCAAATTATTGGAATCAATTCCGAGGGACAGGATAAACCGTCACTTAGAAAGGCACAGATTAATCAAGGACAGTCAGCATGGATTTGTTAAGGGAAGGTCGTGTCTGATTAACTTGATTGAATTTTTTGAGGCGGTAACAAGGAGGGTCGATGAGGGTAGTGTATTTGATGTAGTCTACATGGATTTTAGCAAGGCTTTTGACAAAGTCCCACATGGCACATTGGTCAAAAAAGTACAAGGTCATGGGATCCAAGGGAAAGTGGCAAGTTGGATCCAAAGTTGGCTCAGTGGCAGGAAGCAAAGGGTAATGGTCAACAGGTGTTTTTGTGACTGAAAGGCTGTTTCCAGTGGGGTTCCGCAGGGCTCAGTACTAGGTCCCTTGCTTTTTGTGGTATATTAATGATTTGGACTTAAATGTAGGGGACATGATTAAGAAGTTTGCAGATGATACAAAAATTGGCCATGTGGTTAATAGTGAGGATGAAAGCTGTTGACTGCAGGAAGATATCAATGGACAGGTCAGGTGGACAGAAAAGTGGCAAATGGAATTCAATCCGGAGAACAGTGAAGTAATGCATTTGGGAAGGGCAAACAAGGCAAGGGTATACACAATAAATGGGAGGATGCTGAGAGGTGTAGAGGAAGTGAGGGACCTTGGAGTGCATGTCCACAGATCCCTGAAGGTAGCAGGACAGGTAGATAAGGTGGTTAAGAAGGCATATGGAATACTTTCGTTTATTAGCCGAGGCATAGAATATAAGAGCGGGGAGGTTATGCTGGAACTGTATAAAACATTGGTTTGGCCACAGCTTGAGTGCTGTGCATAGTTCTGGTCAACATATTACAGAAAGGATGTGATTGCACTAGAGAGGGTGCAAAGATTTACAAGGATGTTGCCAGGACTGGAGAATTTTAGCTATGAGGAAAGATTAGATAGGCTGGGGTTGTTCTCTTTGGAACAAAGGAGGCTGAGGGGTGATTTAATTGAAGTGTATAAAAGTTTGATGGGACTAGATAGAGTGGATAGGGAGGACCTATTTCCCTTAGCAGAGGGGTCAGTGAGCAGGGGACATAGATTTGGTAAGTAATTGGTAGAAGGATTAGAGCGGAGCTGAGGGAAAATGTTTTCACTCAGAGGGTGATAGGTGCCTGGAACTCACTGCCTGAAAGGGTGGTAGAGGCAGAAACCCTCAACTCATTTAAAAAGTACCTGGATATGCACCTAAAGTGCCGTAACCTGCAAGGCTACGGACCAAGTGCAGGAAAGTGGGATTAGGCTGGGTGACTCATTGTCGGCCGGTACGGACACGATGGGCCGAATGGCCTCCCTCTTTGCCGTAAATTTTCTATGATTCTATGAGGTCATCAGGTGATGCGACATGCACATGTAAAGAAGGACCCCATCAGCTTTGGTCAGGTGTCCTTACTGCCTGCTCAGCTGCACACCGGGAAAGTAACCCACGGTATTTTAACTGGCTACCTGACTCTCACCTTGTTTCTCAACCCATGAAAGATGACCTTGTGACCTAATGATGTCACCTGAAGACACAATAAGCTGAGAATCTGACACATTGCTAGACCCCCAGTCCAGCTCATTTTACCCCAGCGAGAAAGAACTTACATTTTTATCACGCCTTTCACAATCTCAAGTCATCCCAAAGCGCTTTACAGCCAATGAAGTGGTTTTGATGTGTAGTCACTGTTGTAATTTAGGAAACGTGGCAGCCAATTTGCGCACAGTAAGTTCCCACAAACAGCATTGAGATAAACGACCAGATAATCTGTTTTTTAGTGATGTTGGTTGAGGGATAAATATTGGCCAGGACACCAGGGAGAACTCCACTACTTTTCTTGAAAATACTGGTATGGGATCTTTTATGTCCACCTAAGAGGGCAGATGGGGTTCTGGTTTAACATCTCATCCAAAAGACGGCACCTCCGACAGTGCATCACACCCTCAGTACTACCCTGGAGTGTCAGCCTGGATTTTGTGCTAAACTCTCTAGAGTGGGCCTTGAACCCACGGCCATCTGACTCAGAGGCGAGAGTGCTACTAACTGCAGCTTCCCGATATACTCTTCCCACCACGGTGGCGTTCTGACCTATGCCCCTCTCCTTGGTTTCTCAACAAACGAATAAAATGTACAAAGAGTATTTGTGAACTGCACTGCATCATTTAACAACAAAACAAGGTTCCTTTGCATCAAAGTTGCTCGATCATTGAGATTTCAAAGACTCAGGGCAGTGCCGCAGCAACTAAAGGATGATCGTCGGAGTTTTTCTTTAAAGCAATGTTATCAGCAGCTGTGTGCTGTGCTTACAATACAAACAGTAGCAGACGATGCTATAGAATGACAGAGGTGAGCACAACAGCTTTGAGGCTTTAAGCTAATTACATTTTGCACTGGCTTAATTCCTCGCAAACAAAAGGCTTATTATATTCAAACTTGTATACTTTTTATATCATCACATAAAATGGCACTTCTCAGCACAAATGTCATTGAAAGTGGTGAGGATTTGGGAGTGATCGGGTTACAGCAGGACCAATGTCTACACAAAGCACGATACAGAATCCTTTAAATCAGTCCGACAGTATTATAGCATTACAAAGAGGGTTATGGATCAGTAGGAGTGAGTTACAAGTTACCAGGCTTCCGGTTCAATTAGCAGTCGGGGCCCCCGATGCTGTTATAGGAGCCTCATCCGCATAGTTAAAGAAGGACCCGCCAGTTTCCGTTGGCTATCCCACTTGCCTGCTCAGAAGACCAGGTTAAAATGGGACCCTGTGGGATCGATCTGGGACGACAGCGGGTGAGTCCGGCGGACGATTTTAACCGCCCGCCCGCTTGGATTCCGCCAAGCCGGCAGGGTTATAATCGCCCCTCCAGTGTCAGCATCAAGGACTCAGGCTTAGCAAAGCTTGCCAGCTGTAACAAAGTGCCCTAGCAACAACCTTAGCAGAGCACTCCCTGCTGAACCAATGACTTGCTAGAGAGTATTGCCAAGTAGGCCACAGATATAAAAAACGAGAGTCATAGGTTAAATACGCACTTTGATCCTTCTCCAACGGCTCAGGAAGTAGTTCGGCCATATTTAATCAGCTTGCCTGAGATAAGCCAAGTCAGCACAGGGATTGAAACTGGCATCTTCCAGTTCTTTTTTCCTTATTCAGTCTCGGGATATGGGTGTCGCTGGCAAGGCCGGAATTTATTGCCCATCCCTAGTTGCCCTTGAGAAGGTGGTGGTGAGCCTTCTTCTTGAACTGCTGCAGTCCGTGTGGTGAAGGTGCTTCCACAGTGCTGTTAGGTAGGGAGTTCCAGGATTTTGACCCAGTGACGCCGAAGGAATGGAGATATATTTCCAAGTCAGGATGGTGTGTGACTTGGAGAGGAACCTGGAGGTGATGGTATCCCTTCTTGGTGGTGGAGGTCACAGGTTTGGGAGGTAATGTTGAAGATCCTTCTTGGTGGTGGAGGTCACAGGTTTGGGAGGTAATGTTGAAGAAGTTTTAGTGGGTTATGTCTCTATGGCATGAACGTTACAAACTGAGTGATTTTTTGGAGGGGGGGGGAGGGGATTGTTTTGTCCAGTGAGAAATTGTTTGAACAATTTTCAATTCATCAACGAGCTGGCTTGGACAAGTGTAAACATCTTTTTTGAGTTGAATTAATGCGTTCACTTGTGTAAGCCATTTTTTTTTCAGGAACTGGTCAACATTTGTTTGACATTTAATGAAGGGCATCATTTCAACACATTGCGAGACTGGGTAAACTCGTTTTACGAAACAGATAGTCTCCTCAGCATCTTCACATTCCTTGAACTATCCACTTATTGTTTTGCTTCCTTTGTATGAACTGCCACTGATATTTTATGGCTTGCAATTTAAAACTAATTTCAACTCAGAACATTGCGTAAATGCACAAAGCATGCAGCCGTAGAAACAACAACAACTTACATTTATATAGCGCCTTTAACGTAGAAAAATGTCCCGAGGTGTTCACACGAACATAATCAGACAAAAATGAACGCCGAGCCAAAGAAGGAGATATTAGGAAGGGTGGTCAAAAGCTTGGTCAAAAAGCTGGGTTTTATGGAGGGTCTTAAAGGGAGACAGGAGGAGAGGATTAGGGAGGGAATTCCAGAGCATGGGGACTTTGCACTCTTTATGGCCTTATCAACTTGCGTTGCTTCTTTTAGTGACTAAGTAGCCGTATTCTCAGATCTCTTCGCTCCTCTACTCCATTTAATTTCTTACCTTCCAGGAACAAATGGCCTCTTTATTCCTCCTACCAAAATGAACCACCTCACACTTTGCGATATATAATTTAGTTTGCCATTTATCTGCCCACTCTGCAAGCTTTGCAAAGTGCTTCCCATGCAAATAATTAGTTTGAAGTGCAGTCGCATATTGTTGTGTAGATAAATTAACACAGCAATTATTTTGTGAACAGGATGCTACAAACAGCAATTAATTGAATGAATGAATGACCAGTTAATATCAAATACCTGCTCTTTCTCCTCCGCGTCACAAAAAACCCTCAGGTTTCCTTTTCGAGTTCATACATAATCTTACTGAGGCATTTAAAGTGACAAAGGGATTCGGTAGGATAGATACAGAGAAACTAGTTCCTCTGGTGGTGGAGTCCAGAACGAGAGGGCACAATCTTAAAATTAGAGCTAGGCCATTGAGGAGTGAGATCAGGAAGTACTTAATCACAAAAAGGGTAGAGGAAATTTGGAACTCTCTTCCCCCAAAAGGCTGTGGATGCTGGGGGTCAGTTTAAATTTTCAAGACTGAGACTGATGGATTTTTGTTAGGTGAGGGTATCAAGTGATACGGAGCTAAGGCGGATAAATGAAGTTGAGGTGCAGATCAGTCATGATCTAATTGAATAGCGGAACATGCTCGAGGGGCTGAATGGCCTACTCCTGTTCCTGTGTAGCGACATGTTGGTGCTCGTACAGATGCATGTGCTACTGGTCTTCCACTGTAGATGGCGCTGATGCTGCTGGCTGTTTTAACACAGGCTACAACAAATTGGGAATGAGGAGATGGGTTTCTTGCGGCCAATTTTCAAGCGTAACTCATTTGCTGGAGTCTGGATTTCCAACCTATCAGAGCAAACCGACCGCAATTTTTTTTAACTGCGTAGAATTAGTGTGCCTCAAACTCAGGAAACCACCCAAACATGAACAGTGAGTGCAGCAGGACCTGCAATATTTTGTGCATTGAAACCGGGATGTCCTGACGATCCAGGAATGCTTGAGAGGTTTGGAAACTCCCCACCCCACCTCCTGGAAAGTCCTTGTTCATGCACGTCAGGGTAGGACAGGTGGCACTTGACCGATCTGAAGAATGGCCACCTTTGCGAAAGATGTCAACTCCCATGGGACTGAAGGGACAAGGAGACAATGTCACATGGAGAGCTGGAAGAAAGGGGGAAAATTGGCAAAAAGAACAAAAAATGGCACCCTTAATTCCCTGCCAGTTAGTTTTGTCCTGATAATATACTTCCACCTGTGTTCTCCCTGATAAGATCTTCAATGTGAGGAACCTTTAATTGTGTCAGGTCACTCAATTAACTCAGAGGCCGCCACCATACTCCCACTGAGGCCTACCTCAGTAATTTCGTAGCCTGAATTTGACGTGACTCCCCGGCAGTGACTGAGAATCCTACCTCCTGTGTGCTAAAGACCCCGGGCCCAGATATTCTCCAGGAGCAGAAGTCCCAGCCCACCAGAGTTACATCTCCATAAGAAAGACTAGGCTTCACTATGTTGGCTCACACTTACACTATGGACACTTGGACAAGGTGCTGGAGAGTGTCCAGTGCTTCTGGAACTACATAGAAATACATCGAAGTACATACATGCAACACAGAAACAGGCCATTCGGCCCAACTAATCCATGTCGGCATTTACCCACCACACAAGCAAATAGATCTAATCACATTCCCATATCCCTTTCATCCCATTTCCTTCATCTACCTCTCCAATCTAATCGTGATTGTTGACATAGTTTCTGCCTCAACCACTAACCCTGGAAGTGAATTCCACAGCCTCACAACTCCCTAAGAAAAAATTTCTCCTGCCCTCTGTTCTAAATCTCTTACATTTAATCTTGTATCTATGGCCCCCAGTTCTTGAGCCCACAACTACTGGAAATAGTTTACTTCTATCTACCCTGTCCCATCCCTTATTAATTTTAAACACTTCTATTATATCTCCCTGTAATCTGTGTTGTTCTAATGAAAAAAGCCCCAACTTTTCAAATCTTTCTTTGTATTTCTATTTCCTCGTCCCAGGCAGCATCCTAGTGAACCTGCGTTGCACCCTCTCTAAAGCCTCAATTGCTACCGAAAGCCTCCTTCCTATAGTTGTGAAGCCCAATACTGCAGACAGTTCTCTAACTGAGGTCTTATTAAGGTTTTAAATAGGCCGGTCATTACCCCTTGGCTTTTATATTCTGGAAGCTCATCGTAATGAGCGCACGCTTCCTGCCCGCCATATTGGAGGCTTAAGAGGCCATTTAGCATCCAAAAAAATGAGGTCAAATTTCTCAGCCTGTATTGGCTCATCATTGGCTTTTATATTCTGGAAACACATCCGGGATGAGACAAGGCTTTTAGAAAAGTAGAGGGAAAAATTGAATGGACAAAACATTCCATGAGGTGGTACAAATTGCCGCAATTTCACCTAAATTAATTCAATGTTTTAATTTGCCACCAGCAGCAATGAGAACAATACCCTTACCATGGAAACGGCTTGAAGAACATAAGGGCCTCGAAATTCCAAGTCCCGCAATCGGCCACCGTTAAGTAGGGAAATCCCCGGATCAGTAAATTTATATATGTCTTGGCGGGATGGCCCGCCAGCAATTGCCTACTTACACCGGGAGACACGGAAATCCTTGTGAGGGCGGAGGTGATGCATTTAAAGCTGGACTGCCCATAAGGCAACACCAGCATGAAGTAATTTGAAACCATGGATCAAAAAGGAACCAGGTAGAAGTGTGCTTAAAATTTCTTGGAAAGTGATGTAAATATTATTCTAAAAGGAAAAATTAGGCACCGAGGTTGGGGGGTGGGGTTGGTGGGGGGAGTTAGAGCTGGGATAATAGGAGTGATTGGCATGAGCCGTGTCAAAACAGCAGCTAGAACCATGGGGAAGGAAGTTGAATTTCACCTTCCTAAACCCATGGCCCCTCTCCAATGCAGGACGGGGTTTAATGACCTCACAAGGTCAGCAAAGGTAAGCGTAATTGGCAGCAGGCTGCCATTAATGGATATTTCATACTGTAGGTCTATATTTACCCTAATAGCGCATTCATGAATCTAAGGCAATCACTCTCTGCACTAAAGCGATCTGCAGTGACACCTGTACTTGGAAGATTCCAATTAAACAGATACAGCGTCCTGCAATGCACGCACATTTGTTGAATCCTCACCAGCTCTGACGGAATTCTGCGATGAGAATTCTCGATTAGTGATTGAATTCATCAGTCCTTGACTGACGATATCAAGCGTATCTTTCATCATGCAGGAAAAGATTGCGTGCCATTCCTGGGAAGAACGGGCTACAGGAGGAGGGAGAAGAGCAGAAGGGGAAGGCAAAGCAAATCCTGAGAACTCACTCAACTACTGCAGTAGGGGATGGAGACCTGGGAGGGCCCACTCCCACAGTGATCCTAAACTGTCTGACTGCGGCTTGTTTTAAGTTGTGTCTACTGGAAAATTGCTGAAAAGAGTCAGGGAGAAACAAAATGGAAGCATAGGGTTAAATGGGCTAAAGTGTCACTGATTGGCTGAGGGTGGATGCCCATGGTTATGGTCATGTGGATATGACATGGAGTTGGGGCGATATAAAGAACTGCCTTAAGGGAGAAAGGGCCGAACAGAAGCAAAGAACAAAGGGATGAACAGTCTCAACACATAATTGCCTGTTTGCCAAAGGATTGGGGGTAATATCCAAATTTTGTACTTACTCCCTTGTTATTGTGTGTAACTAATTGTAATTGATCATTAAAATTATTGATGGGACCATATTGGTTGACTTGTCAAACCACAGATCTACACCACAGATGGCTTGTGCTAATGGTCAAAGGTTAGAAATGGTTCCAGTTTTTTGAGGCTCATACTCTGAGGAGATCAACCAAATGGAAAGGATAAAATGGACAGCAGGAAACTCATTTCTCATTCTTCTTATCTCCACAGAAGCCGGAAGCAAGAAAAACGCTGCGGGAGGAGAAGGAACCAATGTTGGAACCTTCAGCATCCACCACCATCAGAAATTGGCCCACTCCCTTGTGAACACTATCACCAGCCCAGAGATGTTTGCTCAGGGTCCAGGTGAACAATTGGCACAGGATGATTCACAATTTTTGCTAATCAAGGGGAATAAGTGATATGGAGCCAAGGCGGGTGGATAGAGCTGGATACAGATCAGCCATGATCTCACTGAATGGCGGAACAGGCTTGAGGGGCTGAATGGCCCACTCATGTTCCTATGTTCCTAAATCAGGAAACCAGAGGATGAGGTATTAAAAAACAGAAAGCACTTGCCTTTCTATAGCAGCTTTCATGATCTTAGGATGTCCCAAAGTGCTTTACAGCTAATGAAGTACATTTTGAAGTGTGTGATATAGGAAATGTGGCATTCAGTTTACACATAGCAAGGTCCCACAAACAGCAATATGCTAATGACCAGGTAATCTGTTTTAGTGATGTTAGTCGAGAGATAAATATTGGCCAGAACACAAGGGAGAACTGCTCTGCCCTTCTTCGAAATAGGGCCGTCAGATCTTTTACGTCCACTGGAAGGGCAGACGTGGCCATGGTTGAAAGTCTCATCCGAAAGGTGGCACCTCCGACTGTGCAGCACTCCCTCATTAGAGTGTCAGCCTGGATTATTTTAGAGGTGAAGCGTGATGTATCTGAGTGAAGGCTCAGGAGATGTCAGGCCCTGGCTGGTGAGCATTCAGACAATGATCTCAGGATCCAGCCGTGAAAAGACAAAGAGCATCAGAACCGCACAAAACCACTGCAGAGGCTCTCCGAAAATTTGTGGGCAGGGATGGCAGGGATAGCATCTCCTGGCCCCACAAGTAACATCGCAGCTTCCCTTACCCTGGACTCTCACCTCCCCCACCCAGGCGAGAACCTACCGCAACCCCCTCCTCGCCACTTACCTGCAAGCCAGCAGGCCGGACAAGGGCTGCCCAATCTTTCCCTTGCCAGCAGTCTCTCTGTTCCCTCTTCTGCCCGATCCGAGTGCAAAGTGGACTGGCAGCCATAAATGAGGCTCGTGAGTTAAAATACCCAGGGCCAACGAGTGAGTTCCACACTGGCCCCTTCCCCCCTCCAGCCTGCCCCAAACCCACTCGGGGTTAAAATCAAGCTCCCCTCTCATATACCTGCTTTTAGTGTAGATTTGGGCATCTGTCAGACTGTTGATGTAATATCTGTCAGCACATAAACTCACGGAGCCACTCCCCCTATCAACTCTGGAACAAATTACATTCATTTTATGTTGTTGTTTTGATCAGATCCCGACAGGGTTGACAATGTAAACAGTGTTTAAGAGTCAAGCAATTTCCAGAAACACCTTTTTTTCATCCACGTACACCTTCATATCATACTGCAAAATCTAGTCAGGGTTCCATCTCCTAATCGCTGTCCTATGATCCCTCCTGGAAAAGAAGTGTTGAAAGACTGTGGGCCCGTCAGGAGAAATGGGGCAAAAATGAAAAAAAAACAAATGGGGATAAATTTGAATCATGGAATCTTACTGCACAGAAGGAGGCCATTCGGACCATCATGCCTGTGCCGGCTCTTTGAAAGAGCTATCTAATAAGTCCCACTCCCCCGCTCTTTCCCCATAGCCCTGCAAATTTATCCTTTTCAAGTATTTATCCAATTCCCGTTTGAAGGTTACCATTGAATCTGCTTCTACCACCCTTTCAGGCAGTGCATTCCAGATCATCATAACTCACTGCGTTGAAAAAAAATGTTCTTTTCACCTCCCCTCTGGTTTGTTTGCAAATAGTGATAACCAATTGCCTTCACTGTTATTGCCTATTACAAAGTCTCCGCTTACAGTATGTAAAATATACTGGTTATTTCGGGGTGGGGGGGGGGGGAACAGGTGCTGAGTGAGTCGTCCGCACCTCGTTAAGGTGTACCTTGACCTCAAAGCAGAAATTTGAGCACATAATCCAGGCTGACCTTGTTAAGGTGTAGCTCTAAATAAATTACATGACTATAACCCGACCAAGCAGTTCAGATACAGCTAATCCAACCATCTTTTTATAATAGACAATTTTTATTGTTCGTATTTGTTGGTCGCATGCTCCCCCTGCCAAGCTTTAATTTATTTATTTTTTTCATTTTTGCCCCATTTCTCCTGAAGGGCCCACAGTCTTTCAACGCCAGTTCCTCTGCTGTTCCTGTTCCTCTGCTGTTCTTCTGCAAGCAATTGTTGTGAGCTGATAGGGTTTAGATGAAGTAAGGAGGGAGGAGGCTCGTGTGGAACAAAAACACCGGCAGGGACCTGTTCGGCCGAACGACCTGTTCCTGTAGACTCATAGAATCATAGAAAGGTTACAGCACAGAAGGAGGCCATTTGGCCCGTCGAGTCCGCGCTGGCTCTGTGCAAGAGCAATCCAGCTAGTCCCACTCTCCCGCCCTTTCCCCGTAGCCCTGTAAATTTTTTTCCTTTCAAGTACTTATCCAGTTGCCTTTTGAAGGCCATGATTGAATCTGCCTCCACTATCCCCTCGGGCAGTGCATTTCAGATCCTAACCAATCACTGTTTAAAAAAGTTTTTCCTCATGTCACCTTTGGTTCTTTTGTCAATCACCTTAAATCTATGTCCTCTGGTCCTTGACCCTTCGGCCAATGGGAACAGTGTCTCTCTATCCACTCTGTCTAGACCCTTCATGATTTTGAATATCTCTATCTAATCTCCTCCGTCTCTGTTCCAAGGAGAACAACCCCAGCTTCTCCAGTCTATCCACATAACTAAAGTCCCTCATCCCTGGAATCATTCTAGTAAATCTCCTCTGCACCCTTTCTAAGGCCTTCAAATCTTTCCTGAAGTGCGGTGTCCAGAACTGGACACAATACTCCAGTTGTGGCCGAACCAGTGTTTTATAAAGGTTCATCATGACTTCCCATACTTTTGTATTCTATGCCTCTATTTATAAAGCCAAGGATCCCATATGCTTTTTTAACCACTTTCTCAACTGCCCTGCCACCTTCAATGATTTGTGCACATATACCCCCAGATCTCTCTCTGTTCCTGTACCCCTTTTAGAGTTGTGCCCTCTAGTTTATATTGCCTCTCCTCGTTCTTCTTACCAAAATGTATCACTTCACATTTTTCTGAGTTAAATTTCATCTGCCACGTGTCCGCCAATGCCACCAGCCTGTCTACATCCTCTTGAAGTCTATCACCATCCTCCTCACTACCCTTCCAAGTTTTGTTTCATTTGCAAATTTTGAAATTGTGCCCTGAACACCCAAGTCCAAGTAATTAAAATATATCAAGAAATGCAGTGATCCCAGCACTGACACCTGGGGAACACCACTGTATACCTCCCTCCAGTCCGAAAAACAACCGTTCACCACAACTCTCTGTTTCCTGTCCATTAGCCAATTCTGTATCCATGTTGCTACTGCCCCCTTTAGTCCACGGGCCGCAATCTTGATGATAAGCCTACCGTGCGGCACTTTATAAAACGCCTTTTGAAAGTCCATATACACCACATCAACTGCATTGCCCACATCTACCCTCTCTGTTACCTCATCAAAAAACTCTATCACGTTAGTTAAACATGATTTGCCTTTAACAAATCCGTGCTGTACATTCTATGTAATGTAAAGAAAGCCACAGCAAGCAAGCAATACAGATTAAGTCAGAGTGTCTGCCTTTTCTATGCAAAGTATCAATGGCAATATGTACAAGTACTCTTGAAGGAATGCTTTTGTCATCCAGTCCAAGGTTTAATTAGTGTCAGAACTTTTTGATTGCAATCAGTGTGACTGTGTGACGCCAGCTCACACCACTTCACGGTGGGTATTGGAGTCAAACTGTGACCAAGAAACATCCAATGTTCCAGCACAAATAGAGGCCATTCCATCCTTCAAATCTGCGCTGTTGTTTTCCAGCACATGACCTGCCCAGTTTAATCCCACTCTCCTGCTTGCTCCTCACACCCTTTAATCTTCCATTCTTCAAGTAACTATATCCAATTTCCTTTGTAGATCAGTCATATAATGACACTGTCAATTTATTGGGAACAGCAGTGGTAGTCATCTCTGATTTTCAAGTCTTTATTTTCACCTATGTTTGAGAGCCAGGTGTCTGCCTGATGAGATAGTATAAATCGAATGCACCCAAGGCTAGGGAGGAGAAAAAACAATCAGCCGGCTCCCCATTTGTTATCGCTATTCAGTGTCCCCTGCGGGAGACTGAGTGGAGAGTAGCATCGCTGCGGAGTCTTCTATCGTCGAATAGCCTGTCAACACCCACAGTCCAGGCTTATGCATGAAAAATGTCATTTGGCTGCGGTGCCCATGGAAATGTATAGAGAAACAAAGAATGAACTTGCATTTATGTAGTGTCTTTCATGACCTCAGGACATCCGAAAGCACTTCACAGCCAATTAAATATTATTGAATTGTAATCACTCTTATAATGTGGATAAACGAGACAGTCAATTTTAACAGCAATGAGATAATTGATCAGAAAATCTGTATTAGTGCTTTTGGTTGAAGGATAAATATCGCCTAGGAGAACTCCACTGCTCAGAAATAGTAGCTGTGGGATTATTTACATCCATCTGTGAGAGCACACAGGGCCTCAGTTTAATATCTCATTCAAAAGACAGTATCTCTGACATTACAGCACTCCCTCAGTACTGCACTGGAGTATCAGCCTGGATTATATGGTCAAGTCTTTGGAGTGGGGCTTAAACCAACAACCTTCTGACTCAGAGGCACAAGTGCTATGGACTGAGCTACAGCTAACACTCAAAAGTTGACAATGTCAGGAGAGGAGGGGAGAAAATTGAAAACACAATCCCAATTTAAAAACAGTAAGAAAATGGTGAGGAGGAATGACTTGGAGGAGCAGTCAAACAAGTGAACCAGTCAAACAGCAAATGCTGGTTCCCCACAAGTTCATGTAGAGCCACAATGAGTCTCATACTAATGAGTCAAATAGTCAACTATTCGGCCTCAGGAAGGGTCACATTGTTGACTTCAAGGTGATAGAACCTGGGAACGGCAAAGGCAAGAATGATAATATGACCTAAAGGATACTTGAAGCCAAAAGCAAGAGGCACCGTATACATGTACAGGACGCAAGCAACTAAACGGAGGGAACAGACAGTTTAATTTACCCTCAAGTGTCGCTGGTTAATTATTTAGCCAGCTGTTTACAAGGCTGAGGTGGCCTCCCTCCCTACTTCATCTAACCCTATCAGCATATCCTTCTATTCCTTTCCCCCTCACATGCTTATCTAGCTTCCCCTTAAATGCAATATTTGCTATTTGCCTCAACTACTCCTTCTGGTAGCGCGTTCTACATTCTTACCACTCTTTGGGCAAAGAAGTTTCTCCTGAATTCCCTATTGGATTTATTAGTGACTATTTTATATTTATGACCTCTAGTTTTGGACTCCTCTGCAAGTGGCAGCATTTTCTCTATGTCTACCCTATTAAACCCTTTCATAATCTTAAAGCCCTCTATCAGGTCACCCCTCAGTCGTCTCTTTTCTGGAGAAAAGAGCCCCAGCCTGTTCAGCCTTTCCTGATAAGTATATCCTCTCAGTTCTGGTATCATCCTTGTGAATCTTTTTTGCACCCTCTCCAATGCATCTATAATATGGAGACCAGAACTGTGCACTGTACTCCAAGTGTGGTCCAACCAAGGTTCTATACAAGTTTAACATCATTTCCCTGCTTTTCAATTCTATCCCTCTAGAAATTAACCCTAGTGCTTGATTTGCCTTTTTTACGGCCATATTAACCTGCATTGCTACTTTTAGTGATTTGTGCATCTGCACCCCTAGATCCCTTTTCTCCTCTATCCCATTTAGACTCTTATTATCCATCAGTCTGTGGGCTCCTTATTCTTCCTACCAAAATGCACCACCTCACATTTGTCTATATTGAAATTCATTTGCCAATTAGGATGGTGTGTGACTTGGAGAGGAACTTGGAGGTGGTGGTGTTCCCATGCACCTGCTGCCTTTGTCCTTCTAGGTGGTGTTTGGGAGGTGCTGGAGAAGAAGCCTTGGTGAGTTGCTGCAGTGCATCCTATAGATGGTACACACTGCAGCCACAGTGTGCCGGTGGTGGAGGGAGTGAATGTTTAAGCCAACGTACAACAGCAAAATCATGGTCTCTCCATCAGCAACCCTACTTTCAGGTTTGAATAGACTATTCCTTCAATGACATATTGCTATATATCATTTCTTGCCCCTCATGGCCAATGGGGTTGTGTGGCATTCTGTGAATGAAGTGTTTCAGGCTCTGATAGATAAGATCACACAGAAAGGGCGACTATGAATCCTGGATCTCGTCAACTTTACCTGCAGGATAATTCTTCCACTGTAGTCTGTTCATTCGTTGGATGTCAATTTGCCAAAGTCAATATTAATGAGCCCAACCCTTCCATTGGTATGAAAGCCAACTCTTAAGCCCCGATGTTAACCCTGCCCGCTCGCCTGACTGGAATGATGCCACCATTTAAATTGTTTGGAGGTGACCATAAGACCATAAGACCAAAGAGATAGGAGCAGGAGTAGGCCATTTGGCCCTTCAAGCCTGCTCCGCCATTTAACGAGATCATGGCTGATCTGATTTTTGGTGGCCGAGTCTCCCGCTAGAGGCGAGCGGGGGCCTCATCAATATATTAAAATCG
This sequence comes from Heptranchias perlo, assembly GCF_035084215.1. Classification (NCBI taxonomy): domain Eukaryota; kingdom Metazoa; phylum Chordata; class Chondrichthyes; order Hexanchiformes; family Hexanchidae; genus Heptranchias; species Heptranchias perlo. The sequence continues at coordinate 64,849,561 of NC_090338.1, forward strand.
GAGTTCTATGATGCAATTAGGACCCAACACCATTTGAAATCGCAGATGTCCCGCCCAGTGCCCAACCCAGCAGTAAAACCTGGTGGGATTGGTCTCTCAGAGCCACTGAAGCAGAGTTTAACTCACTTGTCGCCACTCCAGGACTTGAGCACGTAATCTATGCTGACGCTCCAGTGCAATGCTGAGGGAGTGCTGCACTGTCGGAGGTGCCATCCTTTGGATGAGATGTTAAACCGAGGCCCCGTCTGCCCCCTTAGGAGGATGTGAAAGATCCCATGTCAATATTTCAAAGAAGAGCAGGGGAGTTCTCCCCGGTGTCCTGGCCAATATATATCCCTTAACCAACATCACTAAAACAGATTATCTGGTTATTATCAAATTGCTGTTTGTGGGGCCTTTCTGTGTGCAAATTGGCTGCATTATATAAATGCAAGATCTTTCTCTCTTTATAGGAACATTGGAACAAGAGTAGGCCATTCAGCCTCTTGAGCCTGTTCCACCATTCAATTAGATCATGGCTGATCTGCATCTTAACTCCATTTACCTGCCTTGGTTCCGTAACCCTTAATGCCCTTGCCTAACAAAAGGCTATCAATCTCAGTTCCGAAATTTTCAATTCACCGAACTCAACAGCATTTTGGGGGAGAGAGTTCCAGATTTCCACTATCCTTTGTGTGAAGAAGTGCTTCCTGACATCACCCCTGAATGGCCTAGCTCTAATTTTAAGGTTATGCCCCCTTGTTCTGGACTCCCCCACCAGAGGAAAAAGTTTCTCTCTATCTATGCTATCAAATCCTTTAAACATCTTAAACACCTCAATTAGATCACCCCTTAATCTTCTATACTCAAGGGAATACAAGCCTAGTCTATGCAACCTGTCCTCACAATTTAACCCTTTTAGCCCAGGTTTCATTCTGGTGAATCTGCAGTGCAACCCCTCCAAGGCCAATATATCCTTCCTGAGATGTGGTGTCCAGAACTGAATGCAGTACTCTAACTGGGGTCTAACCAGAGCTTTATATAACTTTAACATAGCTTCCACTTCAAAATACTTGTCTATGCAAAAGATTAATATTGTAACAGCAATGAGAGCTTTAAGATAAGCACAAAAATTAAAGGAAAGGTTAGAATGTGGGATTCTTTGCCACAAACCATTGTTGAAGCAGAGTCCCTAAATGCTTTTAAAAGGCCAGCTGCTTAACAAGGAGGAATATTAAAAGGTATGGAAACGACCAGGAGAATGGAATTAGACAATAGCTCATGTGGAGAAAAATGTCAATAAGAACTGATGGGCCGAATGGTCGGTTTCTGTGCTGCAACATTCCACGATTTTACTTTTCCATACAGTCCCCGCCACTTATACCACTCACACTTCTGGAGGGCAACAGACTATACTGGGCCATTTACCATAACCATTTTCAATCACCAAAGGAGTCAATTATAAGCAGGCTATTTTGAGCAATTCAATAAGCTTTTTGCACTATGGTAAGGTGCAGTTACCTTAATTTACTTAATCCTCTCAACATACCGTTTTAAAAGCTCTGCTGATTTCAGGCCCGTTTATGCATTTATTAAATGCCTTTCAGCTTGTGTTGCTAAGTATTGACCTGATATGTCGGAGCCGAGTGCTTCATTGCTGAAGTGTAGTCAGTCATTGGCACAGTAGTGAAATCGTGGCCAAGTGATGGGATTACATTCATTTGCTTATTGTAGGGCCTGAGGTGTTATTGTCATGACTCTCCTCTTTTGGATGTTGATGACTTCTATATGAACAAGAAAAGAAAGAATTTATATATTGCCTTTCATGACCTCAGGATTTCTCCAAAGTTCTTTAGAGTGAATGAAGTACTTTTGAAGTGCAGTCACTGTTCTAATGTAGGAAACTTGGCAGCCAATTTGCACATAGCGAGGTCCCACAAACAACAATGTGATAATGACCAGATCATCTGTTTTAGGTGTTCATTGAGGAAGGAATATTGGCAAGGACACCAGAGAGAACTTCACTGCTCTTCTTCAAATAGTGGCAGCAGATCTTTTATACCCATCTGAGAGGGTAGATGGGACCTCGGTTTAACATTTCAGCCAAAAGACAGCACCTCCCACAGAGCGGCACTCACTCAGTATTAGCCTGAATGCTATACTTAAGTCTCCAGAGCAGGGCTTGAACCTATAACTATCTAACTCTAGGGCAAGAGTGCTACCAACTGAGCCACAGCTAACACACAAAGCTACAACGTAGTCAAATACTAGATGATTTTAACATGGCAGCGGGAAGCCAGCGAAGGGGTAAGTAGTCGCGTGGGTAACCTGAAAAAAAAATTTTGCGCGTCTGTTTGAGCGTCTATATTGAAGGCATCTAATTTTACTTCCGGGTTTTGCCTCTCCAAGCTGCACAGGGGGTGTACTGCGCATCCGAATGACGTGCTGTGAGCTGGAGTATTTAAAGGGAAAGTGCAAGAACGGATTTTGAAAGAGAAAGGAGGGCCATAACAGAATGCAGCATCACAGGGTGAAGGCAGCACCCCATTTCAGCGACTCCTCCTTTGAATTGCTACTGGCTGGTGTCAGTAGCAGGAGGGATGTCCTATACCCGGCTGACCAGAGGAAGCACCCTGCTTCTGCCACTAAGAAGGCGTGGCTGGAGTTGGTAGAGGAGATTAGCAGCAGGAGCATGGTGGCAAGGTCATGGGTACAATCCAGGAAGCGCTTTAATGATCTAACCAGGTCAGGGAAAGTGAGTACAGTTACTGATTCACCAACATCCTGTGGTGCACAATAGCCAGGCCCACCCCCCACCTCAGTCTTGTCAAGACAACTCCATCACATCACTCCTCATACCCACTGAAGTCTCATCATCAACTTACCTTCATTTCCTGAGCACTTCCTCACCTCCCCATTTGTCACCTCAACACTACCACTCACCCCAATCCTGATGCAATGTGATGAATCTGTCTGATAGTCACGCTCTGATGCATCTCTTTCATTGTCAACCTCACCCAAAGCAATGCATCCATCGGGTGAAGACACCACCCTCACTCACCCACACATCTGTTCTTTCTACCCTTGTAGGAGAAGAGAGGGCAAAATGCAAGGGAGAGAGCGAGGACTTGAGGAGGGACACCACAAATAGTACATTTGACAGAAGCGGACGAGGAGGCGATGGACATCAGACACACTGTTGCCTGCCTGGCCGCCGGAGATGGGGAAACTGGCAACCCGCAAATGGCTGGTGACAGAACTTTAAAATCCTTCACATACATGATGAATTGATGATATCAATGATTGACCTGTTCCACACCTCAACATGCTCATTGGAAATATTGTAACTTCTCCGATGATTGTTAATTTTGGTTTATGTTCTTTTCTAGGGCCTTCAAGGATTGATGAGGAGGCACACGCCGTGGAAGAGGGTGATTCCTCAGAGGAGCTCTATTCCTCTGAGGGCGCACTGTCAATTGACATCCATCCATGCATCAGGGCAGATACTGGCACTTCGGTGGGTCCTGTTAGGCAGATAGTTGGGTTGTCACCAGGTAATTGAACACAAGTGTGCACGAACAGACACTGGTGGCAAGGGCAGCTGTGGAGAGTCCATATCAGGGGACACACTCGTCTCCAAGCTTTGCTCAGCTGGACACAGATGCTGAACCCCGGGGGACATCGTTGAGATTGAGGATGATCGAGGTACAGCTCCACCTTTGCAAGGTAATGGAAAATGTGCCATGCGCACTCTCCACAATAGCGGAGAGGACGGAGGAATCCAACTCCATCGATAGTGGATTGGGGGCGCAGGTAACTGCTGGAAAGTCTTCAATGGAGAGAGTGGCAGCCTCCATTGAGCTTCAAGCACGGCTCACGAATAAGTCCATTCAGGCCATGACAATGGCCGTAAGGACTCTGGATGCCAACATGTCGGCCGCCTTAAACAGGCAGACAGAAACTTCATCCGTGACCTTAGAAAGTGCCACATCTCCTCACCAGCCTGCTGTCCATCAGAGTGGTGGGAATAATGTTGCGCAGGCCCGGGAGATGGATGGTGGTGAAGGGGCACATGGAAGTGGGGACTCCACTCAAAATGTTCCCACGTCTCACCCATTGCCCCCCCCCCCCCACCAGTACCCGCGATGCTGCCTCCTCTCCCGATGGCCGAGTCTGCCCCTGCATAGGTGCAGGTGGAGCAATCTTTGGCGGGGCCCTCATGGGCTCCAAAACCCAGAGGTCATAGGCTGAAAGCATCTCAGCAGTCAGGGCAAGGACCTGAGCAACCTGAAGCCACAGGGGTCGCACCACGTAGAAGTGCTAGGAAGAGGAAAACCAAGGGTATGCACAAGGGCGTCTGATACAATGTCATGTTTTTCATTTCTATTTGTTTTTTATTAACTCTACATTAAATGTTATTATTCTCACCACCACTGCCACGTCGTCTCCATTCTTGAGCCCCTTTTGTGAAATTGCCCTTTCATGTGCTTCATCATGAACAACAGGACATGATGCCACCCATTGGGCATGTTTACAATGGCAGAATGTGTGGTTGAAGGATTGTTTTGTGCAAACGGTGGTGGGGGGTAGGTTCTGGCGGTGGTGGTTGTTCCAGGCGGTCTGAGTAGTTCACTATCTTCAATTTGCAGATCTCATTATGAGAACCTGTTAGATATGAGTGAATCACTGGTATCATGGGCAGCCATGTGCGCTGCTGCTCTGGCAGTGGGCTCCCCATCTTCATCTTCGTCATCCTCCTCCTCCTCCTCCTCCCCCTCATCCTCATCATCCTCTTATTCAATGTTGCCGGAAGATGAGACTGCATCTTGAGTGCATTTGAGTGCATCCACCTGTAACCTTCTCTGTTGAGCAATATTGTGCAGGACTCAGCACACGACTATTATTCTGCTCACCCTCGCTGGCGAGTACTGAAGGACTCCCCCAGATCGATCTGGGCACCTGAAGCGCATCTTCAGCATTGCTGTCACTTGTTCAATGACAGACCTGGTGGTGATGTGACTGTCATTATACTGATGCTGTGCCTCATTGGGGGGGTTTCTCACAGGTGTCATGAGCCACGTCTGCAGGGGGTATCCCTTGTCTCCAAGGAGCCAGCCCTTAAGTCTGTCTTGTGCGTGGAAGAGGGCCGGGATGTTGGACTCCTGCAAAATGAAGGAATCATGGCAGCGCCAGGGAATCTGGCACACACTTGCAGAAACCTTCTCCGTTGGTCGCACACCAGAATGATATCTCTTTCGGTTGATGAGCAGTCCTGGCTGATGTGCAGGTCCTCGGATTGCTACGTATGTGCAATCAATTGCGCTCTGCATCCTTGGGAAGCCAGCCAGTAAGTTGAAACCCACTGCTCTCTCAGTCTGGCTAATGTCGTCGATGGGGAAGTTCACGTAATTGGACGCCCTGGCAAACAAGCCATCCATCACTTGTTGTATACAAATACGTGCAGACGACTGAGAGACCCTGGAGATGTCACTGGTGGAGCCCTGGAAGGATCTGGAGACAAAGAAATTGAGGGAGTGGTGACTTTAACTGTGACGGGCAATGTGTGGCCGCCAGGCCCAGCCGGGAGCAGATGTTCCTGAAGAAGGCTGCAGATGTCTGCAACCACCTGGCGACTCAATCTGAGCCTGCGAAGGCACTGCTCCTCAGAGAGGACCAGGAAGCTCAGCCTCTGCCTGTCGACCCTCTCACATGGGTAGTGCCTCCGGGGACCACTTCCCCTCCGTTGATTCCCTCCCAGCTCTTTTCCAGGTCCTTGTTACGCACCTCTGTCTTGTGCACCTGTAAGTCCCAGAACTGCACGCCGTGCCTGCCGCGGATGGTGATGTGCCTCCTCCTCAGATGTACTGTAGAATAAATCCATTGCACCTCCCATCCTGATCTTGTCAGTTTGAGGGGCTCCAAAATGTTGGTAAATTTGTCTGAACACAAGAATTCTCAGCCTCAACAAAGAAATCTCAGTCTAAACACAAAAGAACTCCCAGCCAAAGGTTTGTCTAAGAGAACTTATTGCCCTGCTGCAAAAACTTACCTTTCATTCTCATGTGTCAATCACTGGTTTAAAGATCCAAATGAGGTTCGGCTGCAACTCGCCTCCGTTTCTATGGCGTGTTTCAGAAGCCACGGGAGACGCGTTCAGTTTGAGTAAAATCTAATTTCGCTTTCCAATCCACTAAAAGTTAATCCCCTTAAGTGCTTTAAGTACCTAAACTGGTCCTTTAAATATCGGCTCACTGGCCTCCAAACGCATCTGGTCAAATCTGGAAGTGAGTGCGTTGGAGCTGGGATGTGGACCCGCTTCCAAAAGTTAGTGTTTTCACTGTCCACCCGCCCCCAACCCACCCGTTCTTGGGGGTTAAAATTACCCTCTAAGCGCATAGTGAGATATTGGCCGAGTGAAGGGGTTACATTCATTTACTAATTGTAGGGGGTCCAGTTTTACTCTCCTGACTCTCGTCTTGTTGTAAAGGATGTTGATGACTCCTACCTGAACAAGATAGAACTGGAAAATTGTGCCACAGATGCAATTTTGGGCCAGGTACCTGACACCGTCCTTATTCCGCACTTTGCGATTTTACTGTCCACCGTACAGCGGGCGAATTGTGTTAACACCAACACTGGTGGGGAATGTATACAGCTCGAGATTTTTAAAAGGGAATCGATGTTTTTTTTAAACCTCAGCAGAGACCTGCCATGTCACGTCTCCTTGGCAATCAGCCATTCCGGTGATGTCACTGCCAGGGAGGAGTCATCATCCCAAGTGAGTGCATTGATTGCAATGGGAGCTGTGACTCTGTACCGACCTGGGAGCTGACTTAGAGCCAGACACACACACACACACATTAAAAAAAACAAATCACAAAACCATCAGAGCATATTTTCATCAATCTACGGTCATTACATCATGATAGAAATTATTTACTTTTCTGATCACGTTTGAAGGCTATCAGTCAGTTTTAAACCATTAATGGAAAGAAGCTACTGAATAATGATTTCAATCTGGTGTGAAAAGGGCCAATCAAACTGGAAAGGTAATGATTTTAAACAGAAGCATGTTAAAGGAACTTGCACTAGTTTCAGTAAGCTTTCCACAACACCCACACGCTGGTATTTAAATGCTGGTAGTGACAAGAGTTATTACTTTCCTGCCCTTCCTGTTTTAAGTGCAGGAGCCTGGTTAAACAAGTGAGGGCTGTTTAAAATAACTCCTTGTTTTTAACCCATGGAGTGCCTGAAGACTTTGGTCTCGAAATCACACTAAGGTAGAGATTGCAGTCGCTGCTGTTCTCGCACGAATGCTAAATAAACCTGCTCATGCCGAACACCTCTCCGCAATTTTAACCCGCTATTAGACCGCTTAAAATAAATAGTGCTGACTGGAATTTGGTGCAAGTGTGTAAATGGGCTAATGCTCGTGTTAAATAGTACATTTGTTCTTGTGATATGGGCAACACTGTTGAGGCAGTATTTATTGCCCATCCCTATCTTACCCTGAGGGTTTTAAGAAGTCAACCACATTGTGTGGGACTGGACTGACACAGAGGCCCAGATCAGGTAGAGGTGGCAGGTTCCCTTCCTGAAGGGCATTAGTAAACCAGTTGTTTTTTTAAAATTTCATGGTCATTACCAGATTTACTGAATTCAATAACTTGCCAACATAGGATTTGAACTCACAACCATGTGGGTTGCTGGTCCAGTTCTACGACTACTAGGGTACCATACCCATCTCCGAAGAGTACAATTTGCCGCAAGTCTATAAACAGGCTTATGGCTTGGGGAGAAATCTTTTAAAGCAGTATTTGGTCCGAGTCCATTCCACGAGAGTGCCGCTGATTGTCTGTTCTACCTTGTTGTGCGATAAGGATGTGTGAAAACTGAAGTTATTCACTTGAAGTTCTTTGATCCAACAGAGGCATTAACCCATTTATGTTAAACGGGATTAACATCTAACGGCTGATTTCCCTGTGGGGTGCTCCCAGCAAGGAGTGGCGCCCGCAGGAAGCGCTGGTCAGGAATTTCAGTTTGGTCCCCTTCTAAATATAATGGATCCTGGTCATTTTGTTCCTGCTTACAGAAGGCTGAATGATCAATATCTGTCAGCCTTGGCTCAGCTGGTAGCACGTTCGGCTGTGAGTTAGAAGGTTGTGTGCTCAAGTCCCGTTGCATGAGACTTGAGCTTACAATCTCAGCCAACACTCCCATTGCAGTACTGAGGGAAGTGTGCACTGTCTTTCAGATGAGATGTTAAACCATCCGTCATCTCAGGTGGATGTAAAAGGTCCCATGGTATTATTTTGAAAGGAGCAGGGAAGTTCTCCCAGGTGGCCTGACCAATATTTATCCCTCAACCAACATCACCAAAAAAACAGATTATCTGGTCATTATCTCACTGCTGTTTGTGGGACTTTGCTGTGTTTAAATTCATTGCTGTGTTTCTCTTCATTACAACAGTGACTACATTTCTAACGTTGGCTGTAAAGCGCTTTGGGATGTCCTGAGGTCATGAAAAGTGCTACATAAATATAAGTTCTTTCTTTTACTTATCTCTGCCTCCCTCCTCTGTATCCCAAAATGTTATTTTCTGAAAGAAATCTATCTAATCTGCATTTGAATGACTCAACACTAACTATCAACCCTAGGGAGCCTGTTCCATAGATTGACATCTTGCTCACTGAAACATTGTTTCCCATTTATTTTATTTTCCACCCTATGCGAAATGATTTTTGAACAAGGTTAACCCAGGCACAACTGGGCACAAGTTCACAATGCACGAATAGCCCAGAATTCAGCACAGTTGACACTAAAGGTCAAAATGGCGGCACTGTGGACTGAGAATCTCGGGCTGGCGGTTTGCAATTTTGCAACATACACTTTTGATGTGTGCTGGGAACGTAGAGGTGGAATTTGGGCTCCCAAGTCGAGAGCCTTGCTCAAGAAAGAAGAAAGAAAATCTTGCATTTATACAGTGTCTTTCACAACCTCAGGATGTCCCAAAGCTCTTTCCAGCCAATAAAGTACTTTTTCAAATGTAGTTGTAATGTAGGAAATGCGGCAGCCAACTTGCGCACAGCAAGGTCCCACAAACATGGTAGCACCTAACATGGAGTGTGCACTATTTTTATTCATAAACAAGACCTAATCCCACTTGAGGTGTTACAATGAGACAATGCAATAATGACCAGATAATCTGTTGTAAACAATTTTACAACACCAAGTTATAGTCCAGCAATTTTATTTTAAATTCACAAGCTTTCGGAGATTTTCTCCTTCCTCAGGCAAATGTTTCAAGATCTCGAAACATTTTGAAACATTTGCCTGAGGAAGGAGAAAATCTCCGAAAGCTTGTGAATTTAAAATAAAATTGCTGGACTATAACTTGGTGTTGTAAAATTGTTTACAATTGTCAACCCCAGTCCATCACCGGCATCTCCACATCAGATAATCTGTGTTAGTGATGTTGATTGAGGGATAAATATTGGCCAGGACTCACCTGCTCTTCTTCAAGTAGTGCCATGGAATCTGTTACATACTAAGAGGACAGCTGGGGCCTTGGTTTGACACCCCCAGACAGTGCAGCACTCCCTCTCTGGAGTGTCAGCCGAGATATTATGCTGGAGTGGGGTTTGAACCCACAACCTTCATGACACAGAGGCAACAGTGCTACCCACTAACACCTTGGCTCAAACCTTAGTTACATTCCAAATGTGAGTCAAATTTGAATGTTGATTTTGTCAACTCTGATATCCAGTTGGGGTGTTAAACCTTCTGTCCTGGAAAGAGCCAAGTTCTCCTGGGCAGACTTAATGATTCAGTTTATGGCTGATAGGTCCTGTTCAGTTAATAGGCTGGCAAGGCTCGCTAGTAACTACTAGTGCTTCAAAGGCAGCTGCTGCTTCTGCTTCCAATCCCTCCTGGAGCTCCTTCATACAAGGGGAAGATTTTATTTGATCACTACGTATTAGCGGTAATCGTAAACACATCGTAAAGATTTCTTTATTCCTAGGAAAGTCGTAAAGCTGTTCTAAAAGACTAAAATCTCCTCTTTTCCAAAGACAAGCCCAAATTTCTTAATCTTTCCTCGGGTGTTACATTCTGAATACCCAGTATCATTTTAATTGGATACTCCTGCCTCCTCTCCAGATCAGCAGTCTTCTTCCTATAATAAACTGACCAGAATGGCACAAGGTCCTTCAGCTAAGGTCTGACCGAAAAAATGGACGTCGCGCCAATGGAGAAAATAGGAGGGGTGACCAAGAGTTTGGCCAAAGAGAGTTTGTTTTTTAAGGAGGGTCTTAAAGTAGGAGAGGAAGGTCGAGAGGCTAAGGAGGCTGGTAAGGGAATTTCAGAGTGTGGGCCCTAAGTGGCCGAGGCACGGCTGCCAATGGTGGGGTGAAGGGAATGGGGGATGCACATTGGATGGAGATGGCCAGAGTCAGAGGAAGCGAGCTAAAAAACATGGAAGACAATAAGATCAGGTGCTGCCAGCGAGGGAGTGAGGGAACGCAGGTAAAATTAACAACCCACCGCCCATAAATTTCCACTCATTAAAATTAAGGCTGATTTATTTATTCATAAATTTCGTGACAGAAATACCACTGAAGCATTCAGATAGGGCGAATGTATTTATTCCATCCAAAACTTTTGAGTTTTCTTCTTTTTCTTTACTCTAGATTAAACCGAACAAAGAACGAGACGCAGTTTAGTAAACAGCCAGGCCTCTTAAAGTAGGAGTGTGCACCGTGTTTATTCATAAACAAAGACCTAATCCCACCTGAGGTGATACAATGCGACAGTAAACACAAATGAAGTGTGCTTTTACTTTGTGGGGAAACCAGTCATTAACCAATAGCAGCAGATGTGAGTTCTTTGATAACAGATCAGTAAATTGATAAGAAGAGGTGAGTTTACAAGGGCAAACCTGTATTGTTATGAAATTCCTCAGGGTCATAGAAAAACTAGCAAGGTTTTTGTTTCTGCAGGGAAAATGCAGAACAATCTTACTTTGGAAGTAGGAGGTAGATTAGAGGCCCAAGAAAGAAAGGATTTGCCATTTATATAGCACCTTTCACATCCTCAGGACTTCCCAAAGCTCTTTACAGTCGATGAAGTACTTTTGAAGTGTAGCCGCTGTTGTATTAGAGGAGGTTGTCAGCTCAGTTGGTAGCACTCTCGCCTCTGAGTTAGAAGGTTGTAGGTTCAAGTCCCACTCCAGAGACTTGAGGTACATAACCCAGTCTGACACTCCATACTGTCAGAGGTGCTGTCTTTCAGATAAGATGCTAAACCAAGGCCCTATCTGCCCTCTCAGGTGGATGTAAAAGATCCCACAGCACTACTTCAAAGAAGGGCAGGGGAGTTCACCCTGATGTCTTGGCCAATATTTATTCCTTCACTAAAGAAAACAGATTATCTGGTCATTATCACATTGCTGTTTGTGAGACCTTGCTGTGTGCAAATTGGTCGCCATGTTACAACAGTTCAAAAGTACGCCATTGACTGTAAAGCACTTTGGTATGTCCTGAAATGTGCTATATAAATCCAAGTTCTTTCTTTCTAGAAAGACTCACATTTATATAATGCTTATAAAGCTACAGCCATGTTTTTTTTATAAAAGCCCTACGTGAGTTCGGTGGGAGTTCAGGCCATCCCCTCCACACCTGAAGAGTCATAGCTCACAACCTCTACTGCCCGATTGGCCCTGCTGCACCTGCATAAAACAAAGCAGGAGGTCGCCATGATGACATTTACATGCCATTTCAATGATCCCACTTCTTTCAGGCAAAAGTCTCCTACTCCTGCTCAGTAAAGCCCAGGAAATGTAACACGGGTCACTGGTCTTCACTCCTGAACACCCCAGGGACCAGAACATGAGGCCTGTGCCGGGCAGAGGAAAATCGACCCCTTCCCCATATACATCAGTACTCATCCAATCCTCACTACCCAGAGTGCCCAGCGATAATCATGGGTAATTTTAATCTACATATAGATTGGAAGAATCTGATTGGCAAAGGTAGCCTGGAAGATGAGTTCATAGAGTGCTTTCAGGGCAGTTTCTTAGAGCAGCATGTTATAGAGTCAACCAGAGAGCAGGCCATTCTAGATCTAATGTGTAATGAGACAGGATTAATTAATGACCTCATTGTAAAGGAGCCTCTAGGTAGCAGTGATCACAATATGATTGAATTTCATATTCAGTTTGAGGGAGCGAAGAGTAGGTCTAAGACTAGTGTTTTAAACTCCAATAAGGGCAATTATGAGGGCATGAAGACAGAGCTGGCTGAAGTGAACTGGGAAATTAGGTTAAGGGATATGTCAGTAGAGATGCAGTGGCAGACATTTAATGAAGTATTTCATAACAATCAGCAAAGATACATTCCAGTGAGAAAGAAAGACTCTAGGGGAAAGATGTACCATCCGTGGCTAACTAAGGAAGTTAAGGATAGTATCAAATTGAAAGAAAAAACATACAATTCCGCGAAGATTAGTGGCAGCACAGAAGATTGGACAGAATATAAAAAAACAGCAAGGAATGACTAGAAGAATAATAAGGAGGGAGAAATTAGAGTACGAGAGAAAGCTAGCTAGAAATATAAAAACAGGTATTTAAAAAGGAAAAGAGTAAGTAAAGTGGACATTGGTTTTCTAAAGAGTGAGTCTGGGGAATTAATAATGGAGAATAAGGAAATGGCAGATGAATTAAACAGATATTTTGTGTCCGTCTTCACTGTGGAGGATACAAATAACATGCCAGAAATAATTATGAATCAAGAGGTGAAAGGGAGGGAGGAACTTAAAACATTTACAATCACCAGGGAAAGGGTTCTGAAAAAATTATTAGAACTAAAAGCCTGACAAGTCCCCAGGTCCTGACAGACTTCATCCTAGGGTCTTAAAAGAAGTGGCTGCAGAGGTAGTAGATGCATTGGTATTAATTTTCCAAAATTCCCTAGATTCTGGAAGGGTCCCATCAGATTGGAAAATAGCGAATGTAACTCCTCTATTCAAGAAAGGAGGGAGACAGAAAGCAGGAAATTACAGGCCAGTTAGCTTAACATCTGTCATAGGGAAAATGCTAGAATCTATTATTAAGGAGGTTATAGCAGGGCACTTAGAAAATTTCAGTGCAATCAGGCAAAGTCAACACAGCTTTATGAAAGGGGAATTGTGTTTGACAAATTTATTAGAGTTCTTTGAGGAAGTAACAAGCAACGTGGATAAAGGGGATCCTGTGGATGTGGTGTACTTGGATTTCCAAAAGGCTTTTGACAAGGTACCACATCAAAGGCTACTACACAAAATAAGAGCTCATGGTGAAAGGGGTAACAAATTAGCATGGATAAAGGATTGGCTAGATAACAGGAAACAGAGAGTAGGCATAAATGGTCATTTTCAGGTTGGCAAGATGTAACGTGTGGAGTGCCACAGAGATCAGTGCTTGGGCCTCAACTATTTATAATCTATATCAATGACTTGAATGAAGGGACTGAATGTATGGTTGCTAAATTTGCTAATGACACAAAGGTAGGTAGGAAAGTAAGTTGTGAAGAGGACATAAGGGGCCCAATATTAGCACCCGCTATCGGGTGCGTTCCTGGCGGGGAGGCTCAGAAAATCGGGGAATCCCGGAGCGGGTCAGGAGCCCGGCTCCAACCCGCCCACTTCTGGGTTCCCCACAGACGCGCTGACGTGCACGCGCAGCCCCCCAGCATGTGGGCCGGCGGTGTGCCACTTGACAGTATTTATTCAGGTATTTCAGGTCATTAACAGACCTGATTAAGGGAATATTTCAGGAGGGGTGGGATTTTACAAACAACTGAGACTGTTTCCCGTACTGGGGGAAACACTCCCAGTTGAAATGGACGTGTTGCAGCTGTCAGCCTGTGGCAGCTGCAAAGGTCCATTTGACAGGTGTGGGGGGAGACCCTCACTCATTGCAGGAGGCCACTCTGTCACTTGGGACAAAGTTTGGCCTCCACCACCCTCCTCCTAATAATAAAATTCACCAGCTTGCAAACTTACCCCGGGGTCCGGAGACATGAACCTACCTTGTGGACCCCCTCAGATGTACATCTTCCGGATGAGGGCCGCAGGAGCTGCAGTCATGACCTCCTCGGAGGGTGAACAGCATCACCAGCCTCGCTGGCCACGCCGTCCACCTCTGACACATGGAGCTCCACAACACAGTGCTGTGACACATCCACCTGCACAGCAGGAGGGAGGGCAACCGCAGAGAGAGATGCGTCGCAGAGGGCACTACCCTCGCCACAGGGTCCACAGACCGAGGCTCAGCTTCCTGGACCTCTCTGAGGAGCAGTGCACACGGAGGCTCAGTGTCACTCAACATGTAGTCGTGGACATCTGCAGCCTCCTTCATGCCGAGCTGCTCCCGGCTGGCCCGAGCACCATCTTCTTACCTGTCGCTGTCAAAGTCACCACTGCCCTCTACAACTTCTCCTCCACATCCTTCCAGGGTGCCACCGGGGACATCGCCGATGTCTCTCAGTTGTCTGCACAAAAGAGCCCTGCAAATACACCTACACCCACTCTGCAGTGACACAATGGGTGGCATCAGTTGTGGGTCATCATTGTGATCCTCAGGAAAGGGCATTATTGCACAAACCAGACAAGATTCACAAAGACGTGGCAGTAGTGGTGCCAATATAATATGTGAAGTGAGTTGGTCAGAAATTAAGTATAAGTAAAAACCATGACAAACCCTCAAACACCCTTGTGCATCCCCTTCATGCTCACGACACGTTTGCCTTACGCTTCCTACTGCACATATGTGATGCATGCCCTGTGGCTGCAGCACAGGTAGTGGCAGATTGAGTGAGGCTGACTGTGAAACAGATGCATGAGAGGGTGAGTATGAGATAGAGCCATGAGATTGTATGAGGATTGGGTTGAGTGGTAGTGGCAGGATGAGTACTGGCGAGGTGAGTAGGTGCAGGTAAGATGAGGATGAGCTTTGAGTGGGTATGAGGGGTGATGTGACAGAGTAGTGTTGGCAGTGCAGGAGATGTGGGGCGGGGGCGGTGATGTGGCAGATGGAGTGTAGGGGAATGAGAAAGTGTACTCACTTTGGCTGACCTACTGAGGTCATTGCAGTGCCTCCTGCACTGTATGCAGGTGTGTGATATGTTGGTGGTGCAGGTGACCTCCTATGTCACCTCGAGCCAGGCCTTCTTGGTGGCAGAGGCAGGCTGCTTCCTCCCGCCCGCCGGGGGGAAGATCTCTGTCCTCCTCCTCCTCCTCCTCACCCCATCCAATGATACCTGGAGTGAGGCATCATTAAACCTGGGAGCAGCCTTCCCCCTGGGCTGCTCCATGTTGTACTTTTTCCTTTTTCTTGCAGCATCAGTCAGTGGAGGAATGCCCCTTTAAATAGAGCTCCTCCAGCTGACAGACCTTACTGCGCATGCGCAGCCCGCCCGACGCACAGATCAGCAGCGGGGAACCCGGAAAACCAGGTAAGTGGATCCAATTAGGCTGCGATCGCGGGCGGGGCAGACTGATTTCACCGGGCACGTTACCCACGCGCCCAGCCGCCCCCCCCCGCCGCGAACCCGCAGCCCTCAATATCGAGCCCAAGGAGTCTGCAAAGGTTAAGTGAGTGGGCAAAAATTTGGCAGATGGAGTATAATGTGGGAAAATGTGAACTTGTCCACTTTGGCAGGAGGAATAGAAAAGCAGTATATTATTTAAATGGAGAGTGATTGCAGAACTCTGAGGTACAAAGGGATCTGGGTGTCCTAGTACATGAATCACAAAAAGTTAGTATGCAGGTACAGCAAGTGATTAGGAAGGCAAATGGAATGTTGTCATTTATTGCAAGGGGAATGGAATATAAAAGTAGAGATATTTTGCTACCATTGTACAGGGTATTGGTGAGACCACATCTAGAATACTGTGTGCAGTTTTGTTCTCCTTATTTAAGAAAGGACATAATTGCTTTAGAGGCGGTTCAGAGAAGGTTCACTCAACTGATTCCTGGGATGAGGGGGTTATTTTATGAGGAAAGGTTGGACAAGTTGGGCCTGTATACACTGGAGTTTAGAAGAATGAGAGGTGATCTTATTGGAACATATCTGATCCTGAGGGGACTAGAAGGGGTAGATGCTGAGAGGATGTTTCCACTTGTGGGAGAGACTAGAACTAGGGGCCACAGTTTAAAAATAAGGGATCTCCCATTTAAGACAGAGGAGAAATGTTTTTTCTCAGAGGGTCGTGAGTCTGTGGAAGTCCCTTCCCCAGAGAGCGGTGGAGGCAGGGTCATTGAACATTTTTAAGACTGAGTTAGATAGATTCCTGATTAACAAGGGAGTCAAAGGTTATAGTAGGTAGACGGGAGAGTAGGGTTGAGATCACAATCAGATCAGCCATGATCTTATCAAATGGCAGAGCAGGCTCGAGGGGCCGAATGGCCGACTCCTGCTCTTAATTCATATGTTCGTATGTAAGCCATCCTTTCTCACACTTGTGGGGTATCTTTGGGAGGCCTTTCTGCTGGCACTGGGCCTACTAGATACGAGCCAGGGTAAGAGATAGCAATATAGCACTAATTTTCTTTTTTAGCCCTTGCGCCTGGGAACTGAGCATTTCCTGAGCACAATGATCAGTAGAGAGGGGTGAAGACCCCAGATCACTGGGTCTTTGTCCCTTTAATGTAGCCTATGATTCCTTGGGATTTCCTACGGGAGGCGAACAGAGGCTGGCCTGCACCAGCTGAAGGTCACGTAACGATGTACATCCGACGAGAGGAGTTTTCCACTCTCCTGCCTCCTTTTCTATCCTCCATGCTTGTTGAGTGCCGGGCTGGCACTGTGGCCCGTCACCAAATCCCAGCCAACTGGGGTGGGGGGGTTGGTCAGTCCGTGGGGTCCCAGGAGCAGGTCGAAGATCTGACGGTAGGCCTCATTTCTTAATTTTTACTCTCTTCCGGAGGATCTTCTGATTGATTTGGGACCAATGGGCCAATGGCGATCGCAGCCAGAAGGACCCAATCACCAGGCCAGAGAAGCAGTGACAGACCTGAGAGGCCTGCAGCTGCCCCTGACTTTCCAGGCCCATACCACCAGCACTAGGCCCTGCTAGTGGGTAGGCCATTTAAAGGGCCTGGCACAGGTAATAGGGGCGATCCTGGGGCTGGACAGGAGCAGTCTACTTCAGATGTCCTGCTCCTAGTTAGTCCCCTGTTCAGAGGGGGCCCAGAGAAATCAGCCCTTATTGTGTCAATTCTCCGACCAGCACTCAACGATAGTGAGTCTTTCCATCAGCAGTGAGGCCCTGCAGAAATTTACCCTGTGTTACTTCGTATGTCTTTTGTTCCCCACCAATTTTGAACAGCTAGTGCAAATTTGACCTCTGACCCTCATTTTTTGCTGCCTGCAGTCAAAGAGCTCAATCGCAAGACTGGAACGTCAATCACTGCTGCTGAATGACAGGAATCAGCAGTCTTTATGTAAAAGAATAAACCACGGTTGTGCCTCTAAACCCAGACGTTGTTTCATGATTCAGCCGTTTTGACAGTAAACTTTTTAAATTATCAGATGGGACAAGGAGCTCCGAGTGTTTATAGGGTAGAAATCATGCCAGTTCTGCAAGTTGGTATGGGTCAGGTTAAACAAACAAACACTGTGCTAACTCACCCGCATTTGAACCGAGTCCTACTCCATTCCTTGATCGCATGCTTCACGCATCAAGACCTCCCAGACCCGTGTGAACAGTTTGCTGTAAAGCTTCCATGAGATCACAGGCACAAGAAAAAGAACGACAATCCCAGAATTTGCAGGTGACTCAAAGACGTCACCTTCTGTGTCAAGGGCGGGGGAGGAGCGCAGAAGGGAACAGCCAGAACCGGCATGGGGTAATTCTTGTCACAGTGGCGTCACGTGCGAACGATGCGATGACAGTTTTGCGTGCAATGACGTGCTTTGATGTCAACTTTGTCATCAGGAGAAACAAGGCTTGCAAACACACTTTTCAAAGAAAGCACTGCCCCTTTAAGAAGTGTGCATCAAAATTCTCGGGATGTGGGCATCGCTGGTAAGGCTGGCATTTATTGCCCTCAGAAGGTGGTGGTGGGCCTTCTACTTTGTAGCAGTTTTGATACAACCGACTGGCTTGCTAGGCCACGTCAGAGGGCAATTAAGAGTCAACCACATCGGTGTAGGACTGGAGTCACATATAGGCCAGACTGGGTAAGGACGGCAGGTTTCCTTCCCTAAAGGACATCGGTGAACCAGCTGGACTTTTACAACAATCCAACAGCTTCGCCGTCACTTTTACTGGTACCAGTGGGTTATTTTTTTTCCAGGTTTTTTTTAAACTGAATTCAAATTCTCAATCTGCCAACGGTGCGATTTCAACTCACATTGGCTGGATTGTTGGTACAGGCCTCAGGGTGGGTCAGAGGCCTGGCAAATAATGTCAAATAGTGAATTCTTTCACACAAGTGGACATCACTTTAAGAAGACTTACCCCTAAATATTATGCTCCCCAGTTTTCTGCCTTTTTCTTCACTCCTCCTCTGAAGGCACGGTGAGATGTCTCACCACAAGGCCTTGCATCTGTGGTAGCTCACCCAAGTTGCCATTTTTTACATAGGAGCCTAGACAATGAGCGTTGTCATTTGGCCTTGGATGACATTGCAGCCGAGCCCAAAGTGTCCTCACACAGTGGAAGTCCTTAATAGTCAGGGACAGGAATTGTGGCTTATTTCTTTTAGCAACTCCTTCAGTCAGGGCAGCCCCAGCCCATTACACTGCTCCCACCTCCACCACAGCCCATTACACTGCTCCCACCTCCACCACAGCCCATTACACTGCTCCCACCTCCCCCACAGCCCATTACACAGCTCACACCTCCACAGCCCATTACACAGCTCCCACCTCCACCACAGCCCATTACAGTGCTCTCACCTCCTCCCCAGCCTACTTCATTCCTCCCTTCTCCTCCCCCAATCCATTACACTGCTCCCAACTCCTCCTCCCCAGTCCATTAAAGTGCACTCACCTCCTCCTCCCCAGCCCATTACACTGCTCCCACCTCCACCACAGCCCATTACACTACACCCACCTCCACCACAGCCCATTGCAATGTTCCCACTTCCTTCACCTGCCCATTACAATGCTCCCACCTCCTCCACCACAGCCCATTACAATGCTCCCACCTCCTCCACCACAGCCCATTACACTGCACCCACCTCCTCCCCAGCCCATTTTACTGCACCCACCTCCTCCTCCAGCCCATTACACTGCGCTCACCTCCTCCACCACAGCCCATTACACTGCTCCCATCTCCTCCCCCAGCTCATTACACTGCGCCCACCTTCTCCCCAGCCCATTATACTGCACCCACCTCTTCCCCAGCTCATTACATTGCACCCACCTCTTCCCCAGCCCATTACATTGCACCCACCTCTTCCCCAGCTCATTACATTGCACCCACCTCTTCCCCAGCCCATTACATTGCTCCTGCCCCCTCCCCAGCCCATTACAATGCTCCCACCTCCTCCTCTTTGCCCATTACAGTGGTCCCACCTCCTCCCCAGCCCATTGCACTTCTCCCATCTTCTCCCCAGATCATTACAATGCTCCCATCTCCTCCCCAGCCCATTACACTGCTCTCACTTCCACTTCCCTCAGCCCATTAAAGTCCTCCCTCCTCTCTCTCAGCCCCTACCTCCTCCCCTGTCTGTTGAGATACAGGACTGAGGACATTGCAAAAACCTTGGAGGGAAAGCAATGTACCAGAGTCAGCGGCGATGGGTGAGCTGGACTGAGTAAAGAATAAGATGAGGAAAGCAGGATTCTGGATGAATCAGAATTCATGTAGAGTGAGCTTGGGACCTCGACGAGGTGGGCATTTGAAAAGTCAGACCTGGAAGTGACCAAGGCAAGAACGTGGGCTTTGGCGGTGATGGGAGCAAGATTGGGATGGAGGAAAGTGGTGCTTCAGATGTGGGAAATAGATAGTCCTGGTAATAGGCTGGATGTGGGGATTGGAAGCTCACTTATGGTCGAGGTTGTGAGATTCGGCTTGAGCGAGCAGCCCAAGAGGCGAAGATAAATTTGGAGTCAAGGATAGGGGGCTTCTGACAAAGGCTTCGGTCTTGCTGATATTTAGTTGAAGGAATTCTTGGTTTATCCAACAGCACAGTAACTGCATGGGTGCATAGACCAAGGTGGGGGCCATCAGCATATCTATGGATCCTGAGCCCGTGTGTAGGGATAATGTCACTGAGGGGCAGTAGATGTTACCCATTGAGCTGTCAGGGAACCACCCCAAGTAATTGGTGTGAAACGGGAAGAACATAAGAAATAGGAGCAGGAGTAGGCCATACGGCCCCTCGAGCCTGCTCCGCTATTCAATAAGATCATGGCTGATCTTCGCCTCAACTCCACTTTCCCGCCCGATTCCCATATCCTGGGTGTCAGGAAGTGACTGTGCCTGCAGCTAGGTCGTAAGGGTGAGAGGGGAGATGTTCTGCTACCATCAGAGTTCAGACTTTTGTCCCACTGTTGGAGCATAGCTCGCCCCCAGTGCAGGGACCTAACTGTCCTCCCCCCCCCCACCTCATGTTCTGTGGTCAGCTCATTTGAATAATTATTCATAGCTTGAACATGTAGTTTGGGCTAAAATGCACCCACTCCACAAGGATGGCAAGGGCTGGCCGATGGTAAAATTTCAGAGCAAAGGAGCTCAGTTAGGAGCTGCCAGCCCAGGAGTCATCGAAAAAAAAAGTCAAATTTTGTCTGATTACGCTCCTGTGAAGCACCTTGGGATGTTTTATTATGTTAAAGGTGCTACATAAATGAAATTTGTTTTTGTAGCTGCCCTGAGAAACTTTGGCCTTGAGTGGGGAGCAAGACTAATGAGTGAAGCAGAAAATATGGCCAGCAGGTCCAAATTAAAGGGATGTGTGGACTTAAAGGTAAATAGTTGCAGATGAGGACAAATAGTGGGTCTGAAATTTTACTCCTCGTAACTGATGTTACATTACTGGTGCAATACAACTCTGGAGTAAAGCATCACATCTTAAGTCATTGTAAAACAACTTAGCTGCATGTACAGCCACTTCCTGCCACCTAGGTTAAGCACACGTCCGTCACTGTGCCTGTGCTTATTCAACTTCTAGCATCTCCTGGCCGGCCTCCCATCTTCCTCCCTCCATTAACTTGAGCTCATCCAAAACTCTGCTACCCATATCCTAACTCGCACCGAGTCCCGTTCACCCATCACCCCTGTGCTTACTGACCTACATTGGCTCCCGGTCCTGCAACGCCTCAATTTTAAAATTCTCATCCTTGAATGAGCGCAGAGAGCTAGGTGGATTGTAGGGCTGGAGGTGGTCACAGAGATAGGGAGGGGCGAGGCCTCGCCCCTCCCTATCTCTGTGACCACCTCCAGCCCTACAATCCACCTAGATCTCTGTGCTCATTCAATTCTGGCCTCTTGTGCATCCCCGATTTTACCATTGCCCAGGCCCTAAGCTCTTGAATTCCCTCCCTAAACCTCTCCGTCTCTCTACTTCTCACTCCTCCTTTAAAACGCTCCTTAAAACCTACCTCTATGACCAAGATTCTGATCACCTGTCCTAATAACTCCTTAAATAGAATTACATAGCATGTACAGCACAGAAACAGGCTATTCGACCCAACAGGTCCATGCCGGTGTTTATGCTCCACACGAGCTTCCTCCCTCCCTACTTCACCTAACCTTATCCTTCTATTCCTTTATCCTTACAGGTCTTGCTGCAATTATATAGGACTCTGGTGAGACCACATCTGGAGTATTGTGTACAGTTTTGGTCTCCTTACCTAAGGAGAGGGGGTGCAATGAAGGTTCACTAGATTGATTCCTTGGACGAGAGGGTTGTCTTGTGAGGAGAGATTGAGTAGAATGGGCCGATATTCTCTGGAGTTTAGAAGAATGAGAGGTGATCTCATTGAAATGTACAAAATTCTTGGAGGGCTTGACAGGGTAGATGCTGAGAGGCTGTTGCCCCTGGCTGGAGAGTCTAGAACTAAGAGTCATATTCTCAAGATAAGGCTGCAGCCATTTAGGCCCAAGATGAGGAAAAATTTCTTCACTCAGAGGGTTTTGAAACTTTGGAATTCTCTACCCCAGAGGGCTGTGGATGCTCAGTCATTGAGTATATACAAACTAAGATCGATGGACATTTGGACACCAAGGGAATCCAGTGATATGGGGATCAGGCGGGAAAGTAGAGTTGAGGTAGAAGATCAGCCATGATCTTATTGAATGGCAGAGCAAGCTCGACGGGCCGTATGGCTTACTCCTGCTTCTACTTCTTATGTTCTTATGTGTTTATCTAGCTTCCCCATTAATGCATCTATGCTGGTCACCTCAACTACTCCTTGTGGTGGTGAGTTCCACATTCTAACCACTGTCTGGGTAAAGAAGTTTCTCCTGAATTCCCTATTGGATTTATTAGTGATTATCCTATATTTATGGCCTCCTTGTTCTGGTCTCCCCCGCAAGAGAAAACATCTTCTCTACGTCTACCCTATCAAAACTTTCCATAAACTTAAAGACCTCTATCAGGTCACCCCTCAGTCTTCTCTTTTCTAGAGAAAACAGACCCAGCCTATTCAATCTTTCCCGATAGGTATAACCTCTCATAAGAACATAAGAACATAAGAAATAGGAGCAGGAGTAGGCCAATCGGCCCCTCGAGCCTGCTCCGCCATTCAATAAGATCATGGCTGATCTGATCCTAACCTCAAATCTAAATTCATGTCCAATTTCCTGCCCGCTCCCCGTAACCCCTAATTCCCTTTACTTCTAGGAAACTGTCGATTTCTGTTTTAAATTTATTCAATGATGTAGCTTCCACAGCTTCCTGGGGCAGCAAATTCCACAGACCTACTACCCTCTGAGTGAAGAAGTTTCTCCTCATCTCAGTTTTGAAAGAGCAGCCCCTTATTCTAAGATTATGCCCCCTAGTTCTAGTTTCACCCATCCTTGGGAACATCCTTACCGCATCCACCCGATCAAGCCCCTTCACAATCTTAAATGTTTCAATAAGATTGCCTCTCATTCTTCTGAACTCCAATGAGTAGAGTCCCAATCTACTCAACCTCTCCTCATATGTCCACCCCCTCATCCCCGGGATTAACCGAGTGAACCTTCTTTGTACTGCCTCGAGAGCAAGTATGTCTTTTCTTAAGTATGGAGACCAAAACTGTATGCAGTATTCCAGGTGCGGTCTCACCAATACCTTATATAACTGCAGCAATACCTCCCTGTTTTTATATTCTATCCCCCTAGCAATAAAAGCCAACATTCCGTTGGCCTTCTTGATCACCTGCTGCACCTGCATACTAACTTTTTGATCTTCTTGTACTAGGACCCCCAGATCCCTTTGTACTGCAGTACTTTCCAGTTGCTCGTCATTAAGATAATAACTTGCTCTCCGATTTTTCCTGCCAAAGTGCATAACCTCACATGCACTTCTCAGTACTGGTATCATCCTAGTAAATCTATTTTGCACCTTCTCCGGTATCTCTATATCCTTTCTATAATATGGCGATCAAAACTGTTCATAGTACCCCAAGTGTAGTTTAACCAAAGTTTTGTATATTGCTCAGTGTCAAATTTTGATGATAACACCTTGGGTTGCTTTTCTGCATTAAAGTCGCTCTATAGGTACAAGTTGTTGTTGTTATCTCAAGACTACCTCTCTGATCGAAAACAAGATGGCACCCTGAGGGCACAATCCCAACCTGGAGAATGGCCTCCTTGGTAAAGAATGAATGGGGAAAGCCAATCTCTTCTGACATAGGCAAGTAGATCTGACGGGGGGCTGTGGACTCCCACACTTGGGTAACGGTCAGTCTGTAGACCCACCTCAGGCAGAGGGCAGGCCTCCCTTTGTTTATTGCTCTGCATCGCTTCCTCATCCTCAAACATCCCAAGGACAAGAGGAATTCTCACAGGCGTGCCAATCCTGACCAGTGGGACTAGTTTCATGAACAAGGGCTTACTCCCTTCAACAGTAGGCAATGAGGGAAAAAAAAACAAAATATCAGCAACAAACTGCAAAAGAGCAAGGACAAAACAACACAAACCTAATAAAAATGGCCAAGAATATGCAGCGTCCTGCTCACTTGCAATACCAGGGCACGGTCACCTTTACGACCCACAGTGCCGAAGGCCAGGAAGTCAGTTTGGAAGTGAGCTGTTTTCTTTAGGCACAGTGTGACGGTGTTTCAGGTGCAACCATCAGTGAATGCGGGGGAGGGAAGTGCCATCTTAAGTTGTGTACCTTTTCCAACCTTTAATTAAGGTTCGCGCACTCCAGCTGCACAAGCCTCCTGAGCTCTCCAGTTCTACCTGGTCAGAAAATATCGGGCAGCGCTCTTCTGGTGCATTCTTGGCACCTCTCACTCGGCTCCGAGTTTTCCTCCCCTCTCACAGGGTCATTTAATGGAAAGTCCACCTCTAAAAGCTTTTTCCTTTTTGTAAAAATTCAAAACCACAAAGTTATCTCATCAATGTATTTCAATGATGTTTTAGGGTACAGGGCTCTCAGTATTGTCACTGGTGCATCAATCTCTTGTCATCTTTGGTACATGCACCCCTTCTCCCCTCCTAAAGGTGTTGACTCCTTGCCAGAGTACAGTTCCACCCTGGTTCCTTGACAGGCTAGTGCTTATTTATGTGTGAGCCTTGGCAGCGAGTGTTGCTATTTGATCATGAAGAGCATCCAAGCAGACCTCAATCTGTCCTCACCCAATCTCGTCCTCAGCTGAACCCAGCTTGCCCGATGTGTCCTCAACCAATACTCTTGTTAGGCAAGGGTACTAAGGGTTACGGAACCAAGGCGGGTAGATGGAGGTAAGATATAGATCAGCCGTGATCTGATTGAATGGCGGAACGGCACAAGGGGCTGGGAATAGATACATGCTAGCATCCTGTCTATGCTTGGCCCTGTTCTTGACCAATCCCAGTCTTCAGCCAA
Organism: Heptranchias perlo; assembly: GCF_035084215.1. Classification (NCBI taxonomy): domain Eukaryota; kingdom Metazoa; phylum Chordata; class Chondrichthyes; order Hexanchiformes; family Hexanchidae; genus Heptranchias; species Heptranchias perlo. The sequence continues at coordinate 64,874,546 of NC_090338.1, forward strand.
CACTGTCCTTGCCTGATTCTGGCTTCACTCAATCCACACCTCAACTGATTCTGGGTCCTCGTCGTATCCCTTGCCTGATTCCATCCTCACTTGATATCGTCTTTGCCCAATCCCACCCTTGTCCAATCATGTCCTCCCCGATCTGGTCCTCACCTGCCCTTTCTTCATCCAATTACATCCTTGCCTGATCCCCTATCCTCGCTTAATCCTATCTTCATGCAATCCCATCCTTGCATCATCCTGGCTTTGCCTGATCCAATCTTCACTCAATCTGATCCTGTTCTTGCCCAGTCCTGTCCTCACTGACTTTGTCCTTGTCCTCTACTCACCTGATGCTGTCCTCCCCTGACCCTATTCCTTCAATGGGTTTTGGAAGCTGAAATCTGTTAGATGGGATGAAGTCACTTTCTGCTTAATACTGTTCCACTTTGTCTTGTCAGATAAGAACTTGTGCTTGTTAATCCAATGAAAGGTTGTATGCTTGTAGATCAAGTGGTGCTTTCAGGTTTTTAGGAGAATGGGAGAACTTAGATCTAAGCAGACACACCATTTACAGCCCTCACCACTTATACCGTCCACACTTATTGCGGGCATCCCACCTATATCAGGCAAATAGAACCTGCCGTTTGCCATTACCATTGAATTCAATTAAAAACGAGGCCGCTTATAACACATAAAGGGGGCCAGCTAGTTTGAGCAGCTCTTCGCACTTTGTTGACGTCTGTACAGTATTTATCGATGTGCGATGTTCGTTTTTATCCCCAATGAGGACTCCAGGAGGCGCCAGTCCTGCCGTGTGTTCCTCCAGTGATTCCCCCTTTGCTGGTAAACTTGCAGTTTCTGTTGGCGCTCCTCTAGGTCAGTACAGGAGCCGAGTGGAAGCTGTACAAAAATGGCTGAAGATCTGTCAAAAGTTGACTGGGCAACCCTACTAGATAGGCAACAAGTACTGAGGACAAATGGGTTCTATTTAAAAACATTCTCAAACAGAATGAAGCCGTACGTGTCTCAATGGTTAAAAGAAGGGCACATGGTAAAACAAAACCATTATGGTTGACGAGGAATGTAAAGAGGAAAATTTGAATGAAACAGAAGGCATTCTACACACATAAGGCATTTAACTCAAAGGAGAACAGGGAAAAGTATCGCATGCAACTAAAGGAGACAAAAACAATCATAAGATTAGCCAAGAGGTCTCTGGAAAAGAAGATGGTGCGTAATTGTGGCAGTAATAGCAAAAGCTTTTTCAGCTACGTCCGTAGTCAGAAGGCCATTAAGGGCCATATAGGGCCACTAAAGGATACTGTAGGGCAGATTCAAACTGATTCTCAGGTTATGGCAGAGTTGCTAAATGACTATTTTGCATCAGTGTATGCTTCTGTAGATGATACTTATGTTCCAGATGAGGGGTGCTTCGTATTGAATAGCATTATTAATATTAAAATAGATAGTAATGTCCTCTTTGATAGGTTAGGAAAGCTCAAAATAGGGTAGTGGATGAGGGTAATCCAATAGACATTGTCTACCTGGACCTTCAGAAAGCCTTTGATAAGATACCTCACACTAGGTTACTTTACAAGGTAGAATCTTGTACTGTCAGTAGAAATTTGAAACACCGGATTAGGAATTGGCTCCAATTTTGCAGCCAAAAAGTTGTAGTTAACGGATGTGGTTCAGCCTGGAGAAATTAGTGGTGCTCCCAGGGATCGCTCTTAGGCCCGCTACTCTTCATGGTCTTTATTAATGACCTGGACAGTGGTGTTGGGAGTATGGTAAGTTTGCAGATGACACCAAAATCTGTGCAAGGGTTAAGATAGTAGAGGTGTGCAATTAAATGCAAAGAGATTTAGATGTGCTGGGGGAGTGGGTCACACATTGGTAAATGGTGTTTAATTTAGATAAATGTTGTGTCATGCATGTTGGTAGGGCTAACGCAAAACATACGCATCATTTGCAGGGAACAATACTGAAAGAGGTAGAGAGACAAAAAGATCGTGGTGTTATTGTGCACAGATCACTAATGTAGAGAAACTGTAGCTAAAGCTAACAAGGTATTGGGTTGTATGAATAGAATGATTCAGTATAAAACAAAGGACACCATTTTGACACTAAAAAAGGTCGCTGGTAGGACCATCGAGACTACTGTGCCCAGTTTTGATCTCCACATTTGGTGGGTGACATAGCGGCCTTGGAAAAGGTCCAGAGGAGAGCTACAAGAATGATTCCTAGATTAAAGAACCTCAGCTACTCAGATAATCTATTTACTTTATAGCAGTGTAGAATGGTAATGGTTGTTGGAGGCCAATCATCTCAGCCCCAGAATATTGCTGCAGGAGTTCCTCAGGGCAGTGTCCTGGGCCCAACCATCTTCAGCTGCTTCATCAATGACCTTCCCTCCATCATAAGGTCAGAAATGGGGATGTTCGCTGATGATTGCACAGTGTTCAGTTCCATTCGCAACCCTTCAAATAATGAAGCAGTCCGAGTCCGCATGCAGCAAGATCTGGCCAACATCCAGGCTTGGGCTTGGAAGTGGCAAGTAACTTTCTCACCTCACAAGTGCCAGGCAATGACCATCTCCAACAAGAGAGAATCTAACCACCTCCCCATGACATTCAACTGCATTACCATCACCGAAACCCCACTGTCAACATCTTGGGGGTTGCCATTGACCAGAAACTTAACTGGACCAGCCACATAAATACTGTGGCTACAAGAACAGGTCAGTGGCCGGGTATTCTGAGCCGAGTGACTCACCTCCTGGCTCCCCAAAGCCTTTTTAAAAAAATTCATTCATGGGATGACGGCATTGCTGGCAAGGCCAGCATTTATTGCCCATCCCTGGTGTTGAGCTTTCCACCATCTACAAGGCACAAGTCAGGAGTGTGATGGAATACTCTCCACTTGCCTGGATGAGTGCAGCTCCAACAACACTCAAGAAGCTCGACATTATCCAGGACAAAGCAGCCCGCTTGATTGGCACCCCATTCACCACCCTAAATATTCACTCCCTCCACCACCAGTGCACCGTGGCTGCAGTGTATACTGACTACAGGATGCACTGCAGCAACTCGCCAAGGCTTCTTCGACAGCACCTCCCAAACCCACGACCTCTAACACCTAGAAGGACAAGACCAGCAAGCACATGGGAACAACACCACCTGCACGTTCCCCTCCAAGTCACACACCATCCTGACTTGGAAATATATCGCCGTTCCTTCATCGTCGCTGAGTCAAAATCCTGGAACTCCCTTCCTAACAGCACTGTGGGAGAACCTTCACCACACGGACTGCAGCCGTTCAAGAAGGTGGCTCACCACCATCTTCTCCAGAGCAATTAGGGATGGGCAATAAATGCTGGCCTTGCCAGCGACACCCACATCCCATGAATGAATAAAAAAAGACTTGGAGGTGATCTGATAGAGGTCTATAAAATAATTAAAGGGCTGGATAGCGTCCCTATTGATTGATTATTCCAGTTTAACAGTTTGGGTAGGACCAGGGGACACTAGTTTAAAATATGGAAGAGTAGGTATGGATTGGATGTTGGGCAGTTCTTCTTTTCCCAGAGAATTGTGAGCCTCTGGAATACATTGCCGGCTGGTGTGGTGAGTGCTAACTCTCTGCCTTCAAGAGGGAGTTGGACTGGTTCCTGACTGGGGCAGAGATATTGCATCTTTTTTTTTCTTTTCTTTTATTCGTTCATGGGATTTGGGCGTCGCTGGCGAGGCCGGCATTTATTGCCCATCCCTAATTGCCCTTGAGAAGGTGGTGGTGAGCCGCCTTCTTGAACCGCTGTAGTCCGTGTGGTGACGGTTCTCCCACAGTGCCGTTAGGAAGGGAGTTCCAGGATTTTGACCCAGCAACGATGAAGGAACGGCGATATATTTCCAAGTCGGGATGGTGTGTGACTTGGAGGGGAACGTGCAGGTGGTGTTGTTCCCATGTGCCTGCTGCTCTTGTCCTTCTAGGTGGTAGAGGTCGAGGGTTTGGGAGGTGCTGTCGAAGAAGCCTTGGCAAGTTGCTGCAGTGCATCCTGTGGATGGTACACATTGCAGCCACAGTGCGCCGGTGGTGAAGGGAGTGAATGATTTGGATGGTGTCGAGCTTCTTGAGTGTTGTTGGAGCTGCACTCATCCAAGCAAGTGGAGAGTATTCCATCACACTCCTGACTTGTGCCTTGTAGATGGTGGAAAGGCTTTGGGGAGTCAGGAGGTGAGTCACTCGCCACAGAATACCCAGCCTCTGACCTGCTCTCGTAGCCACAGTATTTATATGGCTGGTCCAGTTAAGTTTCTGGTCAATGGTGACCCCCAGGATGTTGATGGTGGGGGATTCGGCGATGGTAATGCCGTTGAATGCCAAGGGGAGGTGGTTAGACTCTCTCTTGTTGGAGATGGTCATTGCTTGGCACTTATCTGGCGTGAATGTTACTTGCCACTTATCAGCCCAAGCCTGGATGTTGTCCAGGTCTTGCTGCATGCGGGCTCGGACTGCTTCATTATTTGAGGGGTTGCGAATGGAACTGAACACTGTGCAATCATCAGCGATGATTCTGACCTTATGATGGAGGGAAGGTCATTGATGAAGCAGCTGAAGATGGTTGGGCCTAGGACACTGCCTTGAGGAACGCCTGCAGCAATGTCCTGCGGCTGAGATGATTGGCCTCCAACAACCACTACCATCTTCCTTTGCGCGAGGTATGACTCCAGCCACTGGAGAGTTTTCCCCCTGATTCCCATTGACTTCAATTTTACTAGGGCTCCTTGGTGCCACACTCGGTCAAATGCTGCCTTGATGTCAAGGGCAGTCACTCTCACCTCACCTCTGGAATTCAGCTCTTTTGTCTATGTTTGGACCAAGGCTGTCATGAGGTCTGGAGCCGAGTGGTCCTGGCGGAACCCAAACTGAGCATCGGTGAGCAGGTTATTGGTGAGTAAGTGCCACTTGATAGCACTGTCGACGACACCTTCCATCACTTTGTTGATGATTGAGAGTAGACTGATGGGGCGGTAATTGGCCGGATTGGATTTGTCCTGCTTTTTGTGGACAGGACATACCTGGGCAATTTTCCACATTGTCGGGTAGATGCCAGTGTTGTAGCTGTACTGGAACAGCTTGGCTAGAGGCGCAGCTAGTTCTGGAGCACAAGTCTTCAGCACTACAGCCGGGATGTTGTCGGGGCCCATAGCCTTTGCTGTATCCAGTGCACTCAGCCGTTTCTTGATATCACGTGGAGTGAATATAGAAGGTAAGTGTGTTCATAGATAACAATTGGCCCACGTGATCTCCTGGACTGGTTTTGATCGCCCAGGGGGTTGGAAAGAATTTTTTTGCTTATTGGCCCTGGGTTTTTTTTGTTTATTTTGCCTCTCCCAGGAGATTACACGTCTGTGGGGGTGGGTGTGAGGGGGGTGGGAAGGGGGGCTGGAGAAGTTGTGGGAGAGAAGAAATGTTTGCTCATGATGGTCCAGCCATCGTGGTGTGGGCAGGCTTGATGGACCAGTTGATCTTTTCTTGTCGGTCAATTTTGTATGTTCGTATATTCGCACCAGCCTTTACTCCATATCCCTTGTTACCCCTACCCAACAAAACTCTATCAATTTCAATTGTTCTCCAGCATGCACAGCCTTTTGGGGGCGAGAGTTCCAGATTTCCACTCCCCTTTATGTGAAAAAATGCTTCCAGGTTTCACTCTTGTACGGCCTAAATTTAATTTTAAGATTACATCCCCTTGTTCTGGATTTCCTCATCAGATGAATTAGTTTCTCTGTATCTACTCTATCGAATCCTTTTATCACGATCAGGTCACCCCTCAATCTTCTATACTCAAGGAATACATATCGAGTTTATGGAACCTGACCTCATAATTTAGCCCTTTTCGCCCCAATATAATTTTGATAAATCTGCGCTGTATTCCCTCTAGGGCCAATATATCTTTCCTGAGGCACGGAGCCCAGAACTGAATGCATTACTTGGCAATGATGATGCTATTGAAGGTCATGGGGAGGTGGTCAGCCCTTTCTTGTTCGTGATGATCTTCGCCTGGCATTAATGTAGTGTAAATATTACCTACCACTTATCAGTCCAAACCCAGATGATGCCCAGGATCTACCGTAGATTGGCATGGGCAGCTCCATTATCGGAGGGGTTATGCATGGAAGGGGACACTTTGAAATTAGCAGCAAACGAATAGTGAGCCTTTGGAATGCGTTGCCGACTGGTGTTTTTCTGCCCATCAATTTCTTATGTTCTACTATTTGTAACACCTTTCCATTGTTCAACCGTCTATAATATATTCTCAATGGGATAACATTTCCCTTTTTATTCCTTAATTCTAACCAAATAGATTCAACTTTTGCATTATGCGCCCCCCCACTCCTATATTCTCCCTATGTTCTAGTGCTGTCCTGGACTTTTTGAGCAAAATTGCCACCCATTCTCCCTTTTCGTCACGCTCTGTCTTTGTTACGTCAGGTGTTTAAAACCTGTTGCCGTAACAACTGCAGACGGCGCCACCTGTGATTGTTCAACACCGAGTGACTGTCGGAGATTAAGTGACCTGGTCACCTCCAGAAAGAGCCAACGTCCTCGGGCGGATGAGCACCTGATGGTGGGGCGGGGAGGGGCTGCTGTGGGAGGTGGGATCGGGATCCTGGATTTGGTGGAAATTATCCATCCAACACCATCAAAAGGCAGACGAGCTAATCCTTGAATCAGCTAACGGCTTCCACAGCCTGCAATCTGGGACCCAGTCAATGAGTGAGTGACCGTGGATAATCCCAAACACCAGGGTTCACCTCCAAACTATGACAGTGACAGGAGTTTGGACAATCGTCGACCAAAGATGATGATGAACTTTAGAACGAGAAATGTTCAGCTCCCAATCCTACCCCAGCCAGTGCCACATCATCCTGAATGCTATGATATCCTCCCCCCATCCCCCACCGAATCAATTTGTACCTCTAGTTTGCCAATTTTCTTCATGATACTTTATGCATTCATTTACATACAACTCAAATCTCCATGTCTTTGTTTGGTGACCTTGCTCATTTTATTCTGTCCTCCACCTGATCTGTTCTTCTCTTTCATCTTTTCTACCTGCTTTGACCATTTTGCTCTCCTTTCTGTTCGCTTACCCCATTTTTCTCCATTCCCAGTGCCATATTGGTTTAAAACTTAGAGATTGCGCTTCTGAAATTGCGTTCAAGGCATATTGTTAGAAACTTCAGGTATGTGTCAGGTATTGTCATTCTCATGCTAAAGTCCTTTCATGGCCTCACCCATCCCTATCTCTGTAAACTCCTCCAGCCCTACAACCTTCCGAGGACACTGCCTTCCTCCAACTCTGGCATCTTCTGTATCCCCCCTTCATTTACCCGACCATTGGCGGCCGTGCCTTTAGCTGCCTAGGTCCTAAGCTCAGGAATTCCCTCCCTAAATCTCTCCACACCTCCACCTGTCTCTCCTTAAGATTCTCCTTAAAACCTACATCTTTTACCAAGCTTTTGGTCACCTGTCCCAATGTTTCCTTCTTTGGCTCAGTGTCAATTTTTGTCTGATTACACTCCCATGAAGCGTCTTGGGATGTTTCACTACATTAAAGGTGGTATATAAATGCAAGTTGTTTGAAGTTAGCACTGGGAGGTTTCCTTTTCATGCTTTCTCTTGTATCCTTTCCAGGATAATTGGTTTACAGTTACCTTCTGAACCACAAGTTTAAAACATAAGAATATAAGAAATAGGAGCAGAAGTAAGCCATTCGGCCCATCGAGCTTGCCCTGCAATTCAATAAGATCATGGCTGATCTTTTACTTCAACTCCACTTTCCTGCCCTATCCCCATATCCCTTGATTCCCTTTGTGTCCAAATATCCATTGATCTCAGTCCTGAATATACTCAGTGACTGAGCATGCACAGCGCTCTGGGGTAGAGAATTCCAAAGATTCACAATCCTCTGAGTGAAGATATTTTTCCACATCTTGGTCCTAAATGGCCGACCCCTTATCTCGAGACTATGACCCCTAGTTCTAGACTCTCCAGCCAGAGGAAACAGCCTCTCAGCATCTACCCTGTTAAGCCGTCTCAGAATTTTATACGTTTCAATGAGATCACCCTCTAAACTCCAGAGAATATAAGCCCATTCTACTCAATGTCTCCTCATAGGACAACCCTCTCATCTCAGGAATCAATCTAGTGAACCTTCGTTGAACACCCTCTAAGGCAAGTATAACTTTCCTTAGTAAGGAGACCAAAACTGTACACAGTACTCCAGATGTGGTCTCACCAGAGCCCTATATAATTGCAGCAAGACTTCCTTACTCTTATACTCCAACCCTCTTGCAATAAAGGCTAACATACCATTTGCCTTCCAAGTTGCTTGCTGTACCTGCATGTTAACTCTCTGTGATTTGTGTACAAGAACACCCAAATCCCTCTGAATACCAACATTTCTTAGTCTCTCACCTTTTAAAAAATATTCTGCTTTTCTATTCTTCCTACCAAAATGGATAATTTCACATTTCCCCACATTATATTCGATCTGCCACCTTCTCGCCGACTTACTTAACCTGTCTATATCCCTATGCAGCCTCTTTGTGTCCTCCTTACAATTTACTTTTCCACCTAGCTTTGTATTGTCAGCAAACTTGGATACATTACACTCAGTCCCTTCATCTAAGTCATTGATATAGATTGCAAACAGCTGAGGCCCAAGCACTGATCCTTGTGACATCCCACAAGCTACAACCTGCCAACCATAAACTGACCTGTTTATTCCTACTCTCTGCTTTCTCTTCATTAACCAATCCTCAATCCACACTAATATATTACCCCCAATCCCATGAGCCCTGATCTTATGTAACAACCTCTTGTGAGGCACCTTATTGAATGCCTTTTGATTATCCAAAAATATTACATCCACTGGTTCCCCCTTATCTACCCTGCTAGTTACACCCTCAAAAAATTCTAATAGATTTGTCAAACACGATTTCCCTTTCATAAAACCATGTTGACTCTGCCTAATCATATTATGATTTTCTAAGTGCCCTGTCACTACGTCCTTTATAATAGATTCTACCATTTTCCCTACCATTGATGTCAAGCTAACTGGCCTGTAGTTCCCTGTTTTCTCTCTCCCTCTTTTCTTGAATAGCGGGGTTACATTTGCTACCTTCCAATCCACAGGGCAGTTCTAGAATCTGGGAAATTCTGGAAGATCAAAACCAATGCATCCACTATCTCTGCAGCCACCTCTTTTAAAACCCTAGGATGTTGGCCATCACGTCCAGGGGGTTTGTTGGCCTATAGTCCCAGTAATTTCTGCAGTACTTTTTCTTTACTAATCTTAATTGCTTTAAGTTCCTCACCTTCATTTGACCCTTGGTTCCCCACTATTTCCAGCATGTTTTTTGTGTCCTCTACTATGAAGGGAAATACAAAATATTTTTTTAATGGCTCTGCCATTTCCTTATTCCCCATTATAATTTCTCCTGGCTCTGCCTCTAAGGGACCCATGTTTTCTTTTGTTAATCTCTTCTTTTTATATACTTGTAGAAGCTCTTACAATCTGTTTTTATATATCTTACTGGTTTACACTCATATTCAATTTTCTCCCTCTTTATCAATTTCTTGGTCATCCTTTGCTGATTTCTAAATCCCTCCCAATCCTCAGATTTACTACTCTTTTTGGCAACATTGTAAGCCTCTTCTTTTAATCTAATACTATCCTTAACTTCTCTAGTTAGCCACGGTTGGATCATTTTTCCCATGGAGTTTTTATTCCTCAAGGGAATGTATATTCGTTGAGAATTATGAATTATTTCTTTAAATGTGCACCATTGCTTATCTACCATCATATCTTTTAATCTAATTTCCCAATCTACCTTAGCCAACTAGCCCCTCACACCTACGTAATTGGCCTTGTTTAAATTTAAGACCCTAGTTTCAGACTTAACTATATCACTCTCAAACTCAATATGAAACTCTATCATATTATGATAACTCTGCCCCAGAGGATCCTTTACTATAAGATTACTAATTAACCCTGTCTCATTACACAATACTAGATCTAAAATAGCCTTATCCCTATTTGGTTCCTTGACATATTGTTCTAGAAAACTGTCTTGAATGCATTCCATGAACTCGTCCTCCAAACTACTTTTGTCAATTTGATTTGCCCAGTCTATATGAAGATTAAAGTCCCCCACGCTTATTGCATTACCCTTGTTACATGCTCCTCCAATTTTCTGATTTATACTCTGTCCAACAGTATAACTACTTTTAGAGAGCCTTTAAGCTATTCCCACCATTGTTGTTGTGGCCTTGATATAACTCCCTTCTTTTGGTATCTTTTTTAATTCATTCTGTGGCTATGAGACTCATTAGCATTTATTGCCCATCCCTGGTTGCCCTTGATAAGTTGGTGTTGAGCTTTATTCATGAACTGCAGCAGTCCGTGTGGTGAAGGTCCTCCCACAGTACTGTTAGGCAGAGACTTCCAGGATTTTGACCCAGCCACTATGAAGTAACGGTGATATGTACATCCAAGTCAGTATGATGTTTGGCTTGGAGAGGAACATGGAGGTGATGGTGTTCTCATGCACCAGTTGCCCTTGTCCTTCTGGGTGGTGGAGCTCGCGGGTTTAGGGGGTGCTGTCGAAGAAGCCTTGGCGATTTGCTGCAGTGCATCCTGTAGATAGTACAGACTGCAGCCACGGTGCTCTGGTAGTGGAGGGAGTGGGTGTTTAAGGTGGTGGATGGGATGCCGATCAAGCGGACTGCTTTTTCCTGGATAGTGTTGAGCTTCTTGTGAATTGCATCCAGCCAGAAAAGTGGAGAGAATTTCATCACATTCCCAACTTGTGCCTTGTAGCTAGTGGAGAGGCTTCGGGAGTCAGGAGGTGAGCCATTCGTCACAGAATACCCAACCTCTGACCTGCTCTAGTAGCCATGGCAATAATGAGGCTATTATGTAGAATATAATGCCCCAGAAATTGCTCGGAGCAGTGAACCAACAGTGCTCGTCGCTCCATAGATTTATACTAACCCACTAACTTACCGCAGTCTTTACTTCGGGCACTTCCTCTAATAGGAAGCGGAGAAGAGCCCAGGGTTAGTTCAAGCAAAGCTAGGGCCCTGGGAGAAGCGAGAAGGTCACTCTCTCCCCTCCAGCAATCAGATTGCAGCATTTTTGATAAGCTGCGGACAGTTTCTGCAAGCTGGAACGTGAAATCCAGGAAGTGAAATATACATTAAAATCATTTGTAAATACAATTATAGGCAGTGAAAAAAGAGAGGGTAAGAAATAAGCAAATTAAATAAAAGAGACAGGAGGGAAAAGTTAAAAAAAAATTAATTTTAAATTTTTTTTAATGACGAAAAACTATTAAAACAAGGAATAATGAGACTCCACGTTTTTAAAAGTTATTTTTAGTTCATTAAGACTTACCGGACTGTTAAAACTTAGTTTAGACCCGGTATTTTTAAGCCTACCTGTTCGGTGGTGATATTAGTTATTTTCCAGCTGGGCAGAAGAGCAAGTTGGCGCTGGCCCATTGATTCCACTGATTCCAGCCGGCAATATACCTTTAATTCGAAGCTGCCATATAGTTAGCGAACCAAGAGGAGCAAGTTCTGGATCTTTGTTTTTCACTGCCCATGTGCGAACGCCGGAACTTGCTTTTCGATTTTGCCACTAACAATGGAGAGCGCCGTTAGCTCACTGCTCTATTTTAAGCAATTTCTGGGCCATTTTGATTTATAATATAGATGATTTCAATTTTGTAACAGAGGATTAATCTTGTTTCTGGCTAGTATTCATGTTTTCATTCAGACATCAACTGCTTCCAACTATTAGTATGTTACATATCCTTGAGGCATATAACATACAAGTAAGAGGATTAAAGATTATGATATGATAACAGGGAGTTTATTAAGTATCAGTTTACTATCAAGAAATTTTGTATCTGGTTTTGATTAAGTTTTTTCAATACTGTTTATCTTTTATGATGCATTTTGATGCAACAAGGACAACACCCAACTGGAGTATCTACCAATTTTCCATTCAATAAAATTAATCACCCTTAACTTTACCTTTATATTTTAAATAGGAAGAAAAGCATTGTGCTTTCAGAGATCATGACACCATTTGCACCCCATGATTAGATTGCTGCCTTTGTAGCTTGTTCCCAGGAAGTCTTCAGTCCCTACTTGGCTCTAAGAGGCTGCATCCCGCATGTTGAAATACAATTATGGACAGGCAGGCCTTATTAGGGATCCTGTCACAAGGCTCGAAGGCAGGAATGGTGGCTGTCGGAATCAATCAGATAGGTTGGAGGGTAGGGACATAGGAACAGGAGATAACCATTCAGCCCCTCAAACCTGTTCCGCCATTCAATTAGATCATGGGTTGACCTGCACCTCAACTCCATTTACCTGCGTTTGCTCCATATCCCTTGATACACTTACCTTATAAAAATTTATCGATCTCAGCCTTGAAAGCTCTAATTGTCCTGCAACATCCGCAGCCTTTTGGGGGAGAGAGTTCCAGATTTCTACTACCCTTTGTGTGAAAAAGTGCATCCTGATTTCGCTCCTGAATGGCCTAGCTCTAATTTTAAGATTATACCCCCTTGTTCTTGATTCCCCCACCAGAGGAAATAGTTTCTAACATTTTAAACATCTCGATCCGATCACCCCTCAGTCTTCTGCACTCAAGGGAATAAAAGCCATATTTATGCAACCTGTCCTCATAATTTAACCCTCTAAGGTCTGGTAGCACTGGGGGCTTCCAGAACCAATCAATTGTGCATTACGGACTAGAAATTGCGTCGTTTAGCGCCCATTGTTTCGGTGCTACATGGCCTCCCGAAGTGCCAAGATGGCATCTTGGCTGCACATGCATGTTTCCAGTGTAACATGCACCGGACGCCATCTTGGTATAGGTATTACCGCATGCCCAAATACCGAACGCTGGCAGCATGTAAAGTAAGGAGAAAATGGATAGATTTAAAGTCAAAGATACTATTTTGGAACTTAACGCTCAACTCATTGTGCAGTCTTAACCACGACCATCTGAACATGTCTTAGTGTGCCTGGAGGACCCACCCCACCAGCGCTATTTAAACGAACAATGCATGATTTACAGGTTAGTGGCTGGATTATTACTTTTGGCTGCTGATGCATTTGTAACTGTTTTTGGAGGTCTCCTAAACTTGAATACTAGGACGTGGGGACATAGCTTAACATTTAGAGCCAAGACGTGCAGGAGTAAAGTTAAGAAATGCTTCTACATGCAAAAGTTGGGGAAGTTTGGAATGCTCTTCTACAAACAGCAACTGATGCTAACTCAATTGTGAATTCTAAATCTGAGATTGATAGATTTCTGTGAACCAAGGGTATTAAAGGATATGGGGCTAAGGCAGGTATATGGAGTTAGGTCATGGATCAACCATGATCTCATTGAATGGCGGAACAGGCAGAAGGGGCTAAATGCCACTGCCACTTGCTGGCTACTGTTATGCGCCACCTTCTCCTGCAAGAAAGTGGGACATGTGTCTGGGTGATGTGCCTGTCATGGTTGAATAGCTGCCAGTGTGTGTGGCCTGTGAGTTGTGGGTGGGTGGCTTGCAACAGTGGTAATGTGTAAAGGGTGAGAGGAAGCATTTGATTGGAAGAGTTGAGTACTGATGGAAAGAGTTTGTTGGTATGTGTGTGATGGGGGTGTAGTGTGTGGTGCAGTTGGTAGGAGACTCCACTTGACAGTTGACCTCACTCACCTTGACCACTCATGTCAAAGCATTGAACTTCTTCCTGCACTGCATCCATGGTCATGATGCTGTGCGCCTGGCATTGACTTCGTCCCCCGCTGCCTCCCACTGTCTTTTGAGTATATGTCTGGAGGGCCTCTTGCCACCCCCCCTCCACCCCCCCCCCACCACCCACCGTAGACATAGGATGTCTCACCTTCTGTCCACTTCTTGCACCAAGGTCTCTAATGCATCAGCAGAGAACCTTGGTGCATGCACTCTCGCAGGCCTGGTACAAACTCAGATCGGCAGATTGGTGAGGTCTGGCTTGCAGATTGGAGGATGATGCATTTAATAGTGCGCAACCTTTATTTAATGTTTTAACATAACTCATCAGTTTGTAAATATAGGGACAGGTTCTGCATCTGTGTTTTATGTACGCGATGTCTGATCTCCGTTCAGACTCCGTGCAGATAGCAGACTGTTATTTTTACCAAATAACAGGTACCAGCTACCTTTAAGAGATTTTAAGAGAGATCCTCCCTTTAAGAGACTGGGGCTCCCCCTGCTATTGGAAAATGTGCATTTACTTGAATCGTCGTGTAAAGTCGACTTTAAAGTCGGGTGCGGGTTAATAGTGGATCACGCTAACCCCGCCCAATGATAGGTCTTATCCAATTTTTTTTCCCCCTATATTCTCCCACTCTTGACACACATGATTTTAAGGCAGATAAGTTTTAAGGTGAGCTGATTGTTTCTGAGAGTCACAGCTACAGGTGTATTTATTTAGTGTTTGACTCCAAATTCATTTATAAAATATAAGCTGCTAATTCAATTTTAAAACAAAAACTTATAATTTTCCTCAGTGGAACTTTCTGGGGCAGTGCACTACTGCGATGTCTGATTATAAAGCGTTGGACTGTTTGTGGATGAATTGTAGCTCTCAGTTACATTCTGTAACTTTGTTCATTGACATGCTCTTGCTGGTGGTCTCTGTTACTGTGCAGTAACTGGGTGAGCAGACGGAGGGCCCACTAGTCCAGTATCAGAGTGGTATCATAGGGAAATATGAGGAGTGACATTAATTGATATCATGTCATAGATTGCAAACCACAGTGAACCATATTTTTTGTGCAGTTTAGTTTTTTCTCAGTAGAAGAGAAATAAAACTTTTGGTCAAATTCAAAAGTGCAACATGGGCTAGAGTTGGTGATAAGAGAGGACAAATGCTTAACATTAACATGTGACATTCCTCTGTCAGCTTTTGAATGGAGGAGATTATCCTTCCATCGTAAACAGGATTAGCAGCATCATTAAAATGGTGGCCGTAGGAATCGCATATAAATGCCTTAAGCATCTGTCCAACATTATCTTCGACAGCAATTGCTAGCCCCTCTGTGCAATTCCTGCTGTTATTTGGAATTTCAAGCCTTGCGTTTTATGGTTTTAAAAACAGACAGGCCCAGAAATTCAGGCATTCCCTGTGCTTGAATGGTGAGGCCCGAGGCTCACCGGATATTAGGCCTCAGGCCTCATTTTAATGGAGCCGGTGAGGCAAGAAGAGCCCACCGGTGAAGAGGAGTGCAAGATCCACATGGCCGCTAGCCTCGAAGCGTCCCTCAGGTGAGTAGGTCAGGGGAGTCGGGGCCGGGGATTGGGGTCGGCTCCGGGAATCGTGGGGTTGGGGATGGAGGGGGACGGGGGAGGGAGATCAGCTCCTTTAATCATAGAAAGTTATGGCACAGAAGGAGGCCATTCGGCCCATCGTGTCCGTGCCGGCCGAAAAAGAGCTATCCAGCTTAATCCCACTTTCCAGCACTTGATCCGTAGCCCTGTAGGTTACAGCACTTCAAGTGCACATCCAAGTACATTTTAAATAAATTTAGGTTTTCTACCTCTACCACCCTTTCAGGCAGTGAGTTCGATACCCCTACCTCCCTCTGGGTGAAAAAAATTCTCCTCAGCTCCCCTCTAATCCTTCTACCAATCACTTTAAATCTATGCCCCCTGGTCACTGACCCCTTTGCTAAAGGAAATAGACCTTCCCTATCCACTCTATCTAGTCCCGTCATAATTTTAATGTGGGGGTTGGGGACTGCACTCCTGCTTCTCCCAGCTACACATTCAAGTAAATTACTTAACTTCTTGCTAAGAGTATGGGTCCTCCTCTGGACCCATCTTTTGTTTCTTTACTTGTCCCATTACCACCCTCCTTGCACCATCATCCCTTTATCATTTAATCACTCCTGCCTTCCACCCTATCACAGACCTTCCCTTTTGTTCTTTCCTCTTCCCCCCACTTTTTTCCCTTTGCTTTGTACTTGCTTATAAACTGTTAAATCTCTAACGTCTTCCAGTTCTGATGAAAAGTCATCGACCTGAAACGTTAACTCTGTTTCTCTCTCCGCTGATGCTGCCTGACCTGCTGCGTGTTTCCAGCCTTTTCTGTTTTTACTTCAGATTTCCAGCATCTGCAGTATTTTGCTTTTGTTTACTTACCTTCTTGGTTGGGGCTAGCAGGCAATCCCTAGGCCTGATTTTCCTGAGTGAAGCCAGCACTGGCAGCCCAGCCCTTCATCAGAACTCTGCTCTTAAGGTTTTGTCTCAATTATATTGACCGACCCTCTTCCCTCTTCAACCACTTAAATAAAATGTGTTTATTTAAAATAACCTCAATCTAGGTAACCCCTCACCTGCCTCCCTTTAGCCAGGGTGCCCCAGGACACGGACAGTTGCAATATTGAGCCAGGACTGTCTCACGAATGTTGAATGCACTGCTGGTCGAGATTATAGTAGGTGTGTGTTGTAATGCTTTTTAATTCACAGGTTAAGACAATGTATCTAGGGTTAGATTCTTGATGTAGGAACTGGACGCTGTAAAATTGTATTGAGCTCCTACAGTGACTTATTGTCATATTTTTAAATATCTGTATCTCTTCCAGGAGAAACAATTTTTTTTAGTTTGAAAGGCAGTATTGCAGTAATGCTGGAAACGGCACCAAATAAAGTGTCAAAAATCAAACTTTTAGGAACATAGAAACAGGAGTAGGCCATTCAACCCCTCAAGTCTGTTCCGCAATTCAATTAGATCATGGCTGATCTGTATCTTAACTCCATGTACCAGCCTTGGTCCTGTAAACCCTTAATACCCTTACCTAACAAAGGTCTGTCAATCTCAGTTTTGAAATTTTGAAATTTCAATGTGGGCTCACCTTGAGATCAATGCTTAAAAATACATTTCATGCCTTCAGCAGTCGTATCTCCCTTCAGTAACTTCTAAATCCAACATTTAGGAACTGCGGTACTTCAGAGGGCTAACAGTACTCCCCTGTGTCCCAGGAATGATACCACGCCGCAGGGCCTAGATCCATGCACTACCTGGGGCAGAAGCTTTATTGCCCATTCCTAGTTGCCCGGAGAAGTTGGTGGTGGGCCTTCTTCTTGAATTTTTTTCACACAGAGGGATATTAAAACATGGAATGCTTTACCACGTGGCTATTAAGGCTTTAACATCATTTAAAAGGGAATTGGCTGAGGATCTGGAAAGGAAGAATATAGGACAGAAAGAAAATGGGATTAGAATGGATAGCTCCTGTTGAAGAGCTAGCACTGGCGTAGGTGCGATGGGCTGAATGGCCACCTTCTATGCTGTAATTTACTAGGCATGTAATGGAAGGACTTCCTCCAGCCCACATGTGAGATCTAGGACCAAGGTGCCAGGTGGTGATTTGTGGCAAAAAATGGGAGTGTTTGCAGTGAAGGGAAAGCTCTGGCCTAGACCGGCCTGTCGCTGAGGGTCTTTGGGATGGAAATTTATCTTACAGTTGGCACACTTCTTGACCAAAGCCCCTCACAGGATGACCTGGATCGAGCTGTTGACGATAAGGCTGATTATGTAGCATTGGACTTTGATATTGGGAACATGAAGGTGACTGGCATGAGGCAAGCCAGCCTGTGTAGGTCCTTCCACCATGTTGATGGCAGATGTCCATCATATGGCTGATGAGCAAACTCTGAGACTTGAGATGAAGGCCGCTGGAAAGTGTTGCCTGGAGGCTGGGTGTGAGAACTTGTGCTCATGTATATATCATATGCTTGGTGCTTACATTGATTGGGTTGTGAATCTTTGGAATTCTCTACCCCAGAGGGCTGTGGATGCTCAGTCATTGAGTATATTCAAAACTGAGATCGATAGAATTTTGGACACTAAGAGAATCAAAGGATTTGGAGATTGGACAGGAAAGTGGAGTTGAGGAAGAAGATCAGCCATGATTTTATTGAATGGCGGAGCAGGCTCGAGGGACTGTATGAACTACTCCTGCTCCTATTTCTTATGTTCTTATGATTGGGGTTGCAGAGAGGCAAGCAGTTGCTGCTGAAGCTCAGCACCTCCAACTGGTGGAAACACCATTCAGTGGAGTACACCCATCCTGTGGTCAAGAAGATGATGACAAAGCACTCAGAAGGTTGTAGGCTCCAGTCCGCTGCCACAGACTTGAGCACAAAATCTAGGCTGACACTCCAGTACGATACTGAGGGAGTGCTGCACTGCCGGAGGTGTCGTCTTTCTGATGAGACGTTAAATCGAGGCCCCGTCTGCCCTCTCAGGTGGACGTAAAAGATCCCATGGCACTATTTCGAAGAAGAGCAGGCAAGTTCTCCCTGGTGGCCTGGCCAATAATTATCCCTCAACCGACATCACTACAGCAGATAATCTGGTCATTATCACATTGATGTCTGTGGGACCTTGCTGTGCACAAATTGGCTGCCTGGTTTCCAGCATTACAACAAGAAACATTTAATTGGCTGCAAAGCACTTTGGGACGTCCTGAGGTCATGAAAGGCGGCATATTAATACAAGTTGTTCTTTCCTTCGCACATCTTACGCCGAGACTTACTGCTTACTGTGCCACTCGTGAGAAGCAGCTGATATCTGGGGCTGGATCGCATGAAAAAAATGACAATAAAAGCTGCTGGATTGTTGTTAGAAACCCAACTGTTTCGCTAATTGTCTCCAGGGAAAGGAACTGCCGCCCCTTACCTGGTCTGGCCTACACGATCCTGATCCTGACTCTCGATGCCCTATCTAGCCATTTTCTTGTAATATCATCCCTTCACGAAGAAGGCCCACCACCACCACCTTCTCAGGGCAACTAGGGATGGGCAATAAATGCCGGCCTTGCCAGCGATGCCCATATCCTGAGAATGAATTAAAAATAAATCCCCCACTACCCTGCTGGTGCCAAAACTAAGCAACCCTGCTATACAGGGACTCATGTAACACAATATGAGTACGACAGACTACTTCTGTGGGATCTATTTTGTGAAAGAGTTTAAATCTTTTGGGGTAATGAAATCGGATAATGTAAGGGTATTGTTTTTGCACCAATCTTGCTCCAGGCTTTAACTAATTTGCGTTAATGGACTCCAAGTCTTACTGTAGTAACTGTAAAAGTACTCTTTTCTCATCAATCATATCAGACCATGACAGATTTTAAACTTTAATGTTCATTCCTAATGTTATGTGTATATTTAATATGAAAGGGAGATCTTATCGCAGACTTTCTGGGTTAATCATTTAAAGGTTAAGTACAACCACTTATTGTCACAATCCTCATCTTCAGGGAGCAATTAGATGTTGACATTAAGAAACATGTTGGCAACATGACCTGCAGAGAGGAGATCGGAGGGAACCTGCAATCAAATCACTCTCGTTGGGACACATCTTATCACCCTGTCAGGCATTTTTTTTTACATAGCACCCACAGCAGACCCACACCCGGAGTGAAGGGAGAGAACAATTGAGTTTCTTTCTTGTAATACCTCCGAATCGCAGGGTGTTTCTCCCCATCTTAGGACCCTGCTCTTCTGACAGAGGTGCTAATTTGTCCTGTCATCTGGTTTCCAATTACTATGATCCAACTGACCATCCTACACGTGTCAACATAGATGGTGAGGGGCAGCTGGCTATTCCACTGCAAGAGGCGTCATGGCCGAGCCTGATCCTGTCCTCACCCATACACTTTCCAGCAGAGGTCATTGGATAGTGATCTCATCAGATATTTGCCTCATGGTCAGGGTTAAGAAACTCTCCCATAAGAGAGCCGTCAGTCCCTACAAGCCAAATGTAACCTTCCACGCACAATCTTTGCCAATGTAATGCTGCCTTGGGTCAAATAGAAGATCCTTGTTAATGTTATTTTTCCAGCGGAAAATGTCACAAGTCAGCTCGTGTTCTCCTAGACTTTGGGTGTCAGAGGAAGAAACATTGTTAGACAGTATGGTTTGGACTGTGATCCACAAATTAGGTTTATTTAAAAGCAAAATTTAAATAATAATCAAACATCGACACAGCAGATTCCACTAGATTACAGCATTTAAATTTACGACTCCTTAGTTCACAAGGTAATGGAAGCCACAACACTTCACTAACTCTCCCAATAAAGAGAACTTGGATCAGTTTATATGTGAGGTTGAAAGTCTCACTGAGCCTTCCAAGCTATAGGATAGTAGAACAGGAACGGGTGATCAGCAGATTACAATCGGCTCTCCCTTTGATCTCAGAAGGCGAAGAGGTGATTGGCAGACAGATATCAACAATAAAACACTGCTATCCTATTAAAATGATTGTATCCTAGGCCGCAACTGAGGGGAGACATAAATCAATCCACACCTGGTTCCAAGTTTGACTATTTTCAGAAGACAGCAAGCAGTCTATCTCCAAAGAACTATACAGCTTTATAACCCAACATGTTAACATGGTGCTCATAGTTAAAAAGAGGGACAAAACAGACAGCCAACCACAGACCCATTGCCCTTGCTACCATTCTGTGTAAGGTGCTATAAAATTCCAAGCTGGCCAGTCAGCCGAACATCTGTGGTGGGAAAACTTCTAGAGACCATAATGCGCAACAAAATTATTTGTCACTTGGAAGGATATGGGTTAATAAATGACAGACAACATGGGTTTAATAAAAGCAAATTGTGTTTGACAAAGTTGACTGAGTTCTTCAATGAAATACCGGAGAGGGTTAATGAAGGTGGTGCAGTTGATGTTGTATATACGGACTTCCAGAAGGCGTTTGATAAAGTGCCACATAATAGACTTGTTAACACAGAATGAAGCCCATGGGATTAAAGGGGCAGTGGCTGCGTGGATATAAAACTGGCTTAAGAAACTGAAAGCAGGGGGTAATGGTAAACAGTTGTTTTTCAGACTGGAGAGAAGTATACAGTGATGTCCCCCAGGAGTCGGTATTAGGACCACTGCTCTTTTTGATATATATTAATGACCTGGACTTGGGCGTACAGGGCATAGTGTCAAAGTTTGCAGAGCACACGAAACTCGAAAATGTAGTAAACAGTGAAGAGGATAGTAACAGACTTCAGGAGGACATAGACAGACTGGTGAAATGGGCAGACACATGACAGATACAATTTAACACAGAGAAGTGTGAAGTGATGCATTTTGGTCGGAAGAATGACGAGAGGCAATATAAACTAAATGGTACAATTTTAAAGGGGGTACAGGAACAGAGAGACCTGGGGGTGCACATACACAAATTTTTGAAGATGGCAGAATAAGTTGAGAAGGCTGTTAAAAATGCATACGGATCCTTGGCTTTATAAATTACATAGAATTACATAGAATGTACAGCATAGAAACAGGCCATTCGGCCCAACAGGTCCATGCCGGTGTTTATGCTCCACACGAGCCTCCTCCCACCCTTCTTCATCTAACTCTATCAACATATCCTTCTATTCCTTTTCCCCTCGTGTTTATCTAGCTTTCCCCTAAATGCACCTATGCTAGTCGCCTCAACTACTCCTTGTAGTAGCAAGTTCCACATTCTAACAACAAAGAAGTTTCTCCTATTGAATTCCCTATTGGATTTATTAGTGACTATTTTATATTTATGGCCCCTAGTCTTGGTCTCCCCCACAAGTGGAAACATCTTCTCTACATCTATCCTATCAAATCTTTTCATTATCTTAAAAATGTCTTTCAGGTCACCCCTCAGTCCTCTCTTTTCTAGAGAAAAGAACACTAGCCTGTTCAATCTTTCCTGATAGATATAACTCCTCAGTTCTGGATTCATCCTAGTAAATCTTTTTTGCACCTTCTCCAGTGTCTCTATATCCTTTGTGTAATATGGAGACCAGAACTGTTCACAGTACTCCAAGTGTGGTCTAACCAAGGCTCTATACAAGTTTAACATAACTTCACTGCTTTACAATTCTATCCCTCTAGAAATGAACTCCAATGCTTGGTTTGTTTTTTTATGGCCTTATTAACCTGCGTCACTATTTTTAGTGATTTGTGTATCTGTACCCCCTCTGCTCCTCTACCCCATTTAGACTTGTGTTATCCAAACAGTATTTGGCCCTCTTTTTCTTACTACCAAAATGAAATTCATTTGCCAATTACATGCCCATTCTGCAAGTTTATTAATGTCTTCCTGTATTTTGTCACAGTCCTCCTCGGTATTAACTATGACCCCAATTTGGTGTCGTCCATAAATTTTGAAATTGTACTTCCAATTCCCAAGTCCAAGTCGTTTATGTAAATTGTGAACAACAGTGGTCCCAGCACCGATCCCTGTGGAACACCACTTCCTAACTTTTGCAAGTCTGAGTAACTACCTTTAACCCCTACTCTCTGTTTTCTGATTTGTAGCCAGCTTGTTATCCATTCTGCTACTTGTCCCCTCACTCCACATGCTCTGACCTTAATCGTGAGTCTACTATGCGGTACCTTATCGAAGGCCTTTTGAAAATCCAAATATATTACATCTATGAGGCATAGAGTTCAAAAGCAAGGAAATTATGCTAAATCTTTGTAAGTCACTGGTTAGGCTCCAGCAGGAGTATTGTGTCCCAGTCTGGGCACCACATTTTAGGAATGATGTCAAGGCCATAGAAAGGGTGCAGAGAAAATTTACTAGAATAGTGCCAGGGATAAGGGACTTCAGTAACGTAGAAAGACTGGAGAAGCTGGAGTTGTTCTCCTTGGAACAGAGAACGTTAAGAAGAGATTTGATTGAGGTGTTCAAAATCATGAAAGGTTTTGATAGAGTAAATAAAAAGAAACTGTTTCCAGTGGCAGAAGGGTTGGTAACCAGAGGACACAGATTTAAGATAATTAGCAAAGAACCAGAGGCGAGATGAGGAGCACTTTTTTTACACAGCAAGTTGTTATGTAATGGGACGCACTGCCTGAAAGGGTGGTGGAAATAGATTCAATTAGATTATTTTGGCTCTTGTATCTTAGATCACTCTCATGCGCAAGATCCAACTCCCTGTATCTTTGAGAGTGTCTATTCTTGCCTCAGGTAAACTTTCAAGAATGTTCCCAGGAAATACTATCAGGTGACTGCCTTTAGTTACTGGACTTACATTTCTCCATAAGACTCCACTCCAGTCTTTGAAAGTGGTAGAGCATCATGTTAGACCTCATTTTAAGTTAAACAATATTAGGCAAATTTATTTGTAGTAGCAAACTGGTAATGGCTACTACAGTATAGAATCATAGAAAGGTTACAGCACGGAAGGAGGCCATTTGGCCCATCAAGTCTGTGCCGGCTCTACAGTAGAGTGGTATATGGTGATATAGAGGCTATAGTTCTGGACCAGTTACCCAAAGGTCATGAGGTTAAGTCCCACTGTGGCCAGTTATGAAATTGAATCCAATAAATGGCTGGCACTAGACAAAATGACCATGAAAGCTGCCTGATCATTATAAAAATCCAACTGGTTCACCAATGACCTTTAGGGAAAGGAAACTGCCACCCCTTCCTGCTCTGGCCTACCGGTGACTCCAATCTCCCACTATTAAAGCACTTAGCTGTGGCCTAGCAAGCTGCTCAAATCACTTCAAGAAGAATGCCCATCACCTTCTAAGGGTAACTAAAGATAAGCAAGGGCTGTAGACTTGTCAGTGTTGCCCACAGGCCAAAAACAAATTTTACAGCATTAATTTTTCACAACTCTAAGAGCTAATCTAATTTTTGAATAATGCAGAGTGACTCTTTTTCCTTGAACTTCATACTACTGTATGAGTCTAATTAACCAAAGCTGTTTCTTGGAACTTCAAACTGATTTTTCTTTCTTTTAGGTATTTCAAACTAATCTGCTTGTTTCAAGAAGGCTCTTTGATTTATGTCAGCTTTGGCTCAATGAGCAGCACTCTCATTTCAGAGTCAGAAAGTCATGGGTTCATGTCCCACTCCAGAGACTTGATCACACAATCTTGGCTGACATTCCAGTACACCATTGTCAGAGGTGCCGTCTTTCGGATGAGATGTTAAACCGAGGCCCCGTCTGACCTCATAGGTGGAGACAAAAGATCCCATGGTACTATTTGAAGAAGAGCAGGGGAGTTCTCCCTCGTGTCCTGGCCAATATTTATCACTCAAACAGATTATCTGGTCTTTATCATCTTGCTGTTTGTGGGACCTTGCTGTGCACAAATTGGCTGCTGCGTTTCCCGACATTACAGCAGCGACCACACTTCAGAAGTACTTCATTGGTTGTAAAGCGCTTAGGGATGTCCCGAGGTCATGACAGTGCTATATAAATGCCTTCTTTCTAACAGAACAACTCCTTTTTATGTTTCAAAAAAAACAATGGGACATACTTTCAAAGAGCCGGCACAGGCACGATGGGCCGAATGGCCTCCTCCTGAGCTGTACCTATTATGACACTATGATACTGGATTTTGAATATCCCACCACTCAGATTTAAAGAGGAACTGTCTGTCGGCCACATACATACTGAAGCAAGCAATCACCATTGTTTACGTTTTGCATTATTTCTCTCTCCAGCCTGTGATGGATGAAACTTGGAACATTGCATCAATTTGAGCCTGGTACAAGAATGTGAACTGCAGTTTTTTTTTATAAACTGATTGTATACTGTGACCAAAATTAAAGGAACAGCCACGAACTAAAACCGGACAAAAAAACAGTTCATTTTTGTAATAGACATATAAAGTGCTCTCCATTACAAACAGGGGAGAAGATGAATACAAGCTATTTAAATTGGATAGTAATAAAACTGACATAAAAATGAAACTTTTTACAGCTATCTGGGCAAAACTACATTTATTGCCCATCCCTAGTTGCCCTTGAGAAGGCCTTCTTCTTGAACCACTGCAGTCCGTGTGGTGAAGATGCTCCCAATATGATGTTGGGTACGGAATTCCATGATTCCGACCTAGCAACGATGAAGGAATGCCAATATATGTCCAAGTCAGGATGGTGGAGAACTTGAAAGGGAACTTGGAGATGATGGTGTTCCCACAACATTGCTGTTCTCGTTCTTCTTAGTGGTAGAGGTTGCGCGGAAAGGGCAGTGCCGTCAAAGTATCCTTGGTGAGTTGCTGCAGTGCATCCTGTAGATTGTACATACTGCAGCCACGCTGCGCCAGTGGTGGAGGGGAGTGGGCATTGAGTCCAGTGGCAGGGGCACCACACAAGCGAACTGCTCTGCCTCTGTATGATGTCAAGCTTCTTGAGTGTTGTTGTGGCTGCACCCATCCTGGCATGCATTGAGTATTCCATCATATTCCTGACCTGAGTCTTGTAGACGGTGGAGAAGCTTTGAGGGGTCAGGAGGTGAGATACTTGTTGCAGAGTACTCAGCCTCTGCCATGCACAAGACTTTATATATATGTAGCTGTTACACTGGAGGTGGGGGGGCGGTGTGGAGTATGTGTAATGGAGTTATACATACCCATTCCAAGTTTTGTGCTCGGTATGTTCCACTCTTTGTGGTACATCCATTTCACTTTTAGTAATACATGGGCAAAGAAACATCCTGCTGATTACCACCTACCGCCCTCCCTCAGCTGATGAATCAGTCCTCCTGCATGTTGAACACCAATTGGAGGAAGCACTGAGGGTAGCAAGGGCACAGAATGTACTCTGGGTGGGGGACTTCAATGTCCATCACCAAGAGTGGCTCGGTAGCACCACTACTGACCGAGCTGGCCGAGTCCTGAAGGACATAGCTGCCAGACTGGGCCTGCGGCAGCTGGTGAGCAAACCAACGCGAGGGATAAAACTTACTTGACCTCGTCCTCACCAAATTACCTGTCGCAAATGCATCTGTCCATGACAGTATTGGTAGGAGTGACCACTGCACAGTCCTCGTGGAGATGAAGTCCCGTCTTCGCACTGAGGGTACCATCCAACGTGTTGTGTGGCACTTCCACTGTGCTAACTGGGATAGATTCAGAACAGATCTAGCAGCTCAAAACTGGGCATCCATGAGGATCTGTGGGCCATCAGCAGCAGCAGAATTGGATTCCAGCACAATCTGTAACCTCATGGCCCGGCATATTCCTCACTCTACCATTACCAACAAGCCAGGGGATCAACCCTGGTTCAATGAAGAGTGTAGAAGAGCATGCCAGGAGCAGCACCAGGCGCACCTAAAAATGAAGTGCCAACCTGGTGAAGCTACAACTCAGGACTATATGCATGATAAACAGCGGAAGCAACATGCTATAGACAGAGCTAAGCGATTCAACAACCAACGGATCAGATCAAAGCTCTGCAGTCCTGCCACATCCAGTCGTGAATGGTGGTGGACAATTAAACAACTAACTGGAGGAGGATGCTCTGTAAACATCCCCGTCTTCAATGATGGCGGAGTCCAGCACGTGAGTGCAAAAGACAAGGCTGAAGCGTTTGCAACCATCTTCAGCCAGAAGTGCCAAGTGGATGATCCATCTCGGCCTCCTCCCGATATCCCCACCATCACAGAAGCCAGTCTTGAGCCAATTCGATTCACTCCACGTGATATCAAGAAACGGCTGAGTGCACTGGATACAGCAAAGGCTAGGGGCCCCAACAACATCCCAGCTGTAGTGCTGAAGACTTGTGCTCCAGAACTAGCTGCGCATCCAGCCAAGCTGTTCCAGTACAGCTACAACACTGGCATCTACCCGACAATGTGGAAAATTGCCCATGTATGCCCTGGCCACGAAAAGCAGGACAAATCCAATCCGGCCAATTACCACCCCATCAGTCTACTCTCAATCATCAGCAAAGTGATGGAAGGTGTCATCGACAGTGCTATCAAGCGGCACTTACTCACCAATAACCTGCTCACCGATGCTCAGTTTGGGTTCCGCCAGGACCACTCAGCTCCAGACCTCATTACAGCGTTGGTCCAAACATGGACAAAAGAGCTGAATTGCAGAGGTGAAGTGAGAGTGACTGCCCTTGACATCAAGGCAGCATTTGACCGAGTGTGGCGCCAAGGAGCCCTAGTAAAATTGAAGTCAATGGGAATCAGGGGGAAAACTTTCCAGTGGCTGGAGTCATACCTAGCACAAAGGAAGATGGTGGTGGTTGTTGGAGGCCAATCATCTCAGCCCCAGGACATTGCTGCAGGAGTTCCTCAGGGCAGTGTCCTAGGCCCAACCATTTTCAGCTGCTTCATCAATGACCTTCCCTCCATCATAAGGTCAGAAATGGGGATGTTCACTGATGATTGCACAGTATTCAGTTCCATACGCAACCCCTCAAATAATGAAGCAGTCCGAGCCCGCATACAGCAAGACCTGGACAACATCCAGGCTTGGGCTCATAAGTGGCAAGTAACATTCGTGCCAGACAAGTGCCAGGCAATGACCATCTCCAACAAGAGAGAGTCTAACCACCTCCCTTTGGCATTCAATGGCATTACCATCGCCGAATCCCCCACCATCAACATCCTGGGGGTCACCATTGACCAGAAACTTAACTGGAGCAGCCATATAAATACTGTGGCTACGAGAGCAGGTCAGAGGCTGGGTATTCTGTGGCGAGTGACTCACCTCCTGACTCCCCAAAGCCTTTCTACCATCTACAAGGCACAAGACAGGAGTGTGATGGAATACTGTCCACTTGCCTGGATGAGTGCAGCTCCAACAACACTCAAGAAGCTCAACACCATCCAGGACAAAGCAGCCCGCTTGATTGGCACCCCATCCACCACTCTAAATATTCACTCCCTTCATCACCAGCACACAGTGGCTGCAGTGTGTACCATCCACAGGATGTACTGCAGCAACTCGCCAAGGCTTCTTTGACAGCACCTCCCAAACCCGCGATCCCTACCACCTAGAAGGACAAGAGCAGCAGGCACATGGGAACAACACCACCTGCACGTTCCCCTCCAAGTCACACACCATCCTGACTTGGAAATATATCGCCGTTCCTTCATCGTCGCTGGGTCAAAATCTTGGAACTCCCTTCGTAAGAGCACTGTGGGAGAACCTTCACCACACGGACTGCAGCGGTTCAAGAAGGCGGCTCACCACCACCTTCTCAAGGGCAATTAGGGATGGGCAATAAATGGTGGCCTCGCCAGCGACACCCACATCCCATGAACGAATAAAGAAAAATACAAGCAGTCAGCTGGGTGATTGGATACAAGAAGAGATCAGAGAGTGGGGTAGATCTTGACTTTATGCGATAGTGTAAAACAGGTGATAGTGAATCGGCAGCCTGATTTACATCTCTCCCCATTTTTGATGTCAATGGAAATAAAAATGGGGAGAAATGTAGAACGGGCTGCCGATTCGCTATTGCCTGTTTTGCATCATGGCACAAAGTTGAGATCTACCTCAGTGTGAGCAGGAGCATGTGACTGAGGAGAATGATCCGTTAAGAGGGGGTACAACATATTGGAGCCGTTTTGAAGAGAAGCATTTTGTGTAAATTTTGATGAGTGGGTCGATTTTTGTAAGCTTTTGAATTAACACTTTTTAGCCATCCTATGGTATTTGTTTGAAATTAATTTGACTTTTATTTTAGTCACAAATATGATCCATGGGTAGATGAGCCCCTCCCAGAGTAAGTAGCATTGTTTAAAAAAAAACAATTTTCACGTTGATGCACTGTTTAAAATGAGCGGTTCAAGTTCAGAGAAGAATGGTCCATTCTACCTGCTCATGAACTCCATTTTGGGCCTTTGACAAGCAGTCCACAGGCTGCAACGTTCATTACTGTACATTAGGACATTTACAGTGCCCAGTTGGAGAAAGTGCCTGTGAATAATTACTGCTGATTGGTGACCAAACTTCCTTGTTGCAGTAAAAGTGAAGCTGCCATATTTTAAGTATCTGCCTAATGGGTGGTAAGTGGGGGCCTTAACACTCAGAAAGTCATCTTCATCAGACAATGGACAGTTCAATAAAATTGAAGCAATCCATTATAGTGGACTGAGGCCATTTAGTTGCAGCGATAACTGACTAAGTATTTCGGCGATGAAAGGATAATTATTCTTCATAACTTTGTATTAGTCTTGAGGCAAGATGCCAACTTCCTCATTAAGCAGAGTCGCATTGCAGAGTTTCCTTTCCCTTTGAACTTCATTTGAACTCATTGCACTGAAACAGTCATGTCTTTCAGCTTCTGTAACTTACGCTGGAAAATGTTTCTCAACGATGTCACCCAATACCAGCCAGTTAACTGTTGGATTATTCAAACACAAACTGCCGAGAACTCCAACAAACTGAAACTCTGTGGGTTTGAGGCGATCTTATCTGTCCTTGCATTGTATTCACTTAATTGACCTTGTCATGCTCAGAATAAGCTTTCCTTAAGAGTTGAGCTTACTGCCTATTTGCACTTGGATATATATTACTGCTGCTATGCTCTAAAGCAGGGTCTCCAGACCGACAGCCCAGGGACATGGGTGCCCACCCCTCACCCCCACCAAACCCCGGCAATCTGGCCTTCGAGCCGCGACAACTCAATCCTATTTGCGTTTATATCTCTTATTGGCTGATTTGTTGTTTTAAATTTTGGGAATCTTGAGGCCCAGATGGAAAGGACTGACTTTAGCATTTCTTGGGGTAGATTTTCAACTTGATACCCGGCTGTAAAACAAACAGTGTGGATTGACTATCCATTATAGAAACCACCTGAAGCTCATCCCTAAATGGAAAATAAAATCAGTCGGCTTCGATAACGGGCGGCCCTTAGGACGCTCCTTAAAAATTACCTCTTTGACCAACTTTTGGCCATCTGTCCTAATACCTCCTTATGTGTCTTGGTGTCAAATTTGGTCTGATAACACTCCTGTGAAGTGCCTTGAAACATTTTACTACGTTAAAGGCGCTATATAAATGCAAGTTGTTGTTGTAACGCTGAAGACTTGGCCACAATCCCGCTGGTGACCCAGGCGTATTAATATTAATAGGGTGAAGCCACAGCTGCATTCTAAACGGCGGAAATGGAGTCCTCCTATGTCCTGGACCCATCCCCCCCCCTACCCCTCCCCCCACCCCAGAAAAGGATGGGACATTTTTACAGAGGGGGCTGCAGGGGACTTAAAGATGTTTCCAAGGAGGCAGAGGAGGGGGTGGGGGAGGGTATTGGAGGTGGGAGGGAAAGGAAGGACCCAACAGATGACGGCCATTCTTCTGCTGGACTTTTCAGTTTCTTTGGTGGGTGGGTCTCTTGGGGCATGGGCACACCCATTGCCATGATAATAAAAGGACCAACAGTGTCCCTGTGAACAGTGGTGGGATCAGTGTTGGAAGTTCCCGACGGGTCCATCTCCAGACTTATGCTGGGGTGCACCCCTCCCCCGCAGGTTCTCGGCCCCATTGTCTCTGACTTAACCACAACAGTGTAAAGGTGAGCAAGCATCCATTTTTTCCCCATCGCTACAGTAAGGAGGTACATTTATAGACGATGTTCATCAATGGGATTGGGGCCAAGACTTCATAGTCAGCTTTATGGCGACAGTAAAATCTTCATTATCGGTGCTCGATTGCTCATCCCCGATTTTCATCACTCTACCATTGGCGGCCGTGCCTTCAGCTGCCTAGGCCCTAAGTTCTGGAATTACCCCCCTAAACCTTTCCACCTCTCTACCTTTCTCTCCTCCTTTAAGACACTCCTTAAAACCTACTGCTTTGACCAAGCTTTTGGTCCCATGTCCTAATATTTCCTTACATGGCTCAGTGTCAAATTTTGTCTGATTATGCTGCTGTGAAGTACCTTGGGACATTTTACTATGTTAAAGGCGCTATATAAATGCAAATTGTTGTTGTTGTTGTTGCTGTGCCAACTCTTAAGAAAGCTTCATCCCAACAATGTCTGACGTTGGTTTCACGGCTCTGGTTCCTCACAAATCCATGGATGACCAGCAGGAAGTGTTTTCTTTTTCTCCCCAAACGTTTGACATGAGATGAAGTTCTAGGTCCATCACTCCATGTGCTAAGAGGAGCACGGAGACTAATCCTGGAATGAAGCAGTCTCACGAGGTGGGATAGCACTGAAGAGCACACCAAGCAGGTAGTGTGGTCTCAATCAACGAATGGGACGGGAGAGGAGTTGGACGGGGAGATGCTTTTTGTGGGCTGAGGGAAGACAGTATGGAGGGAAGGGAAGGGAACCTCTGTAAAGGGGTGTCAATTTAATGTTACCCTTGGAGAAGTAACGGCCTGACTAATCTGTTCAATATGGATATTACTTGCCTTCCCTCTAATATTATAGTTTGAAAATCTATCAATCCTGAAGATTAACATTAAATTGTACCATTTTTAATTTAAAACTTCAACATTTTCTGGATCAGCATGGTCTTATGTTCTTATGGACCCCCTTTGATTGTGGCACAGTGGGGAGGCTTTTGGAAAAAACTGTGTACAGTTTTAAATTTGCTGCCTTTGGCCTTCCCTCCATTATAGCACAAAATGAAAGTTCCACTGTACCTGAATCAAATGTGACAACAAATCAAATTTTCATCACTGATCTACAACCAGGTTATGGTTTTGTTCCTTCTTCCCTTTGCCTCTCCTCAGTCTTCCTGCTCTATTCGCATACCATTCCTTGAGGCCATCTGTTCCTCGACCGATGTCAACGCATGCATTGTGACCAATTGTGACAAGTTACACAAGAGCGCCCACTGTGACTTGCCGTCTGATTTCACTTTCCGTGTGAGGGAGCTCCTGTCCTCTCTGTGTTGCCTCCTTTTAGTGGCACGACTTCAATTGGGAGCTCGTTGAGTAAGGAATCGTGGACTTGAACTCACATCCAAGTGCTCCATGACACAGTGTGTGAGTGAGGGAGGGGAAGCTAGATAACAACAACAACTTGCATTTATATAGCACCTTTAACATAGTAAAACGTCCCAAGGTGCTTCAGAGGAGCGATTATCAAACAACACTTGTTACCGAGCCACATAAGGAGATATTAGGACAGGTGACCAAAAGCTTGGTTAAAGAGGTAGGTTTTAAAGAACGTCTTACAAAGAATCACAAAGAATGTACAGCACAGAAACAGGCCAGTCTATCCAACAGGTCCATGCCGGTGTTTATACTCCACACGAGCCTTCTCCCATCCTTCTTCATCTAACCCTATCAACATATCCTTCTACTCTCTTCTCTCTCGTGTGTGTATTTAGCTTCCCCTTAAATGCATCTATGCTAATCGCCTCAACTACTCCTTGTGGTAGCGAGTTCCACATTCTAACCACTCTCTGGGTGAAGAAGTTTCTCCAGAATTCCCTATTGGATTTATTAGTGACTATCTTATATTTATGGCCCCTAGTTCTGGTCTCCCCAGCAAGTGGAAATATTTTCTTTACATAGCAGACAGGGTAGAGTTTCCGCTTTGGGCGCAATTGGGAAATTGCGCTGGTTGGGTTACAGTTCAAGTTTCTGCTAAAATTAATTTGCATAATCACAAACACATCTTCCATGAACCAGCATAATCGGGCAGTGTAATAGAACATAATCATTATTTTTTTTCTTTCCATTGAAAAGCATTCCTTGATGTATTTAAGAGTGGTAACATGGTATAGTTTTAATACTGCTCAACATGAGTTTATCACCAAAAATAAGCAATTTTAATAAGTGTCCAGTTCTCCACCTGTCAGTAACCTCATTTAAAATCACTGAAAGTGACGTTAAAAAACTATACTGAACCATTTAATAGTTTCATTGGTGTACACTAGTCAATTCGCAGAAAATTAAATATTTTTTGATATGAAAAAGCTTTTAAAATGTGCCTACCAGTGCCTGTGCGCCTAAGAAAATGAGCGCAATTTGAAGAGCCTTCCCGATCCAGCTCAATCGGAGGAAACGCACAATGTCGACCTGAGGGCGCGGCCAGTTTTGTGGGTGGGGCCTGATCCGGGCGAATTGAATCTTAAACCAGCGTAAAAGATTGTGGAAAACATTAACATAAGTGGTTTTGGGCTTAACTCATTTACGTTTAAAATTTCCCGATCTTTTGCGCTGGTTCGGTCGATTCCGCCGGGATTGTGCTGATATTACTGGTGTAAACGAGCAGAAACACAACCCCGGCATCTCTATTAGCTTTGGCTGTGACCCACTGCGCATGAAACCTGCTCCAAAACTACATCTGGCTGAGAGTTCGGATGTTCCTGTAGCCCTGAAGGTCAAGCTCGTTGGAATCCTCCCTCGGAGCAACATTTCTTTGTAGAGTGAATGCAGCCGATGCTGCGAAGCTTCAAGAAACGTCAGCTCAACACCAAGACAATCCCTCGGCATGGTTCCATAAGGGGGGAAGACAGTTGTCTCAGGGCATTGACATCAATGATGAGTCAACAAACTCAACAGCCAACTCAAGAATGGTAGAGATTACTCTAAGTAGCTACCTTGGTGTTAAGAGAAGCCGTCTACATATTGAGTGTAAGTTGCCTGTCTGCCTTCTTGACTGGGGAATAGTGCCTGGCACAGCAAACACTAAAAGGCAAAAAATACAGCAAGTAATTAAAGAAAAAGGATTAGCTGGGATTTTGTCTCTCCTTGTCCATGTTTGTGTTCATCCTGGGCTGCCTCATTGAACCAAATAGCCAAGTATCAAATCTTCAAATCATTCAAGCAGTAGCCGACCTAATTTTTTTTTGGGTTGACTGCATGTCTGGCACATGGGAACTCATCAACATGTTTGAGTCCCCGAATTAAGCTCCTGAGAAGTCCACACTCTGCCTTCCCCGTAGAGAGAGACATACCACTTATCTAAGCCCAGAGAGCTTAGGTTAGTAAGAGCCAAGGCTTAGGGGCACCCAAGTTAATGCAGGGATACTTCTGGTGTTTAACCAGCTACAGATGCACAGGGAATTTGGAAACATTCCCAGTCTCCCTACCTAGGACTACCTTGTCCATTGGGGCTTTGGTTTACAGGATCATCTGGAGCCAAGTGGGAAGAATCCCAGCTCCCAATGAGGACAGGATCAGGCTCGGCTGTGATATCCCCCCACAACTGAATAGCCTGCCGGCACACTTTGTAAGCCCACACATGAAGAATGGCCAGTTGGGCGATGTACTGGAAGGCTGGTGGAACCATACCCCAGCAAGAATCAACACCTTCAGGAGAGGAGGGGATTGAAAAATGACCGTATGAACCATGAAGCTTTGAATACGTCACCAAGGCGACTGTTTGAACTGATCCATGTATACACCTGATTATTTCATTAAAACTTTGGAATCAATGTCTTAAAATCCATAACTGCTGAAGGATTATGCAAATTCAAGGTATTTGCTTTCACATAGATTTGTATTACAGTCAGCAACGAGCAAGGGAACGAAAGGAATGAAAAAGTATTGTGCATCTTATTGAAACCTACTGATTGAAATCCCCACACGTACATCTCATCTAACAGCCATACTAAGCCTCAAGGGAGGATTTGCATAATTTAAAGAGACTGATGCAAACAGTGTGCAATCTGACTTCATTAACTGTCTTGTGGTATTGGGTCATATTTGAGTTCAATTACTGTGAAGTAAGGAATCACATTGAGTTTTAAAGGGGCACTGTTGCCATGGCAAAGTTTTCGGCAAATTCTTATGTCTGGGCAGTCAATTTTATCGTCCTGTCAACAACATGAACAAACTGTTTGAAAGTTTAGAGCACAGAAGGAGGTCATTCTCCCTTCATCACCTATGCTGGCTCTTCATGACAGCAACCAAACTAATCCCACTGTCTTTCTATCTCACCATAACCCTGTATCTTCCTCTGCTTCACATGTTTCACTAGTCTTCACTTAGAAGATGCAATGGTCTCTGCCTCAACTATATCTTGTGGCAAAGCATTGTATCCTCTGACTCTTTACATAAAAGAGTTTCTCCTACCCCCTCTGTGAACATTTTAAATTGACGACCTCACATCACAGAGTCCCAACCCAAATGAAATAGTCTTTCCCTATTCAAAACCGTTCATAACTTTTTAAATCTTTATTAATACTCCTCTTAGCTATCTCTGATGTGCTTCAATGCATTTTGTTTATTGCATCAGGTGACAAGCAAATATTTGCCAAACCTTTTTTGATGATGAAGGCCCTTTAATAGATCTGTTAGCCCAGCAGGTAAATGGATAAATTATTTGATGCTTTCATTTGTCAGTGCAAAATCACGGATTGTTTTAACTTGTTAGTGGATAATGAATTGATTTCACGTAAGGGTCAGGGACACATTCCTTGACTGGCCCAACGACTCAGTGAGTAATTGCGCTGCCTATCGTGCTATTGAGCTGTACAGATCGGTAAGGTTTCAAGTTCAGTCTTAGTCGGCGATATAAAGGGGAGGGACATTGCGATTGGCCTCAGTGCCCCCCTCACCAGATATATGGAGGGTGGAAATAAAATCAGCCAGGGTTCCTGCTCTAGCGATCTTTGCAAAGCGAGTGTTGATGTCCAGTGAGGACAGGCTTGAACTCAGCTGCAAATGCCCTCTCTAGAATCGACTAGCCTGTTGACACTTGTTGCCCAGGCTTATACATGAAAGACATGCAGCTGAACTATAGACATTTAATGTGATAACATAACATTCAGTGTAGGCACAGATTTAGAAATCTTTTAAATATCACAAAGACAAATGGATTATGGTACTGCCTATTGCTTCTATCGAATTGTTTCTAATTATGTTTTTCCCCTTCTGCTCCACCTCCCCTGTTTATATGGAATTCCCCAGTTGCTAGTCTTCTACAGTACAGTTCATAGGCCTCTACCAGTCTTACTGTGTAAACACCACAACGACTTGCAATTATATAAACGTCCCAAGGCACTTCACAAGAGCGTAAAATTTGATACCAAGCTACATAAGGAAATATTAGGACAGGTGACCAAAAGAGGGAGGTCAAAGGGTTAGGTTTTAAGGAACATCTTAAAGGAGGAGAGAGAGGTAGAGAGGCAGATAGGTTTATGGAGATGGTTCCTAGACAGCTGAAGGCACAGCCGCCAATGGTCGAGCGATGAAAATCAGGAATGCGCAAGAGGCCAGAATTGGAGGAGTACAGAGATCTCAAATTAAGTGTTGTAAGGCTGGGGGAAGTTACAGAGATAGAGAGGGTCAAGGGCATGGAGGGATTTGAACACAAGGATGAGAATTTTGAATTCAAGGCATTGCTGGACTGGGAGCCAATGTCGGTCAGTGAGCAGAGGGGTGATGGGGGAACGGAACTTGGTGCGGGTTAGGATGCGGGCAGCAGAGTTTTGGATGAGCTCACATTTACGGAGGGTGCAATGTGGGAGGCCGGCCAGGAGAGGATTGAGCATTGGAATGGTCACGTCTAGAGGTAACAAAGACATGGATGAGGGTTTCAGCAACGGATGAGCTGAGGCGGGGCGGAAATGGGCAATGTAGGAGTAGGCGGTCTTGGTGATAAGAGGATTGCATGCAGAGGACCAGCTTTGGCAGGTGCACTGTGAGGTAAATTAGAGCTAGACTTTTGCTAGCTTATTTGTCTGGATCCCTGATATCTCTATATTGTGATATGAAACTTGAGAAGTGCATCGTCCATTGTTTAGATTCTTGTAAGGTCACTGTGAAAGACCGATTGGCTCGGTTAGTAGCACTCTCACCTGTGAGTTGGGTTTGAGCCCCACTCCAGGATTTCAGCACATAGTGGCCAATTTTCTCCAACTGAGCACTACCTGTGCTCACAGGATGTACCAATTGGGCAGTTGTGGGCCCACAGCCCTTGATTTTCTGCTCATTTAAATGCTCTGGAGCAGCCAACGCACAATTTGCCGACCGTCACTCTCTCTGCGAACATCACTCTGCATCGGGTGTTACAAGTTGTGGAGCTTTGTTTTATTCATTCTCGAGAAGCGGGCATCGCTGACAAGGTCGGGATTTATTGCCCAACCCTAGTTGCCCTGAGAAGGTGGTGGTGATGGTGGACTTCCTTCTTATTCCTTGTAATGGTTCGATACAACTGAATGGCTTGCTGGGCCACTTCAGAGGGCAGTTAAGAGTCAACCAGGTTGGTGTGGGACTGGAGTCACGTAAAGACCGGACCAGGTAAAGACGACAGGTTTCCTTCCCGAAAGGATATTCGTGAACCAGTTGGGTTTTTAGACAATCTGATAGCTTTGTGGTCACTTTTACCTGTAGTCCTTTACAGATTTTTAAAACTGCATTCAATTTCTCAGACTGCCATGCTGCGATTTGATCTCGCTTTACTCCTGGATTATTAGTCCAGTAAAATAACCACTACTCCACTGTACAAGAATCAGTCAATTTAACCTCGGTGGACACTCCAATGCAGTACTGTATCATCCTTGCGGTGACATGTTAAACCAAGGTCCTGTCTGCCTGTGGTCCAGGTGAATGTTAAAGATCCCACGGCACAATTCGAAGAAGAACAGGGGAGTTCTCCCCGGTGTCCTGGCCGACGTTTTTCCCTCAATCAATACTGCAAAACAAAACAGATTAACCGGCCGTTTGTCTCATCATTGATTGTGGGATTATACAGTGCGCAAAATGGCTCCTGCATTTGCCTACATAACAACGGTACTTCAAAAATACTTCTTGTACAAGCAGCACTTTGAGATATTGGAGAGAAACAGGTTTCTTTTTTTATAACAATTTTATATGGCCTTTAAATGTCATCACAGTTGACTGTTCTGAATCTGCCAGGCTGCTCCAATGTAAAGTGAGAAGTTACCTGCAATTGACAAAGTGTTCATTGAGAAGAGGGCGTGGAGGGGTAATTATTTCTTTTAAAAAAGGTACTTTTGTTTTTCTGTACCGTGAGTGGTAACTATATAAAAGCCTATTTGCATTTATTTGACTGTAGGTTATCTTTTGGTGCCTCAGTCGCTCAGCAGTGATAGTCTGCTGTTTAACATCTATCAACGCCAAGTGACACCTTAATTATAGTGAAAACCAACCGTACAATGGTTGTTACACAAGACATGTTGTAAGTACCACAGAAGCTGGCTTCTGAAGTTCACTAAACCCTACACAAGAGGGAATTTTCCACTACTGCTAACCCTCCGGTCCTGTGATTTTTCTCCCCCTCCATTTCCCGATATACATTCCCAGAGCTCACTGACAGGGCAGCAGTGGAAGATTTACCCTATGAGTTAGAACTAGGGTACCCAACCCTCCCGCTGATCTCCCGGAATCGGGGGCCCGGGAGATCAGCGGTTTAAATTTCCTGCCGCAGCGCGCCCTACCCTCACCCCACCCACTACCACCCCCCCCACTCCGCGACATCACCGGCTGCTGATCAGAGAAGCCTCCGGCTCGGCGGTATCACCTGACCATCACCGCATAGAGCCGCGACCGGCTGCTGTGCCGGGAACAGTCGGGAGGGGGCTGCTGGAGAGCCTGGAATCGGGGAGGGGGTGGTCAGGAATAGGGTGGACTCGGAAATCGGGAGATGGGGTCTCGAAAATCGTGGTTGAGGGGAGGGGGGAGTCAGGAATGGGGGGGCTTGGAAATTGTAGGGGGGGGAGAGGGAGACCAGGGAATTGGCTCTTCTCACCTGAACGTTTAATATCCAACGCAATTGAAATAACTGAAGCTCCAGAGGCAGGAGGGTTTTGCAATCATCAAGTGCCTCTTCTAATTCTTATTATGGATTATTTTGAGTTTCCCATACTGTCATATTATAGTTTAGGAGCATTTGAAATCCAATCATTAACGTTTTCTATTGCATTTCTAAGGAACAGTTCAACAGAGACTTTGAAGTAGGTCACCTCTCCTCTCCATTGGTGTGGAGATGGAGACTGGGGAATGGGGGATCAGGGGATGGGAGGTCAGGAGAGAGAAGGAGAAAGGGGAATGGGGGGAGAAGGGAACTCTGGATCAGGTGATTGGGGCTCAAGTGGGAGAGAGAATGGGGTTGGGGGTGGGCGTGAGGACCAGCATTTTCTGCAAAGCCGGGAGCAGCAACAACAAGGTGGTGAGTGGGAGCGGCACCTGGAGATGAGCAGCCAGTAAAGGGGTGAGTGAAACCTGGGGACCTCACCGTGGGTAAATAGTGAAAGATTGTTTCTACTAGTGGGCGAATGGGGAACAAGGGAACGGAAACCAAGGATTGTCACTGGAAGAAACATCAGGGAAGGGAGGAGGAAGTTTCTTGAACTGATGGCTATTCGATCCATCACTACATGTGGCTATTGAGACTGAAACTTAATTTAAAAGGGAATGGGATAAACATTTGAAAAGGAGGAATATAAAACGATCTGGGAGGAATGGGGTTAGAGGGGAAAGCACCAGGACCGGGGCTAAATGGCCTCCTCCTGTGCTGTAATCTCTATAATTCTATGAAAACTCGCCTTTATTGAGTCTGAGCCCAGGAAGTATTTTAGAAATGTTTGCGCTGAGCTGAGTTTAGGACAACATGCCCTGTGGGAATTGCCCCAAACACTGAGCCCACTGCTCTTTGTGCAATCTCTCGGTTTGGTTCAGCTTGGTCTGTACCAGTCGGTTTTGACGTGTGAAATCCAAGTACAGATCGGCTCTGACTGAGGTTCCCAGTTCAGGGTTGTCACCTTCACACGGAACCGGAGTCCAAGGAGATAGGGAGAGAGATCGGATTGAGTGCGGAGCCTGACCGCACCTTGTATAGTGCAGGGGGATTCTGGCTATGGTTTCAGGGTGAATGTCCATCAGTTATAGGATTACTACTAGTTACAGGTAAGATATTGAGGTGTTACTTTATATGTAACTGGTAATAATAGGTCTATATGTGAGTTATTTTATTACTGTTGGTTATGAGGGAAATCTGAGTGTTACCAGTATTATTTAGTATGTACCTTTATACGATAAATGCAATAGTGTTTTTGAAGTCATGTGATTAAATGTCACGTGATCAAGCATCACATGGTGAGAGGTCATATGGTCAGAACATCACTTGATCAAACCTCCAGGAATGCCTCCAACCAGAGTTGGCAACCCCAGTTAAAACTGACCACCATCATTTCAATATTTTGCCACTTTCCTCCCGTCCACCAGGAGCTAACTCGTGCTGGGGTACAGTCCTGGACTACAGCAGCCTACCCTTCTGTACCCCACCCAAGTGGCTGCTCTTCGTGTATGTTTGTGCTTAGACGGTAAGCTGTTCATCGTTCCTTACAACGGTTCGATATGAATGAGTGGCTTGCTTGGCCACTTCAGAGGGCAGTTAAGAGTGTGGGACTGCAGTCACATATAGGCCAGACCGGGTAAGGACGGCAAGTTTCCTTCCCTGAAGGACTAGTTGGGTGTTTACAACGGCTTCACAGTCACGGTATCACAGTGGAGCCCGATCCTTTCTTCGTTCGATGTTCACACACACCCACTGATTAGGAGCAGGAACCCTGCTGATTGTAGCGTGGGGCACTGAAGCCATTCGTAGTTCCACAATTGCCGTTCCAGCTGAGATCAGTTAAGCTTGACTCAGGTTGAGTATCAAAGGCAAACATTTTGACAAAAGGTCTTTAAGATTAGCGCTACTTGTATCAACTGTGGCTCAGTTGGTAGCACTCTCGCCTCTGAGTTATCAGGTTGTGGGTTTAAGTCCCACTCGAGAGCCTTGAGCACATAATCTACGCTGACACTCCAGCGCAGTACTGAGGGAGTACTGCACTGTCAGAAGTGTCGTCCTTCGGGTGAGACATTAAACCAAGGTGGATGTAAAAGATGCCATGGCACTATTTTGAAGTGGAGTAGAGGAGTTCCTCCCAGTGTCCTGGCCAATATTTATCCCTCAACAACATCACTGAAAAATAGATGATCAGCACATTATCATATTACTGTTGGTGGGACCTTACTCTGTGCACATATTGGCTGCCACATTTCCTAGATCACAACAGTGACTACACTTCAAATGTACCTGATTGGTTGTGAAGCACTTTAGGATGTTCTGTGATTGTGAAAGACGCTATATAAATGGAAGTTTGTTCTTTCTTTTCTTGTAATCAAGTGTAGAGGCCCAAAGCCTATTCTGTGCCCATTGTAATGAACACAAGGAATTGTGGGCAGGAAGCACTTAGTATGCTAGGGGCCTGAGCACCGACTGTGTACAAGGCTCTTAAAGTTTTCATCAAAGTTAGGGATTCTCCCCATAAAGTGGCTGGAGTACCTGAGCACGATCGACACACATACCTCGGGGGAGGCTGGAATAAAAAAAGTTAAATTTGACTCCTGTATGGCCTTCTCCTTACATAGGAACATAAAAACATAAGAAATAGGCCATACGGCTCCTTGATCCTGCTCCGCCATTCAATCAGATCATGGCTGATCTTCAACCTCAACTCCACTTTCCCGCCCGATCCCCATATCCCTTGATTCCCTTCGTGTCCAAAAATCTATCGATCTCAGCCTTGAATATATTCAACGACTGAGCATCCACAGCCCTCTGGGGTACAGAATTTCAAAGATTCACAACCCTCTGCGTGAAGAAATTCCTCCTCACCTCAGTCTTGAATGGCTAACCTCTTATCCTGAGACTATGCCCCCTAGTTTTAGACTCTCTAGCTAGGGGAAACAACCTCTCAACATCTACCCTGTCAAGCCCCCTCATGATCTTATATGTTTTAATGAGATCATCTCTCATTCTTCTAAACTCCAGAGAGTATAGGCCCATTCTACTCAATCTGTCCTCATAGGACAACCCTCTCATCCCAGGAATTAATCTACTGAACCTTTGTTGTACCGCCTCCAAGGCAAGTATATCCTTCCTTAGATAAGGAGACCAAAACTGTGCACAGTACTCCAGGTGAGGTCTCACCAAAGCCCTGTACAATTGTATTAAGACTTCCTTACTCTTGTACTCCAACCCCCTTGAAATAAGGGTGAACATGCCGTTTGCTTTCCTAACTGCCTGCTGTACTTGCATACTAACTTTTTGTGTTTCTCATAGGGCTACCCTTCCTTTCCTCTGGCTGCTCTTTTCCTTGTTAAAAGGCTATCCTTTCTTTCTTCTGGCTGGCTATCCCCTTGTCATAGGGCTACCCTTCCTTTCCCCTGGCTGGTCGTCTTCTTATCATAAGGCTTCCCACTTCTTGCCCCGGCCACTCATCTTCTTGCTTCAGGGCTACTCTTCCTTTCTGCTGGTTGGTCTTCTCCTTATCATGAGGCCACCTTTCCTCTATGGCATTTGGTTTTTACGTAGCCCCCAAGACCAATTTGTGAAAGGGGGCCTTAGTGCCCTAATATCGTTTTGCAATTAAAAAAAGGCAGAGCTGCAAGTGCATCGAGCAACCCTTCAATTGCTGCTGGTCCTCAGCATTCCATCATGTGAAACGCCCGACACATCGTGAACTGCAGGCACCACAGAAACATTCAGATCCATTGTTCTCACATTGGGCACAGACATGAGGTCTTGGGACTGCACTACTGACCCACTCGTGACCAGAGCAATTCTTCCTCCTTTGTGCTGGCTTTAAGAGTGACTTCCATCAAAGCACGTCACATTTTCATCCAAAATGAGTGATTGCCACTCGTAACAAGTGACACTGGGTACGCCTACGGTCAATATGCCCTGCGGGGCTACAGGGCTGTCACCTTCTGTTATAGTTTGAGTGCTGATTTGCAGTGTTGTTGAAACAGCTGACCAGTGAATAGATAGACCACTAGATATGTGGTTGAAAGAAAGTGGGTTAAAGGCATCCGGGAACAGGGTGGGTACATGGAATTAGGACCATTGCTCATGCGGATGATAAATACCAACACGGACAGGTTTGGGCCCAATGGCCTGCTTTGATGTTGTAATTTCTGTTTTTTTTATTCGTTCATGGGATGTGGGCATTGCTGGTGAGGCCAGCATTTATTGCCCATCCCTAATTGCCTTTGAGAAGGTGGTGATGAGCCGCCTTCTCGAACCGCTGCAGTCCATGTGGTGACGGTTCTCCCACAGTGCTGTTAGGAAGGGAGTTCCAGGATTTTGACTCAGCGACAATGAAGGAACGGCGATATATTTCCAAGTCAGTATGGTGAGTGACTTGGAGCGGAACGCGCAGGTGGTGAGGTTCCCATGTGCCTGCTGCCCTTGTCCTTCTAGGTGGTAGAGATCGTGGGTTTGGGAGGTGCTGTCGAAGAAGCCTTGGCGAGTTGCTGCAGTGCATCCTGTGGATGGTACACACTGCAGCCACAGTGCGCCGGTGGTGAAGGGAGTGAATGTTTAGGGTGGTGGATAGGGTGCCAATCAAGCGGGCTGCTTTGTCCTGGATGGTGTCAAGCTTCTTGAGTGTTGTTGGAGCTGCACTCATCCAGGCAAGTGGAGAGTATTCCATCATACTCCTGACATGTGCCTTGTAGATGGTGGAAAGGCTTTGGGGAGTCAGGAGGTGAGTCACTCGCTGCAGAATACGTGGCTGGTC
Organism: Heptranchias perlo; assembly: GCF_035084215.1. Lineage (NCBI taxonomy): Eukaryota > Metazoa > Chordata > Chondrichthyes > Hexanchiformes > Hexanchidae > Heptranchias > Heptranchias perlo. The sequence goes on from NC_090338.1 coordinate 64,917,859, forward strand.
CAGTTAAGTTTCTGGTCAATGGTGCTCCCCAGGATGTTGATGGTGGGGGAATTTGGTGATGGTAATGCCGTTGAATGTCAAGGGGAGGTGGTTAGACTCTCTCTTGTTGGAGATGGTCATTGCCTGGCACTTATCTGGCGTGAATGTTACTTGCCACTTATGAGCCCAAGCCTGGATGTTGGCCAGGTCTTGCTGCATGCGGGCACGGACTGCTTCATTATCTGTGGTGTTGCGAATGGAACTGAACACTTTGTAACTCTGCACTCCATTTTTGATCTTCTCTATTGATTCCAGGAGTCCAGGATGTTTTGACTGCAGTGCACCTCCTTGCTGTATTGCATATTTTTCATGCCATTCAGATGTTTTCTGCAATTGTGACCATTTTGATTGATAATTTGGACTGTTGCTAATTGTCAGATAAAGTCCAGTGAATGTTCTGGATAACGTCCTGTCTGCATGCTAGATCGGTATTCTACATGGGTTGCTTATAAACAACCAGAGAGAACAGGTTAAAACCATTTGTACAAGGAGTTTAGGAAAGCAGTGAATCAGACATCCAACTCCATTACTTGCACCCTCTGTATATTTTATTTGAGTATAAAAGACATGCACACACACACACATATTTGTCATTTTCAGCTAGATAATGGGAACACGAGTCCTGGCATAAATATAAACCCCCAGCATTTTTAACACTTCTTACTACTCCAAATGATGTGCACACATTTTCTTTTCTGTTCCTCTCTCTCCCTTTCTCTTTCTGTTTCTCTTTCTCTTTCTCTCCCTTTCTTTTTCTCTTTCTCTCTTCCCATTCTCTCTTTCCCTCTTTCTCTTACTCTGTCTCTTTCTCCTTCTTTCCTCTCCCTTTCTTTTTCTCTTTCTCTCTTCCCATTCTCTCTTTCCCTCTTTCTCTTACTCTGTCTCTTTCTCCTTCTTTCCTCTCCCTTTCCTTTTCTCTTTCTCTCCCTTTTTCTCTTTCTCACCCTTTCTTTTTCTCTTTCTCTCTCTCACTCTCTTTCTCTTTGTCTTTTTCTCTTTCTCTCTCTCCCCCTCTCATTTTACAGAGATGACAGAGTAAACAAGGCTAGATTCATTAGTAAAGGTTGTGACTCACTTCCATATCATAAAACTGATTAATTTGCATGATTTTCAGCCCAGATTTGATTAGGATTACAAGTACAAGAAACGTCAAACGTGTCATGTTAATATTTTGGCAGCAAGTCAATGGAGTTAATTGGTTGCCAAACGAACAAGTTTTTAATAGCTGCCAGGTAGGAAATCTAAGATCTTGTCACTAACTGTAGGTTGTTAGATTCAACTGTAGTTGTTAATTCAGTACCTTCATACCCCTAGGGGGGAGACAAGCCCCGATATTTACTCGGGGCGTGAATCGAGAGGTGGGGGTGCGACGAGCGGCCAGCCCCCTTGACATTTTTGGTATGAGACCTGAGCCTGATTAATGGGCTTTCCTCCTGATCGCATGGCGAATCGGGCTGCTCGTCCACATCAGGGACACAATTTCCAGTGTGACAACTGCTTTAGATAGAGGCGTACTTTACATCCCTGATGGATGGGCCACTTACTAGTTGCTAGCTGTAGCTTGGTGGTAGCACTCTCACCTCTGAGTCAGAAGGTTGCGGGTTCAAGACCCACTCCAGAGACTTGACCCCATAATCTCGGCTGACACTTCAACCTAGATTATGGAGGTGCTATCCTTCAGGTGGAATGTTAAATCTCTGCCCTTTCAGGTGAACATAAAAGATCCCATAGAACTATTCAAAGAGCAGGGACATCTCCCAAAATTTATCCCTCAACCAACACTTTAAACAGATGATCCGGTCATTTATCTCATTGCTGTTTGTGGGACCTTGCTGTGCACAAATTGGTTGCAGCATTTTCCTACATTGCAACAGTGACTACACTTCAAAAGTACTTCAATCACTGTAAAGCGCTTTGGGCCCTCCTGAGGTAGTGTAAGGCGCTATATAAATGCAAGTCTTTCTTTCGTTCTACTTAAAGCAGAGATGCACCGCTTAAAGTGAGCTTGTATCCTCTGTCTGTGTTTATCATTGAAGAACCGTGGAAGCCCCCACTCCCCACCACTTCCTGCTTTTCAGGAGCCTCCCTCGAAGTCCTAGTGGAGGAAGTGAGGACAAGGAGGGTGCAACTGTTCCCTACACCCCGCAAGGGAGACCAGAATGAAGCCGAGGTGTTGGAAAGGGTCAGTGCCATCAGCAGGACCCCTAATACTTGGGTGCAATGCATAAAGAGGTTCAATGACTTCATGAGGGTGTGTACAGCTCTTTACCTCTCTCAACAGCACGTCTCACACTCCTTAGTGATCAGCAGCTAAAAATGGAGCAAGTGGAAAGGGGGACGCAAAGGAAGCTACAGTTGGAAGAACGAAGTGTGTGTACAGTAACAGATGGCTGAATGAAGTTGGAGGGGTAGGAGGGACAAGGCCATGGAGGGATTTGTAAATAAAGAAAAGGATTTAGAAATTGATGTGCAGGTGAGAAGGGCACCAATGAAGGTTGGTGAACACAGTGGCAATATGGGGACGGGACTTTGTGGGGGAGAGGATGGGAGTGGCAGAGTTTTGGATGAGTTGCAATTTGTAGAAGGTAGAGCTCAGAAGGCTGGCAAGGAGAGCATTGGAGTGATTGAATCTGGAGGTGACAAAAGCAATGGATAAGCATTTCAGTGAAAGTAGGGGTGAAGTAGGGGGAAGGTGGACTAACTTGAAAAGGAAAAAAGTTGCAAGGCTCTGGGGAAAGAGCAGGGGGTTGGGACTAATTGGAAAGATCTTTCAAAGAGCCGGCACTCTGCTCACGACTCCGGGATCATCCTGGAATGCACAAATAACCCCTGGTTTCTTTTCTCAACTGCCAAGTGTCCCCTTAACCCCGCACCCCGCTCCCCTGCTCCCTTTGCCCTCACCTCCAACAACAAGTGCAAGGATCTCATGGACTTCATTGCCACTAAGAATGGGATCATCTGTTAGCTGCCTCTGCCGCATCCCCACTTCCCCATGCCCACCAAGCCAACGTCCCCACCAAGGTTCCCCCTTGTCCTACCATGAATTTGCATCTTTCACTAGTTTCTCTATCTCCCTTCATGCCCTCTCCAAGATCATCTTGTCCATGAGACCCACCTCTTGCTCTCTCGACCCTACTCCCCCGAAACTGCTGACCGCCCAATGTCCTTTCCTGCTCCCCCATGCCAGCTGACATTGTAAATGGTTTCCTCTCCTCGGATACTGACTCGTTCCCTTTCAGCACTCCTCAAAAAGCCCATTTTTGATCCTTCTGTCCTTGCAAACTGCCATCTCATCTCCAACTTCCCTTTCCTCTCCAAAGTGTTGTCGCCTCCCAAATCCGTGCCCATCTTTCCTGCAACTCCATGTTTGAACCTTTTCAACATCCTTGCGATAGGATTGAAATAGCCCGAATCAAAGTCACAAATGACATCCTCTGTTACTGTGCCCTTGGTCACAGTATCAGTCCTTGTCCTCCTTGACCTCTCTGAAGCCGTTGACATAGTCGGCCGCATTATCATCCTTTAACGCCTCTCCTCTGTTGTCCAGCTGAATGGGACTGCCCTCGCTTGGTTCTACCACCTCTCTCGACCCCTACACGACCTCTATGTTGTCAGCCTGGTTGTCCAACGTTCAGTCAAAGATGGACTGCAGTTTCCTCCCGTTAAGCATTGGGAAGACCAAAGCCATCATCTTTGGCCCCTGCCACAAACTCCATAGCTTTGCCATCAATTCTATCCCCCTGCTTGGCCACTGTCTCAGATTGAACCAGACTGTTCATAACCTTGCCCTCCTTTCTGACGCAAGCAAAGCTTTTGACCCCATGTCCTCTCCGTCACAAAGACCACGTACTTCCACCTTTGTAACATCACCTACCTCCGCCTCTGTCTCAGCAAATCTGCAGCTGATCTATTCCCCAATCACCTCCAGACTTGACTATGTCAATGTCCTTCCTCCCATCCTCCCAAACTTTGCTGCCCAAACCCCATCCTGCTCCAGGTGCCGCTCACCTATCCTTGCTGACCAACATTGGTTCCTGGACCCCAAATCTCAATTTTAAATTTTCATCCTCCTGTTTAAATCCCTTAATGGCCTTGCCCCTTCCTATCTCTGTTACGTCCTGCAGCCCTACAACACCCTACTGAAGTCTCTTTTCCTCCGACTCTGGCCTCTTGTGCTTCGCCCTATCATTGGCGGCCGTGCATTCAGCCGACTAGGCACCATATTCTGGAATTCCATTCCTAAGGCCCTCTAATTCTCAACGTCCATCTTCTCCTTTAAGACCCTCCTTTAAACCCACCTCTTTGACCAAGCTTTTGGTCACCCCTCCTAACATCACCTTCTCTGGCTCAGTATCTGTTTTTGTCTGATTTTATAAAGACAGAAAGACTTGCATTTATATAGTACCTGAGCGGGCAGACGGGGCCTCGGTTTTAACGTCTCATCCAAAAGACAGCACCTCCGACAGTGGAGCACTCCCTCAGTACTGCACAGGGGACCTCGGCCTGGATTATGTGCTCAAGTCCCTGCAGCAGGACTCTGAACCCACAACCTACGTGACGCAAAGGCGTGTGCGCTACCAACTGAGCCAAGGCCAACACCTCTGCCTTTGTGATAAAAGTTCTATTTAAATGCAAGTTGCTGTTGTAGAAAACCAGTTGGTAACCTTGCACTGATCCCCTCGTCCCATTCTGTGATCAGATTTCAGCTGCAACGAGATGGCAGGAAGTCGCTTAGTTGTAGTAGATGTCCATTAAATGAAAGTTCCCAGGAGGTATCATTATCCTTTTTTTTGATACATTTCGATATCTTTTATTTCACAAAAAAAGAATAAACGCTTAAACAAAAAGAAAGGTTGCTTTTAGTCATCATTCTATGGCAGTTGGTTTTTATTGTAAATAATAAATGTAACAGTTTCGAGGACTTTTGCTTTTGGGCTTGGCCTCGCTATTACCTGGTATCGAGAAACATAAACAGACAAGGCAATGTCATCAAGTGCTTTGACAAATGAGTACGATCTTGCTGATGCAGCCCCCCCACCCCTGTCAACACCCACTGACCACTCCCCACCACCCCCGCTCCTCCAACCCCCCGCCCTGCAGTCAATTTGTCTCTCGCTCGGCAAAGTGATTACACCCAGAGACAGGATTAGTGATAGTATTTCAGTCAACTGGAAACTGCTTAAAGGAGAATGGTGGGGCGGGCGGGGGGGGGGGGGGACAAGAAATCTTGTACAGCTACAGTTTATAACAAAACATTCACAGATAATTGAGCTCATCACGCCTTCAGTGTTCTTTGCTGCCTTTGTTTGCTGAGTCTGTGGGGCTGGCTCATGCTTCCCATTTCGTACATGATGCACAAACCACAGGATTTCCCTAATGTTCATTTGAAGTATGCGCTGCCAACGTTTGGTGCCCAGAAGGAGCGCCTCCTGCACTGTATGCAGGTGGGCGATATGTTGGTGGTGCTGGTGACCTCCTCTGCCACCTCGAGCCAGGCCTTCCTGGTGGCAGAGGCAGGCCGCTTCCTCCCGCCGGCCGGGGGGAAGATCTCTGTCCTCCCCCTCCTCCTCACCCCATCCAATGATACCTGGAGTGAAGCATCATTAACCTGGGAGCAGCTTTCCCCCTGGGCTGCTCCATGCTGTAATTTTTTCTATTTGTTGCAGCATCTGTCAGTGGAGGACTGCCCCTTTAAATAGAGCTCCTCCAGCTGACAGATCTTACTGCGCATGCGCAGCCCGCCCGACGCGCAGATCAGCTGTGGGGAACCCGGATGACAAGGTAAGTGGATCCAATTGGGCTACGATCGCACAGGTGGCTGACTGATTTCGTCGGGCGCATTACCCACGCGCCTGATAGCCCCCCCGCCGCGAACCCGCAGCCCTGGTAACATCGAGCCCGATGTATTTGGGGAGGGCAAACAAGGCGAGGGAATACACAATAAATGGGAGGATACTGAGAGGTGTAGAGGAACAGAGGGACCTTGGAGTGCATGTCCACAGATCCCTGAAGGTAGCAGGACAGGTAGATAAGGTGGGTAAGAAGGCATATGGGATACTTTCCTTTAATAGCCAATGCATAGAATATAAGAGCAGGGAGTTTATGCAGGAACTGTATAAGACATTGGTTAGGCCACAGCTTGAGTACTGTGTACAGTTCTGGTCACCACATTACAGGAAGGATGTAATTGCACTAGAAAGGGTACAGAGGAGATTTACGAGGATGTTGCCAGGACTGGAGAATTTTAGCTATGAGGAAAGATTGGATAGGTTGGGGTTGTTCTCTTTGGGACAGAGGAGGCTGATGGGGTGATTTAATTGAGGTGTACAAAATTATGAGGGGCCTAGATAGACTGGATAGGAAGGACCTATTTCCCTAAGCAGAGAGATCAATAACCAGAGAGCATAGATTTAAAGTGATTGGTAGAAGGATTGGAGGGGAGCTGAGGGAAATGTTTTCACCCAGAGGTGAGAGAGGTCTGGAACTCACTGCCTGAAAGGGTGGTGGAGGCAGAAACTCCCAACTCATTTACAAAGTACCTGGATATGCACCTGAAGTGCCGTGGCCTACAAGGCTACGGACCAAGTGCTGGAAATGTGGGATTAGGCTGGGTGGCTCATTTTCAGCTGGCGGGGACGCTATGGGCCGAATGGCCTCCTTCTGTCCTGTAAATTTTCTATGATTCTATGATTCTCCCTGGTGTCCTGACCAATATTTATCCCTCAAATAACATCACTACAACAGATTATCTGGTCATTATCACATTGCTGTTTGTGCGACCTTGTTGTACGTAAATTGGCTGCCGCGTTTCCTACATTACAACAGTGACTACACTTCAAAAGTACTTCATTGGTTGTAAAGCACTTTGGGACGTCCTGAGGTCGTGAAAGGCGCTATATAAATGCAAGCCTTTCCTTCATTCGGCCCAACAGGGCCATGCCGGTGTTTATGTTCCACTCGAGCCTCCTCCCTCCCTGCTTCATCTAATGAGAAGGTCGATAGGTGGGGTTGAGATCGGTGAGATGAGGCTTGTTGGGCCGAAATGGCTTTTCCTGTTCTTTAAGTTCTCGTATTCTCAACAAATCTGATCACTCTGTCAGAATGAGCCGGAGTCTCACGGGGGAGATAGCGATAATGGTAAAAGAGGGCTTCCACTAGCACAATGCGCATTGGCATACTCTGTCTCCATGGTAGTCTCTTGAGTCCTACCATCCTCCAGCGAGAACGCGAGTGAAAACACTTGCAAAGCTCATGGCCAGGTGGACTCTGAAGAGGGAGGAAGAGAAAAAACAAAGAAAAATAAATAAGAGTAAAAGGATGAGAAATAATAAATGAAGGTCACCTGACCTGTCCCCTACAAGTCCATGCTGAAAGGAGGTTTAGTGCCGATAGCCACGCAATCGGGAGGTGGGAGAGGCCTGCGATCAGGAGAGGGGGGGAGAGGCCTGCGATCGGGAGAGGGGGGGGGAGAGGCCTGCGATCGGGAGAGGGGGGGGGAGAGGCCTGCGATCGGGAGAGGGGGGGGAGAGGCCTGCGATCGGGAGAGGGGGGGGGAGAGGCCTGCGATCAGGAGAGGGGGGGGAGAGGCCTGCGATCAGGAGAGGGGGGGGAGAGGCCTGCGATCGGGAAAGGGGGGGAGAGGCCTGCGATCGGGAGAGGGGGGGGAGAGGCCTGCGATCGGGAGAGGGGGGGAGAGGCCTGCGATCGGGAGAGGGGGGGGGAGAGGCCTGCGATCGGGAGAGGGGGGGGAGAGGCCTGCGATCAGGAGAGGGGGGGGAGAGGCCTGCGATCAGGAGAGGGGGGGGAGAGGCCTGTGATCAGGAGAGGGGGGGGGAGAGGCCTGCGATCGGGAGAGGGGGGGGGAGAGGCCTGCGATCGGGAGAGGGGGGGGAGAGGCCTGCGATCAGGAGAGGGGGGGGAGAGGCCTGCGATCAGGAGAGGGGGGGGAGAGGCCTGTGATCAGGAGAGGGGGGGGGAGAGGCCTGCGATCGGGAGAGGGGGGGGGAGAGGCCTGCGATCGGGAGAGGGGGGGGAGAGGCCTGCGATCAGGAGAGGGGGGGGAGAGGCCTGCGATCAGGAGAGGGGGGGGGTGGGGCCTGCGATCAGGAGAGGGGCGGGAGAGGCCTGCGATCGGGAGAGGGGGGGGAGAGGCCTGCGATCGGGAGAGGGGCGGGAGAGGCCTGCGATCGGGAGAGGGGCGGGAGAGGCCTGCGATCAGGAGAGGGGGGGGGAGAGGCCTGCGATCGGGAGAGGGGGGGGAGAGGCCTGCGATCGGGAGAGGGGGGGGAGAGGCCTGCGATCGGGAGAGGGGGGGGAGAGGCCTGCGATCGGGAGAGGGGGGGGAGAGGCCTGCGATCAGGAGAGGGGCGGGAGAGGCCTGCGATCAGGAGAGGGGGGGGGAGAGGCCTGCGATCAGGAGAGGGGGGGGAGAGGCCTGCGATCGGGAGAGGGGGGGGAGAGGCCTGCGATCAGGAGAGGGGGGGGGTGGGGCCTGCGATCAGGAGAGGGGGGGGAGAGGCCTGCGATCAGGAGAGGGGGGGGAGAGGCCTGCGATCAGGAGAGGGGGGGGAGAGGCCTGCGATCGGGAAAGGGGGGGAGAGGCCTGCGATCAGGAGAGGGGGGGGGAGGGGCCTGCGATCAGGAGAGAGGGGGGGAGAGGCCTGCGATCGGGAGGTCGGAGAGGCCTGCGATCGGGAAAGGGGGGGAGAGGCCTGCGATCAGGAGAGGGGGGGAGAGGCCTGCGATCGGGAGAGGGGGGGGAGAGGCCTGCGATCGGGAGAGGGGGGGGAGAGGCCTGCGATCGGGAGAGGGGGGGGTGGGGCCTGCGATCGGGAGAGGGGGGGGTGGGGCCTGCGATCAGGAGAGGGGGGGGAGGGGCCTGCGATCAGGAGAGGGGGGGGAGGGGCCTGCGATCAGGAGAGGGGGGGGAGGGGCCTGCGATCAGGAGGTCGGAGAGGCCTGCGATCGGGAGAGGGGGGGGAGAGGCCTGCGATCAGGAGAGGGGGGGGGGAGAGGCCTGCGATCAGGAGGTCGGAGAGGCCTGCGATCGGGAGAGGGGGGGGAGAGGCCTGCGATCAGGAGAGGGGGGGGGGAGAGGCCTGCGATCAGGAGAGGGGGGGAGAGGCCTGCGATCAGGAGAGGGGGGGAGAGGCCTGCGATCGGGAAAGGGGGGGGAGAGGCCTGCGATCAGGAGAGGGGGGGAGGGGCCTGCGATCAGGAGAGGGGGGGAGAGGCCTGCGATCGGGAGAGGGGGGGAGAGGCCTGCGATCAGGAGGTGGGAGGGGCCTGCGATCAGGAGGTCGGAGAGGCCTGCGATCGGGAAAGGGGGGGAGAGGCCTGCGATCAGGAGATGGGGGGGGAGAGGCCTGCGATCGGGAGGTGGGAGAGGCCTGCGATCAGGAGAGGGGGGGGGAGAGGCCTGCGATCGGGAGAGGGGGGGGAGAGGCCTGCGATCAGGAGAGGGGGGGGAGAGGCCTGCGATCGGGAGAGGGGGGGGGGAGAGGCCTGCGATCGGGAGAGGGGGGGGGGAGAGGCCTGCGATCGGGAGAGGGGGGGGGGAGAGGCCTGCGATCGGGAGGTCGGAGAGGCCTGCGATCAGGAGAGGGGGGGGGGAGAGGCCTGCGATCGGGAGGTCGGAGAGGCCTGCGATCAGGAGAGGGGGGGGAGAGGCCCACGATCGGGAGGAGGGGGAGAGGCCCGGGATCGGGAGAAGGGGGAGAGGCCCGGGATCGGGAGAAGGGGGAGAGGCCCACGATCGGGAGAAGGGGGAGAGGCCCGGGATCGGGAGAAGGGGGAGAGGCCCGGGATCGGGAGAAGGGGGAGAGGCCCACGATCGGGAGAAGGGGGAGAGGCCCGGGATCGGGAGAAGGGGGAGAGGCCCACGATCGGGAGAAGGGGGAGAGGCCCGGGATCGGGAGAAGGGGGAGAGGCCCGGGATCGGGAGAAGGGGGAGAGGCCCACGATCGGGAGAAGGGGGAGAGGCCCGGGATCGGGAGAAGGGGGAGAGGCCCGCGATCGGGAGAAGGGGGAGAGGCCCGGGATCGGGAGAAGGGGGAGAGGCCCACGATCGGGAGAAGGGGGAGAGGCCCGGGATCGGGAGAAGGGGGAGAGGCCCGCGATCGGGAGAAGGGGGAGAGGCCCACGATCGGGAGGAGGGGGAGAGGTCGATGATCTGGAGGGAGGAGGTGAAAGGCTTCCTTGAGGGACTGGGGGGAGCACTCCTGCTCCTCCTGGCCCACAAGGAGTGGTGGAAAAGGCATTTGCCTTGTGGGGCCGTCAGCTCCCATCTCACTATCACCATCAGGTTTCCTGACCCATGGGAAACCCACGCAGCAGCAGTAAATTTGAAATCAGGCTCCAAATTGCACTGTGGGAGCCCGATTTAAATATGTTAATGAAGTGTCCCACCTCTCCACGGCAGACCATGATATCCACCGCCATAATAAAGGACGTGTTCCCCGTTTTTCACTCTTTAACCACCTCCCACCACCGGGCCCCGCGACCCTCTCCCGCCTGTCATGGGAGGGGGTGGGGTTAATGTTGAGGCCAATGTTACAGGTCATGACCTTTCATCAGAACTGGAAGATGTTAAAGATAAACAGCTTTTAAGCAAGAACAGAGCCAGAGAAAAGGGGAGGGGGTTCAGGGAAAGAACAAAGGGAAAGGCCCACGATAGGATGGAGGGAGGGCAGAAATGATTAATTGGTGCAAGGCAAAAGGAGGTGATGATAGGACAAACATGGAAACAAAAGATGGGTCCAGAGGAGGTGTAAATGGTTACAGAAAGTCCAAGAGAAAATGGGAGCGGTGATTAAGATCTTGTAGTAAATTAAGCAAAGGGTACAATTGGCCGTCTCTAAGTCAGGTCAAGACCAAAATCCAGGCTGTGAATCTATAAACCGGTTACAAATGTTTCATTTTAAGTGCATGGATCTGGCATCTCATTTTACAATAAAACGTGCCAGAGATTTAAAATGATGAAATAGGCTTTAACAGGCACTACCCAGTACCCAGGATCATTGAATTGGTGTCTCGGTGTATGAAATATTTAATGGGATAGAGAAACGAATGGTCGAACAATACTTTCAGATACCTTTGGACAGCAGCACACGCACCAACCTAGAAAACGAGCAAAAGCTGACCAATTGCTTTTTAAAAATGCTGACACAGCCCTATGGAAGCTGACAACTTGAAACAGTCATGAATATTGTCCTTGTGACACATGGGGCACAATTTTGAAATGGTGGCGGGTTGGCAGCAGAGGGGTGAAGGCGCCCCTGGAAAACCCGCATTAAAAAGAACTTACCTTTTCCGACGCGATCGCGATTTCATCGATGGTGATTAAAGTTCTTCCCAGGTTTCAGAGAAGAGAAAGAGAGCGAGCGAGACGTCACCTGGCGCTGGAACAGAAGATTGTTGGGGGGGGAGAGGGGAATATCGGGGGGGGGGGGAGAGGGGGAGATCAGGGGGACATCAGTGGGGGAGAGGGGGAGATCGGAGAGGGAGCCATCGGGGGCTGAGAGGGACATTGGAGAGGGACATCGGGGGAAGAGGGGGAGATCAGGGGGACATCAGTGGGGGAGAGGGGGAGATCGGAGAGGGAGCCATCGGGGGCTGAGAGGGACATTGGAGAGGGACATCGGGGGAAGAGGGGGAGATCAGGGGGACATCAGTGGGGGAGAGGGGGAGATCGGAGAGGGAGCCATCGGGGGCTGAGAGGGACATTGGAGAGGGACATCGGGAGAAGAGGGGGAGATCGGAGAGGGAGACATCGGGGGAAGAGGGGGAGATCGGAGAGGGAGCCATCGGGGGCTGAGAGGGACATTGGAGAGGGACATCGGGGGCTGAGAGGGACATTGGAGAGGGACATCGGGAGAAGAGGGGGAGATCGGAGAGGGAGACATCGGGGGAAGAGGGGGAGATCGGAGAGGGAGCCATCGGGGGCTGAGAGGGACATTGGAGAGGGACATCGGGGGCTGAGAGGGACATTGGAGAGGGACATCGGGAGAAGAGGGGGAGATCAGAGAGGGACATCGGGGGCTGAGAGGGTCATCGGAGAGGGACATCAGGAGAAGAGGGGGAGATCGGAGAGGGACATCGGGGGCTGAAAGGGACATCGGGGGAAGAGGGGATATCGGAGAGGGACAATCGGGGCTGAGAGGGACATTGGAGATGGAGACATCGGTCATCGGAGCAGGGTGGAAAGGTAGGTTTATTTTGTGATTTAACTTTGTGCAAAGGTTTTTTATTTAATTTGTTTTGTTTATTTTTGCCTGATCCAGCCCCGTGGGAAAGCAGCCCAGGTAAGTTAAAAATCATGTCACAGGTAAAGTGCCTTAAGTACCTCAATGAGGTCCATTTGGTTCTTCAACTATCATCCCACCGGCTTTAATTATCGGCGGGACTTCCGAATTCGGGAAGCACGGGCACGCATAGGTGCGTCTGTGGGGAACTCAGAAGTCGGCGGGTTGGAGCCCCCAACGTACCCGCAATTTAAGTTTAAAATTGAGCCCATGAAGACAAAGGCTGTAAAAATCCACAGATCCCAGCAACTATGAAAGAAAGAACTTGCATTTCTACAGCGTCTTTCATGATCTCAGGATGTCCCAAATCGCTTTATAGCCAATGAAGTAATTTTTGAAGTGTAATCACTGTTGTAATGTAGGAAACGCAGCAGCCAATTTGCGCACATCAAGGTCCCACAAACAGCAATGTGATAATGACCAGATAATCTGGGGTTTTTTGGTGTTGCTTGAGGGGTAAATATTAACCAGGACACTGGTGAGAACTCCCCTGCTCTTCTTCGAAATAGTGTGTGTGGGATCGTTTACATCCACCTGGGAGGGCAGACGGAGCCTCGGTTTTAACGTCTCATCCGAAAAACAGCACCTCCAACACTGTAGCACTCCCTCAGTACTGCACTGGAGTTTTTTTTTATTCATTCATGGGATGTGGGCTTCGCTGACAAGGCCAGCATTTATTGCCCATCCCTAATTGCCCGGGAGAAAGTGGTGATGAGCCGCCCCCGCTCAAGTCCTTGGAGTGGGGCTTGAACCCACAAATTTCCAACTCAGAGGTGAGAGCGCTAGCACTGAGCCACAGTTAACACATGGTGGGATTGTGCCCTCCAGTGCTGAACCTGCTGATGGGTGGTCAGTAAGAGGGCACTTCATTTGCACGGGACAGGTGAGAGCCGTATCCACTGCGAACGTATCTCTGGTGCCTGCTTGTCCCATTTAGTGCCAGAATCTCTGATGCCTGCCGCAATTTGGGAAAGTGGGATGGGTGTTGCCCATGTCCCCGCCCCGATATTGGTTCTAATATCTTTCAGTACTGCTCCCCACCGCCCAAACCCCACCCCTCCACTCCCCCAACTGATCTGAATGGGCAGGACACTGGACTCATTTAAGAAGTAACTAGCATTGGAGAAACTGTAAGGTTGGTATTCTGTAAGGATAAGATCAAAGGACTTCTCCCTCTGTCGAACGCTCCCAGCGAGGAGCAACGCTCGTAGGGAGCACTGGACGGGAAATTGTGGGCTGGCGCTCCGTGATTTTTCCATTCAAACCAGTGGACGGAAAATCGGGAAAATCATCAAATGGGTCAAAGGGGCCTTCTTCATCCAGACCTATCCTGTGACTGAAGCCGGATTAATGCACCATGTTGTGTTGTGGTAGCAACAGTCAAACTGCAAGCGATGTAACTAATTAACTGGGGTATGTGTCTGGATCACACAGACACAGCTAAATTTTGTTTATGGAGCTCAACTAATAATTTAAAAAAAGATCAGGTGATGTCATTCTATTTACCAATATAAACACTGGGAACATCAGCACATTTTCCAAAATTTACAAAATACAACTACTACAAACCCAGTAGATGCAAATCAGATAGGTTTTGTTCAGAAAATAATGCCTTGGGATACCGTCTAGAGTAATTTGAGACATGGCTTGTGGTGAGTGTTGCATGTTTGGGAAGAACAGCTGACTTTGGACCCATGGTTCCCATTGATTTCCATCACTCAGGACACTGGCAATACAGCATTAATTATCCATCCCTAATGCTCTCAGGGCATTAAGAGCCAACCACATATTGTGGGCTTGGAATTATGTTTGGCCAAAACCAGTAGGGGTGGCAGGTTTCCTTTCCTGGAGGGTATTAATGAATCAATTGGGTTTTTAGGACAAACGAGCAGTTTTCATGGTTATTTTTCCGGGGCTAACTCACACATACACAAATTCAGTTTCACAACTTACCACGATGGATTTGAACCCATGTCCTACTGAGTTGCTAGACCATTACTGTAACCAATGTACTATTGTACCCACTAACAGGGGTACAGTGGTAACCTATGTTATTTTCCATGTTATTAGGCACATTATCTTGAGCGGTGTCTTGTGCACAACTGGTTTAGCCACCCATCACCAGAGCCTGCTAGACCACAACAAGTGTGATCACGATTCAATCTCCTCTGACAAAACTGCCCACTACTCCCAGATCATCCGGTTTCTTTCCTTCACTACCAACTGTCTCCTTAAACCCCTCTCCCCACCCCCTCCACTCTGCCCTCCAACAAGTGCTAATAGCTCATAGATTCTTTACCATTAGGATTGAAACTATCCATCCAGCTGCTTCTACTGTTTCCCCTTGCCCACAGAGTCAAACCTCTCCCCAAGCCCCCCTCCCCGAAGACCCAGCCCTGAACCCATGTCTCTCTCTCTCTAGTTTCTCCCCCATCTTCCCTCATGCACTCTGCAAGCTCATCTCATCCATGAAACCCCCTTCCTTCTCCCTTGACCCCATTCTCACTAAACTGCTGACCACCCAAATTCTTTCCTGGCCCCCATGCTAGCTTCCCTCTCCTCAGATACTGTTCCTCCTCCCTTTCAAAATTGCTGTCATGAACTCCCCCCCGACCCCACAAAAAAAACCACCCTGGACCCATCTGTCCACATCTCCAACCCCCCTTTCCTCTCCAAAATCCTTGAGCATCTTGCTGCCTCGCAAATCCGTGCCTATCTTTCTCGAAACAGCCCTAACCGAAGTCACATATGACATTGTATGTGACTGTGACCGTGATGCATTATCCCTCCTTGTCCTCCTTGGCACAGTTGACCACACCATCCTTCTTCAACACCGCTCCTCTGTTTCCTGCTCACTGGGAAGGCCCTCACTTGGATTCACTCTTACCTATCTGATCGTAGCCAGAGAATCTTCAGCAATGGCCTCTCTTCCCATCCCAATGCCATTGACTCCGGAGTCCCCCAAGGATCTATCCTTGGCCCCCTCCTCTTCCTCATTGCCATGCTGCTCTTTGGTAACACCTCCACAGACATGGGGTCAGCTTCAACATGTACGCTGATGACACCCATCTCTATCATCCCACCACCTCTCTCGATCCCTCCACTGCCTCTGTGTCGTTAGACTTCTTGTCCGACAATCAGTCTTGGATGAGCTGCAATTTACTCCAGTTAAACATTGGGAAGGCTGAAGCCATAATTTCGGATCCCATCGCAAACTCTGTACTCATACCATTGATTCTAATCCCCTTCCTGGTCACCGCCTCAGGCTGAACCAGACTGTTCACAATCTTGACATCGTATTAGACCCTGAGTTGAGCTTTTGAACTCAAACCCTCTCTGTCACCAAGACCATCTACTTCTACCTCCGAAACATCACCCATCTCCGCCCCGCCTCAACTCATCTGCTGCTGAAACCCTCATCCATGCCATTGTCACCTCCACACTCTATTATTCCAATACTCTCCTGGCCGGCTTCCCAACCTCCACCCTCCATAACCTTCCACTCATTAAAAAGCTCTGATATCCGTATTCCACCCTGAACCATCCTGCTCGTCCATCACCCCAGTACTCACTGACCTACATTAGCTCCGGGTCCCCCAATGCATGAAATTTGAAATCCGCATCTTTATGTTTACACCCCTTCATGGCCTTGCCCTTCCTTATTTCTGGAACACCTTCCAGCCCTACAACCCTCACCTAACTCTGAGCTCCTCTGACTCTGGCCTCTTGTGCATCCTCCCTTCCCTTCACCCCACCACTGTTGGCCGTGCCTTCAGTTACCTAGGCCCATACTCTGGTTTTCCCTCCCCCAACCCCATCTTCCTCTCCACCTCCTTCTCCTTCTTTAAGACCATGCTTAAAACCCACCTTTTTGACCTCTTTTTTGATTATGCCTCTGTGAAGCACCTTGAGATGTTTTTTGCTACGTTAAAGGCTCTATGTAAATACAAATGATTGGTGTCATGAAATAGATTGCATTTCACTGAAAAAGATAATCTGCTTATATTTTTTGCAAGGTAAACCATTTTCTTTGCTTTATAATTTTCCTCATCTCACACGAGTCCGTCTTTTAGAAGGCTCAGAGGTGAAGCTTGGCCACTCGGCAAGGTGACGGGGCCTGTGATGAGAGGTCACTGCCTTCATCTGAGAAGGGACAAAAACTGTATCTGTAAGAGAGTGAGAGTGCTCCCACAGTGCCACTGCTGACATACAAATACATATTTTTTTGATGGGGGTGGGGGACAGACCTCTAATTAAATTAGATTCAGTGTCATTGAAATAATAATCGTATTTGTTTCAAAGGAAAGTTTCGGCACCTTCAATGTTCTTTAACCCCTTTAGTGTGCTGTTGTGCTCCATGTGCAATGGTAAGAGCCACAGGCAGCAGGGAGCTCCCAGTAAAGCCAGCAGGTATTGTCTAGCTTTTCACCCCGTGGCATTTGTTTGCTGTAAACAGACAGAGCATGCCAGCCTGCTGTACCCAGATTAACTCTTCGCAAAGCAAAAGAATCTTTCTGGCCTCTTATCTCAGCCCCGGGGAGATTCTGTTTGTTTTTTCTGACTAAAGTGGCGTAACAGCCATGGACGTTTCATGCAACATGAGACCGCCTTAGGGTTTAGTAGCATTTTGTTCCCATAATATCCTCACAACAGCAAAAAAAACCCCATGAGACTTGGAAGGGCTTTCACTGTCGCCAACTCCCACATGACTCTTTGTTGAACGCGACAGGTTCGGAAGGCCTGTCCTCTGACGGGGGGGTGGGGGGGGGGGGCGGTGGAGGTGGGGAGAATGTAATTCAAAGAGGATAAGGAAGGGAGGTATTTATTTTGCGATAAATATTCAAATGCTAAATTTAAATAGGACGTACAGTGAAGATTTCTTTTATCATGTTATAGATCACACACGGGTGGCCCCAAAACACACAACATTCTGTAAATCAAAACTGTTACCATAAATAGTCTTTCTGCTGACTGATTTCAAGTCCCCGTGTTTCTCCTCATGGGCCGAAGCAGAAAAGTTAATGTTCATCATTCAATATCTCAGGAGGAAATTGAACTGAGGTCTCCTCTTGTCCATCAAATTCCAAGTTTGCAAGGTTTGCCTCCACCAATGCTCATCCACAGACTACCCATCAAGATATCTTCACAATCACTTGATCAAACAGCATCCCCTTCACACGTTTCCTCTGACTCATGTTTATTTTGGTTGTCCTAGCTAAGTTTCGTGAACTTGCCCTCGCCACAGTAATTTCCATAGACCCTGTGTTGTCTTGCTTCTGGTTTCAGGCATGAACAGCTATACCTTCAGTGAACAGCTTTGTTTGCATGATATGTTGTGTCTCTGTCTCTCTTTGTCTGTCTTTCTGTGAAGTGCCTTGGGGCGTTTTACTACATTAAAGGCACTATAAAAATGCAAGTTGTTGTTCTATTTCTCATTTTTCTCTTTCACTCTCTGTTTTTCTCTCTCCCCGTGTGTCTCTGTCTCTCTGATCATCTGTCTCTCTTTCTCTCCTCCGTCTCTGTTTCTCTCTCGCCCTGTATGTCTGTGTCTCTCTATGTCTCTTTCTCTATATCTCTGTATACACCTCCCTTTGCTTTGTCTTACTCTGCTTTCTCTTTTGCTGCATATAGTGACACCACAGGTTGCAGCCAGAATGGAGATGATTGGGTAATTCCCCCGTCAATCACGCCTTTTTTTATTCATTCATGGGATGCGGGCATCGCTGGCGAGGCCAGCATTTATTGCCCATCCCTAATTGCCCTTGAGAAGGTGGTGGTGAGCCGCCTTCTTGAACCGCTGCAGTCCGTGTGGTGAAGGTTCTCCCACAGTGATGTTAGGTAGGGAGTTCCAGGATTTTGACCCAGTGACGATAAAGGAACGGCGATATATTTCCAAGTCAGGATGGTGTGTGACTTGGAGGGGAACGTGCAGGTGGTGTTATTCCCAGTGCCTGCTGCCCTTGTCCTTCTAGGTGGTAGAGGTCAGGGTTTGGGAGGAGCTGTCGAAGAAGCCTTGGTGAGTTGCTGCAGTGCATCCTATGGATGGTACACACTGCAGCTACTATGCGCCGGCGGTGAAGGGAGTGAATGTTTAGGGTGGTGGATGGGGTTCCAATCAAGCGGGCTGCTTTGTCCTGAATGATGTTGAGCTTCTTGAGTGTTGTTGGAGCTGCACTCATCCAGGCAAGTGGAGAGTATTCCATCACACTCCTGACTTGTACTTTGTAGATGGTGGAAAGGCTTTGGGGAGTGAGGAGGTGAGTCACTCGCCACAGAATACCCAGCCTCTGACCTGCTCTCAGAGCCACAGTATTTATGTGGCTGGTCCAATTAAGTTTCTGGTCAATGGTGATCCCCAGGATGTTGATGGTGGGGGATTTGGTGATGGTAATGCCGTTGAATGTCACGGGGAGGTGGTCATTGCCTGGCACTCATCTGGCATGAATGTTACTTGCCACTTATGAGCCCAAGCCTGGATGTTGTCCAGGTCATGCTGCATGTGGGCACGGACTGCTTCATTATCTGAGGGGTTGTGAATGGAACTGAACACTGTGCAATCATCAGCGAACATCCCCATTTCTGACCTTATGATGGAGGGAAGGTCATTGATGAAGCAGCTGAAGATGGTTGGGCCTAGGACACTGCCCTGAGGAACTCCTGCAGCAATGTCCTGGGGCTGAGATGATTGGCCTCCAACAACCACTACCATCTTCCTTTGTGCTAGGTATGACTCCAGCCACTGGAGAGATTTCTCCCGATTCCCATTGCATTCAATTTTACTAGGGCTCCTTGGTGCCACACTCGGTCAAATGCTGCCTTGATGTCAAGGGCAGTCACTTTCACCTCACCTTTGGAATTCAGCTCTTTTGTCCATGTTTGGACCAAGGCTATAATGAGGTTCAGTGCCGAGTGGTCCTGGCGGAACCCAAACTGAGCATCGGTGAGTAAGTTATTGGTGAGTAAGTGCCACTTGATAGCACTGTCGACAACACCTTCCATCACTTTGCTGATGATTGAGAGTAGGCTGATGGGGCGGTAATTGGCCAGATTGGATTTGTCCTGCTTTTTGTGGACAGGACATACCTGGGCAATTTTCCACATTGTCGGGTAGAAGCCAGTGTTGTAGCTGTACTGGAACAGTTTGGCTAGTTCTGGAGCAGAAGTCTTCAGCACTACAGCGGGATGTTGTCAGGGCCCATAGCCTTTGTTGTATCCAGTGCACTCAGCCGTTTCTTGATATCAGGTGGAGTGAATTAAATTGGCTGAAGACTGGCTTCTGTGATGGTAGGGATCATCTACTCAATCGCCTGATTTGACGCCCATGATTTGTATTATGTAACTATCCTCCACTCTGAATTTTGCTGGAGAAATAATCCGGCTTTTATCTGGAGACTTTGCTGTAGTTTCGGTCATGAGTTCTGTTTGCTGTAGTTCGTAGATACTCTGTTTAAACAGATTATTTGCTGTAAAATAGATTATATTTGCTGTAAGTTCTGCCTCACCTCCAACTCATTGGCTGACACAGTGATGTCAATACTGGGTTTTTCTTTCTCCCTGTCTGTCTCCATCTGTCTGTCTCCACCTTACTGTTCACCCCCAGAGGACCCTGCACTCCTCACCTGAAAAAGTACTTAATTGGCTGTAAAGCACTTTGGGACATCCTGAGGTCATGAAAGGCGCTATACGAATGCAAGTCTTTCTTTTTACTTTTCTTTCCCAAAGTCTTATAAAAATATCAAATCAATGATCCTTTAAAGAGTTATTGCTTTGGTCACATCATAATCTGCATTTTCTTAGCTTTCATATATTCAAATTTACTGGGCAATATGGTTTCTAAAGCACATTCAAGAATCTACTGTTACACTTCACTGAAGGGTTTGTATAATTTAATGTCCTCCCAGTCTTGAATAGCAGTCAATTCCCTTGATTGCCTGGCTGGCATTCCTCCCTCAACTTACACCATCAAAAGCAGGGCAGAGGCCGGGTAGTCTGTGATGAGGGACTCATCTCCTGATCCCTTCAAAGCCCCTCTACCATCTACAGGCTCAAGTCAGGACTTTGGTGGAATACTCACCACTCCCCTGCATGGGCACAGCCGCAAAAAACTCAGCAATTCACCATCCAAGATGGGACAGTTCACTTGATTGGTACTCCTGCCACTAGACTCAATATCCACCCCCTCCACCACCGGCGTGCTATGGCTACAGTAAGTACGATCTATGGGATGCACTGCAGCAACTCATAGAATTACATTTAATTTGCAGTATAGAAACTGGCCACTCGGCCCAACTGGTCTGTGCTGGCGTTTATACTCCACATGAGCCTCCTTCCACCTTACTTCATCTAACCCTATCAGCATGACCTTCTATTCCTTTCTCCCTTATGTGTTTATCTAGCTTCCCCTTAAATGCATCTATGCTATTCAGCTCAACTACTCCTTGTGGTAGTGAATTCCACATTCTGACCACTCTCTGGGTAAAAAAGATTCTGCTGAATTCCTTATTGAATTTATTAATGACTATCTTATATTTATGACCCCTGGTTTTGGACTCCCCCACAAGTGGAAACACCTTCACCACCTCTACCCAATCAAACCCTTTCATAATCTTAAAGACCTCTATCAGCTCTTCCCTTTTCGAGAGAAAAGAGCCCCAGCCTGTTCAATCTTTCCTGATAGTTGTACCCTCTCAGTTCTGGTATTATCCTTGTAAATCTTTTTTGCAGCTTCTCCAGTGCCTCTATATCCTTTTAGTAACATGGAGACTAGAGCTGTGTACAGTACTGCAAGAGTGGTAACTCACCAAGGTTACTTTGACAGCATCTCCCTTCCCTGTGATTTCTACCACCAAGCAGGACAAGAACAGCAAGGTCGTGGGAACGCTAACAATCAAAATTCCCCTCCAAGCCGCGCACCATCCCAACTTGGACATATATCGCCATTTCTTCATCATTGCTGGGTCAATATCCTAACTAATACCATCATCTCAAGGACCGCAAGGTTCAAGGAGAAGGTCCACCACAAGCACCACCTCCTCAGGGCAATTAGAGATCAGGCATGGCTGTGATACCTCCATGGTTGGATAGCCTAGCAACACCCATTGCCTTGGCACATACAGGAAGAATGGTCACTGAGGGCTGCTGGCAGCTATGGGGCAAACATTCAGATGTACCCACTCCAGGCATACTCCGAATCATGAAACCAGAGGTCAATAACAGTTCATGACCTTGGGAAAGAAAGGGGGGAAATTTGGACATTCTTTTTTTAAGAAACAAGTGTGAGAACTGGTCATTCAGCACATCATACCTATTCTCTCCAAGACTCCACCCAACCCATTTAATCTACAGAAGACAACCAAGCCCATGAGTAAAGCCTTTAAGGAAGTAAATCTGTGTCAAATTCCTTCTTGACCGTGAACATTAATAGTGTGAAACTGCAGGACATCAATCCGATAATGACCAGATGCTGTTGTACAAATGACGTGTGCTTGTGCTCAGCAGCACAGGAGCCATCAAGTACTCGGTCAACGTGTGTCTAACCAACGCCACAAAAACATATGACCTGGAAATTATCACACTGCTGTATGTGGGACCTTGCTGTGCGCAAATTGGTTGCCGCGTTTCCTACATTACAACAGTGACTACACTTCAAAAGTACTTGATTGGCTGTAAAGTACTTTGAGGCTGTGAAAGACGCTATAAAAAATGCAAGTTCTTTCTTTTTTTTCCCTCTTCTTATCCTTACAGCTTCCAGTCTCATATTTATACACATGCTTACCCAGAACCTTCTTCTAATGGTAATTATCCAATGCTTTAACTGGAAATCTGTTCCACTTATTTACTACTTTGTCCAATGTCTGGTCTCACTTGAGGGTTTTTGACTTTGTCCTCTGGCTCTGTGTTTGCAGTTCAAGGACACTTCAATACCCTCATGTTTACAAAAGAGTGAAGCAATTCGTTTCGAGAGGTACAGTATAGGGACTTTTTCTTGAACCAAATGAATTTGAATTTCAAAAGGTAAGGCCAGGATTGTTTTTTTAAAGTTGTACATGAACAGTTTGTTTTTTTTTAAAAAATAGCTGTTTGGAGTGGAAAATCATCAATCATATTGTCAGCACGCGAAGGTCACTTTGCTTTCTTGACAATGAATAGATTGCTCGGCCCTCCCACTACCTCCCGTACAAGAATGATGACAAATACAGATAGCATGCCAGCTGCTTTTCTTTTTATTTTGTTTCAAAACTATTTGGCATTGATACTTAATGGAGGCGTTGCTGTAATATAAGTTTATAAGTGAGATGGTGTGCTTGATGCCAAGGACTGTTGGGATTGTTGCATGATAAGTAAGATGGTGTGCTTGGTGCCAATGACCATTGATGTTGCTGTATTATAAGTGAGATGGGGTGCTTGGTGCCAGTGACCATTGATATTGTTGTGTTATAAGTGAGATGGGGTGCTTGGTGCCAGTGACCATTGATATTGTTGTATTATAAGTGAGATGGGGTGCTTGGTGCCAGTGACCATTGATGTTGCTGTATTATAAGTGAGATGGGGTGCTTGGTGCCAGTGACCATTGATGTTGCTGTATTATAAGTGAGATGGGGTGCTTGGTGCCAGTGACCATTGATGTTGCTGTATTATAAGTGAGATGGGGTGCTTGGTGCCAGTGACCATTGATGTTGCTGTATTATAAGTGAGATGGGGTGCTTGGTGCCAGTGACCATTGATGTTGCTGTATTATAAGTGAGATGGGGTGCTTGGTGCCAGTGACCATTGATGTTGCTGTATTATAAGTGAGATGGGGTGCTTGGTGCCAGTGACCATTGATATTGTTGTATTATAAGTGAGATGCGGTGCTTGGTGCCAGTGACCATTGATATTGTTGTATTATAAGTGTGATGGGGTGCTTGGTGCCAGTGACCATTGATATTGCTGTATTATAAGTGAGATGGGGTGCTTGGTGCCAGTGACCATTGATGTTGCTGTATTATAAGTGAGATGCGGTGCTTGGTGCCAGTGACCATTGATGTTGCTGTATTATAAGTGAGATGGGGTGCTTGGTGCCAATGACCATTGATGTTGCTGTATTATAAGTGAGATGCGGTGCTTGGTGCCAGTGACCATTGATGTTGCTGTATTATAAGTGAGATGGGGTGCTTGGTGCCAGTGACCATTGATGTTGCTGTATTATAAGTGAGATGGGGTGCTTGGTGCCAATGACCATTGATGTTGCTGTATTATAAGTGAGATGGGGTGCTTGGTGCCAGTGACCATTGATGTTGCTGTATTATAAGTGAGATGGGGTGCTTGGTGCCAGTGACCATTGATATTGCTGTATTATAAGTGAGATGGGGTGCTTGGTGCCAGTGACCATTGATGTTGCTGTATTATAAGTGAGATGGGGTGCTTGGTGCCAGTGACCATTGATGTTGCTGTATTATAAGTGAGATGGGGTGCTTGGTGCCAGTGACCATTGATGTTGCTGTATTATAAGTAAGATGGGGTGCTTGGTGCCAGTGACCATTGATGTTGCTGTATTATAAGTAAGATGGTGTGCTTGGTGCCAATGACCATTGATATTGCTGTATTATAAGTGAGATGGGGTGCTTGGTGCCAGTGACCATTGATGTTGCTGTATTATAAGTAAGATGGTGTGCTTGGTGCCAATGACCATTGATATTGCTGTATTATAAGTGAGATGGGGTGCTTGGTGCCAGTGACCATTGATGTTGCTGTATTATAAGTGTGATGGGGTGCTTGGTGCCAGTGACCATTGATATTGCTGTATTATAAGTGTGATGGGGTGCTTGGTGCCAGTGACCATTGATGTTGCTGTATTATAAGTGAGATGGGGTGCTTGGTGCCAGTGACCATTGATATTGTTGTATTATAAGTGAGATGGGGTGCTTGGTGCCAGTGACCATTGATATTGTTGTATTATAAGTGAGATGGGGTGCTTGGTGCCAGTGACCATTGATATTGTTGTATTATAAGTGAGATGGGGTGCTTGGTGCCAGTGACCATTGATGTTGCTGTATTATATGTGTGATGGGGTGCTTGGTGCCAGTGACCATTGATGTTGCTGTATTATAAGTGAGATGGGGTGCTTGGTGCCAGGGAAGGTTGGCATTGCTGCTTTGTTCTGGCTGTGGACAGGCTACACTCTTGGTCATCATTGCCAATCAGCAAAAAACTTTCACACCCTGTGCACGTGCAGTTGGTCCGTTGCTGCTGCCGGTCTTTGAATTCACTCATACTGTAAAGGGAGTGAATACAGAACACAGGGAACAAGTGGAGGCAATTCTGCAATGTCTATGAGGTCTATAAGTTCTAAAAGAAGGATAGGGAAACTGGTAAAGGGGGAGGAGTAGCCTTAGTGATTAAGGATAAAATTACTTCAATGATAAGAGAGGATTCAACGAGAGGTAAGCAGGCAGTGGAGGCTTTATGGGTAGAATTAAGAAATAGAAAAGGATTTAAGACTGTAGTGGGAGTTGTGTATAGGCCCCCGGTAGCAACTGCAAAGTGACAGAATGTATAATTGCAGAGATTAGGCAGCATGTAGCAAAGGCAGTGTGGTTTTAATGGGGGATTTTAACTTTCATGTTGATTGGGATAAGCAGACGAGCTCATGTCAGAAAGGTAACGAATTTCTTGAGTGTGTTCAGGACAGCTTTCTGCAACAATATGTCCTGGAACCAAAAAGGGGGCAGGCTATATTAGATTTAATAATGAGTAATGAGCCAGATTTAGTTAACAGCCTAACATGCATGAACATTTATCGAATAGCTATCATAATATGATCAAGTTAAACGTTGTGTTTGAAAGGGAGAAACGCTTATTAGCTACAAAGATTCTAAATTTAGGTAAGAGCGACTTCAATGGGATGAGACAGAGACTATCCACGGTAAACTGGGCAAATCTGTTAATGGGTAAAATGAAAGATCATCAGTGGGAGGTGTTCAAAAAAGAATTTAACGTGATATAGAACCAGTTTACACCCCTAAGGGACAAAAGCTCTACTTGCCAAAAAAAAAACAGCCATGGACGACAAAAGAGGTAAGGGACAACATAAATCTAAAAGGAAAAGCATACGAAAATGCAAAAAATAGCACAGATCCTGGCAACTGGGAGAGATACAAACAACAGCAAAGGGTAACAAAACAAATAGTAAGAGCTACAAAAAGGGAGTATGAAAAGAATCTTGCAAAAGACATCAAAATCAACACAAAAAATTTTTACAATTATATTAGGAAAAAGAGGGTGGTCAAGAGCAATATGGG
Source organism: Heptranchias perlo (assembly GCF_035084215.1). Taxonomy (NCBI): domain Eukaryota; kingdom Metazoa; phylum Chordata; class Chondrichthyes; order Hexanchiformes; family Hexanchidae; genus Heptranchias; species Heptranchias perlo. Next base: position 64,943,480 of record NC_090338.1, read on the forward strand.
TCCCTTAAAAACTGATAATGGTGATAGTGTAAATGAAAATAAGGAAATTGCGGACATGTTAAATAATTACTTTGCATCAGTATTTGCAGAAGAGGAAGAGGGAGAGGATAGCATGCTGGACACCCCAAGGAAACTAATTTTGAATCGGGGACGGGGACTCCCCATTATTAACGTAAGCAAATTAACAGTAATGAAGAAAATAATGGCACTAAAGAGTGATAAATCTCCAGGACCAGATGGTTAAAGGAAGTAGGTGAGACCATTGCAGAAGCCCTAATTATAATCTTCCAAAATTCTCTCGATTCAGGAACCGTTCCTTTAGATTGGAAAATTGCACACATCACTCCGCTATTTAAGAAAGGTGAGAGGGTGAAACCAGGGAATTATAGACCAATTAGCCTAACATCTGTTGTCGGGAAATTACTAAAGTCTATAATTAAGGATAGAGTGACTGAACACCTTGAAATTTTTCAGCTGGTCAGAGAGAGCCAACATGGATTTGTGAAGGGTAGGTCATGACCGACGAAACGGATTGAATTTTTTGAAGAGGTGACTAAAGTAGGAGACAGGGGAATGCCTATGGATGTTGTTTATATGGACTTCCAGAAGACATTGGATGAAGTCCCTCATAAGAGACTGTTAGCTAAAGTTGAATTTCACGGAATTGAGGGGAAATTATTGACCTGGTTAGGAAATTGGCTGGGCAGCAGGAGACAGAGAGTAGGGATAATGGGCAGGTACTCAAATTGGCAGGATGTGACTAGTGGTGTCCCACAGGGATCTGTGTTGGGGCCTTAACTATTCACTGTAATTATTAACGAGATGACGGGATAGACAGCCACATATCCAAGTTTGCTGATGACACAAAGATAGGCAGCATTGTAAGCAGTGTAGATGGAAGCATAAAATTACAGAGAGATATTAATAGATTAAGTGAATGGGCAAAACTGTGGCAAATGGATTTCAATGTAGGCAAATGTGAGGTCATCCACTTTGGACCTAAAAAGGATAGATCAGAGTACTTTCTAAGTGGTGAAAAGCTCAAAACAGTGGAGGTCCAAAGAGACTTAGGGGTCCATGTACATAGATCATTAAAATGACATGGACAGGTACAGTAAATAATCAAAACGGCTAATGGAATGCTGGCCTTTATATCTCGAGGACTAGAATACAAGGTGGTCGATGTTATGCTACAGCAATACAAAGCCCTGGTTCGACCACACCTGGAGTACTGTGTTCAGTTCTGGGCACTGCACCTTAGGAAGGATATATTGGCCTTGGAGGGAGTGCAGCGTAGGTTTACTAGAATGATACCTGGACTCCAAGGGTTAAATTACACAAACTAGGGTTGTATTATAGAATAGAATCATAGAATCATAGAAGTTACAACATGGAAACAGGCCCTTCGGCCCAACATGTCCATGTCGCCCAGTTTATACCACTAAGCTAGTCCCAATTGCCTGCACTTGGCCCATATCCCTCGATACCCATCTTCCCCATGTAACTGTCCAAATGCTTTTTAAAAGACAAAATTGTACCCGCCTCTACTACTGCCTCTGGCAGCTCGTTCCAGACACTCACCACCCTTTGAGTGAAAAAATTGCCCCTCTGGATCCTTTTGTATCTCTCCCCTCTCACCTTAAATCTGTGCCCCCTCGTTATAGACTCCCCTACCTTTGGGAAAAGATTTTGACTATCGACCTTATCTATGCCCCTCATTATTTTATAGACTTCGATAAGATCACCCCTTAACCTCCTACTCTCCAGGGAAAAAAGTCCCAGTCTGTCTAACCTCTCCCTGTAAGTCAAACCATCAAGTCCCGGTAGCATCCTAGACTTGCCTACTGAATCAGAAGGTTGTGGATTCAAGTTCCAGTTCCAGTCCAGAGTCTTGAGCACATAATCTAGGCTCACACGTCAGTGCAGCATTCCCTCAGTATTGCACTTGAAATTTAGAAGATTAAGGGGTGATTTGATCGAAGTTTTCAAAATATTAAGGGGAACTGATAGAGTAGATGGACAGAAACTATTTCCACTGGTTGGGGAGTCTAGGACTGGGGAACATAGCCTAAAAATTAGAGCCAAGACTTTCAGAGGTGAAGTTAGAATCACTTCTACATGCAAAGGGTGGTAGAAGTTTGGAACTCTCGTCCGCGAACAGCAGTTGATGCTAGCTCAATTGTTAATTTTAAATCTAAGATTGATAGATTTTTGTTAACCAAAGGTATTAAGGGATATGGGGTTAAGGCGGGTATATGGAGTTAGGTCACAGATCAGCCATGATCTCATTGAATGGTGGAACAGGCTCGAGGAGCTAAATACTCCTGTTCCTATATTCCTATGTAAACAGAGTATTAATGAGGCAAGGACATCCAATCCAAACAAGATATCACTAGAATGAAAAAAAATGAACTTCTATTTATATAGCACCTTTCACAATCTCAGCACTTCCCAAAGTGCTTCACAGTCAATTTGACTTTTGAAGTATAGTCACTGTTGTAATGTAAGCAACACAGCAGCCATTTGTGCACAGCAAGGCCCTACAAACAACAATGAGATAAACGACCTGTTTTAGTGATGTTGGCTGAGGGATAAATATTAGGCAGGACACTGGGGAGAACACTCCTGCTCTTCTTCAAATAGCACCATGCGATCTTTTACATCCACATGAGAGGGCAGACTGGTCCTCAGTTAACATCTCATCTGAAAGACAGCCCCACTGACAGTGCAATACTGAGGGAATGCTGCACTGACGTGTCAGCCTAGATTATGTGCTCAAGACTCTGGACTGGAACTTGAATCCACAACCTTCTGATTCAGTAGGCAAGAGTGCTACCAATGAGCCAACAGTGGCACCTATATTACAGAACCAATCTCCATGAAAAGATGTTTGGCCAAACATTGTTTGGCTTGGGGAGGAAGAAGACCTCGAACATCCCTGGGTCATTTGTGTCACCAGTCGATCTTCCATGGCAATGCACTTGGAGGGTGACGACCAATTGCACTTTTCAGGTCGAGCAGATTTAAGGGACAATTACAAGGGGATAATTGAGGCCAGGTGAGAAAGGGGGAAAAAGTTGGAGGGGGGGGATAATTGGACCAGTGTGAGGAAAGGGGGAGGAGGCCGGGGAGAGGAGGAGGCGGGGGTAGAAGGTGGATAGAGATGGGGGGGAGGGGAGAGAAGGGGACCAAGAAGGTGGAGGGGAGTGGAACGAGGGGAGCTAAGGAGAAGGGGAGTGGGATAGTGGGAAGCTGAGGGGAAAGGGAGAAAGAGATGGGACTGGGGCATGTTCGAGGTTGGAAAATACCGTGTGGGTTGGGGGGATTTGATTCAGACTCCTGTGGTGGGGGGTAATTCATCTTGGCTTGGGGTAGAGAGAAAGGTGTTCTCTTTCTTTATTCCCTTTCTCTGCTGTAAGCCCCAGATGTTCTCCCAGTTCTCTGCTGTAACTCCATAGATGTTCTCCCTCTTCTCTGCTATAACCCCCCCCCCCAGATGTTCTCCCCATTCTCTGGTCTATTCCCCCAGATGTTTTCCCTTTTCTCTGGTATAATCCCCCAGATGTTCTCCCATTTCTCTGCTGTAACCCCAGAAGTTCTCCCATTTCTTTGCTATAACTCCCCAGATATTCTCCGTGTTCTCTGCAATAACCCTTCAGATGTTCTCACTTTGAATCTTATGCCCTTTTGAAGATACCTAAAGTTAATGGTCCCTAGTTAAATCCCGCTCCTATCTATATTACCAGGTCTCTGGGCCATTGCCCTGTTTCTGAGGCTGTGGTGAGTGAAGGTCTCTCAAGGTGCAAAATGTAACTTTATTTGCTGTTATCCTGAGGTCCCATAGTTATTGTTTCAGATGGAGTTGGGGGAGGAGCACCCCACATAAATTCATCTCAGCAGAAGATGGGGGAGTGTTGGGTCCGGGAACACCATCTCCAATGGGGGCGTGGGGTATAGTTTCTCAGGGTGGTTGGTCCACTGACTCGTTGGACTTACTTAGTGGGGGCTGTCGGTGGTGTCCAGTCTGCTATAATTTTACAGGGGGGAATCAATTGGCAGGGAATGGCAACTGTGAGGGACCGGGGGAGGGGTGGCGTAGAGGGATCAAGGCCACAGAGAAAAGTTGTTAGATCAAGTGCACAAAATGGAGAGAGCAATAAACTATCCAAAGACTGGCCCATTTCTTTTTCTCAAAGAACTTTCAATAAGAAGGAAGAGAAACCAGGTTTCTGAATATCCACTCAATGGTTTTGATACTCAGAGAGACACACTTTATCAGACGTGTTTCTTAAACTAATGTTGCATGATCTCCAGTACAGCCCTGTCACAGCACCACCTATAGGTGAAATTGGTACTGCATCCATCCAAAAAAGATTTTCCCATAGACACTGCCTGTTTACAATCTATTTTGAAATGGGTTATTGCCACCAACTCATCATTTTTATTACAACAGCACAGAAACAAGCCATTCGGCCCAACTGGTCTATGCCGGTGTTTAAACTCCCCACGAGACTCCTCCCACTCTAATTATCTCTTCCCACCCTGCCCCCATATATCTCTATTCCTTTCTCCCTCATCTATGCATCAAGCCCCACCCTTAAATGCATCAATGCGATCTGCTTCAACCACTCCATGTGGCAGCGAGTTCCACATCCTCACTACTCTCTGTGTAAAGAAATTCCTCCTAAATTCTTTGTTAATATATAATAAATTAATTAGGCCTGTCAAGCAGTTAAAGAAATTAATCACAATTAATCTTGTGATTAAAAATTTTAATCTCAGGTAATCTTGGTTTTAATCCACATTTCATTGATATGATTACTGCACCTATCTCATTCAAGTTTGTTTTATTACTGATGCCCAGTGTAATCCGATACACAAGATGGGGTACATTGGTGGAGAGACTAGAGAAGCTGGGATTGTTCTCCTTAAAGCAGGAAAGGTTAAGGGGAGATTTAATAGAGGTGTTCAAAATCATAAGGGGTTTTGATCGAGTAAATAAGGAGAAACAGTTTCCACTGGCAGGATGGTCGGTAACCAGAGGACACAGATTTAAGATAACACGCAAAAAAATCCAGTGGGGAGATGAGGAGAAATGTTTTTACACTGCGAGTTGTTATGATCTGGAATTCACTGCCTGTAAGGGTGGTGGAAGCAGATTAAATAGTAACTTTCAAAAGTGAATTGGATAAATACTTGAAAAGGAAGACTTTGCAGGGCTGTGGGGAAAAAACAGGGAAGTGGGACTAATTGGCTAGCTCTTTCAAAGAGTTTAGCTAAACAGTCCATAGAAGCCTGGATCAATTGTTTGATCTCTTCAAGGTACCAAATTTCAGGTGATAATATCTGTTAAAATAGGTACGCTGGGAACTTGATCAATTAGGAGAACAGTACATCTTCATCCACAGAGCAGACTAAAAGATACTTCTGTGCATACTAAATATTCCATCATATCAGCAAAGAACATTTGGCGTAGCAGTTAAAAAGTTATAACTGAGGAGGTTCAGATGCAAAGAAAAGAAAGGGAGAGCTTGCATTTATATAGCGCCTTTCATGATCTCAGGACATCCCAAGGTGCTTCACAGCCAATGAAATACTTTTGAAGTGTAGTCACTGTTGTAATGTTAGAAATACGGCAGCCAATTTACGCACAGCAAGGTCCCACAAACGGCAATGGGATAATGACATCTGTTTTGGTGATGTTAATTGAGGGATAAAGATTGGGTAGGACACTGGGGAGAACTCCCCTTCTCTTCTTTGAAATAGTGTCCACCTGAGAGAGCGGGTGGGCCATTGGTTTAACATCTCATCTGAATGACGGCACCACTGACAGTGTAGCACGCCCTCAGTACTGGCACTGGTGTGCCAGCCTGGACTATATGCTCAAGTCACTGTAGTGGGCTTGAACCAATGCTCTTCTGACTCAGAAGTGAGAGTGCTACCCACTGAGCCATGGCTGATAGCAACCAGTGCACCACGGGAGGAAGTGAAAGCCCTAGATCAGTACCCCTGCAGAAGCCTCTCTGTGGCTGGTGCTGGGGAACATTGTTGGGACAGAGGAGAGAGAGCTTCGTTCTGTAGCTCAATTGTGCTTTTACCTTGACTGGGTGTCCTGACGTGCAGTACTTGACATGGGAGATGGTTCCGTTCCCCAGCGCTAACAACCCTCACCTCGACGAACACAAACTTTCATTAAGAAGTAATAAAAACAGAGAAAGCCTAATCCCAGTAGATACTTCCCAAACAAATAGATAATTAACAATCAATCGGCAGCTAGCTCTGTTTGAGTAAAATATTTAAATATAGGACAGTGAAGTGGTGTCAACTGAGGAGAATGAATCTGTCACATACGGATTTTTTGACCAAAAGATTTGGAAACGAGCTACATTAAAATGTTGGGTTTTTAAAGCATTGTGCATTCCCACAGCTGTTTTTTAAAAGGACTGAGACAAAAGGTGAGAAAAATTCGAAAGAACTAGGCATTGAAGTTTTTTCCCCAAAGTCAGAAAACAGCAAGCAATTTGTTAGCCTGTCTTGGTCGTCAACAAACACCTCGCACCCAGTGTGTTCGGAAGTCCCTGATCCCAGCTGCTTGGCAGGGATTGTCTGGCATAGACCCTCTCCTCCGGTTGTGAACCCAGAAAGATAAAAATAAGAACAGAAACACCATCCATTGGTTTTTGAAACAGAAATCTTTTTACCTCAGAAGGTTGAGAATGCAGGAGGGTAGTTAGAAATCACTCAACTGAGAATACCCCCTGATTATGGGGAAGCATAGCATGTTCATTATTTTGTATTATTACATGAAGACAAGTTGTACCAATGAAATTAAATGAGCCGATCCTTACTGTTATTTTATTCACTTGCTGTCTGAGAAATAAAGCAGTTTAACAATTTGTACGGGGCCTAGTCTTAGCAAGAGTTTTCTCCACCTCCAAAACAACTGGCGATGCTCAACTGAGAGCACGTGAACGATGTGAATATCTGGTTCAGGCCATAATGGGTTCCTATGGTTGCATCCCGGGGTTACATTATCATATAATTAGATATTGGATAGTAGAGGCATTCAGACCACTTATAGGAGTGACCAGCACCATTCTACCTGAATTGGTAACAGAAAGAATCGACAGGGATTTCTCTGGCTCAGTAAGTTTATTCAGTGAGCAGCTAAGCCACACGTACCCACAAGGTTTGGTTCCTGGTCCGTGCTGAATTAGCTGATCTCAGCTGGGAGAGCAGCAGAGTGGCTACAACTAGTCCTTCTAGGCTAGGAAGGGGGAAAGTTGACCAGGGTTCCTACTCCTGATCACTATCTAGAAGAACCCTCCTGGAAGTGCATTTCTGTGGGCGAAGGATGAGGGCACCTGGGCAATGTATCAGTTGGTGGGCAAGGCCATCGGAACTTTACTCAGCAAGGAGTCAATGTCTTGAGAGAAGGAAAATTATAATGGGGGGGGGGTGCAGGGCAGGGGGAGAGGAATCCAGGTTGGTGAAGGGAGGCCCAAATGGACAAGGATTGCTTTCCACAACGCCCCCCCCCCCCCCGCCCACCCGCCCCACCAGCTGCAAAGTGCATATGTGCGCATTGACTACCTGGGTTCACACATGCGGATTGTCACTAGGGAGGACTGCAGGTGGCCATGAAGCTATGACCATTCATGAGCCTGGGCCTCCAAGGGAGGACAGGGGATGAAGAGGAGAACGCAGGGATGGAAAGAAGAATCCCCCAACAAAAAAAAGAAACATTAAAAGTGAGTTCCAAAAAGAATTTGCATTGCAATTATTTATAAATTGGAATAGAAACGTAGGAATATTAAGAACAGGAGTGGGCCATTCAGTCCCTCGAGCCTGTTCCACCATTAAACTAGATCATGGCTGATCCATACCTCAACTCCATTTACCCGCCTTTTCTCCATATCCCTTGATACCCTTACCCAACAAAACTCTATCGATCTCAGTCTTGGAAGCTCCAATTGACCCCCAACTTCCACAGACTTTTGGGGGAGAGAATTCCAAATTTCTACTACCCTTTGAGTGAATGACCCTTGGATCCTGACCTGCCTCCTCCAGCCCAACCATCTGCATTTAACACTTTTGTTGCTGGCATTGTAGTCCACCAGGAGGGTTCATTTTTGAATCCACAAGCAAGTAATAAGATAAAAGGGCTACTTTCAGTTTATTTAAAAATCAGCTCCGGTGTGGGAGTGAGGAGATGGATGCAGGTGTGAGCTCCATTATGTTCAGTTTGCTGACCTGAGCTGCGCTGAGCAAGGGAGCGGTAAGCTGAGGGTGTGGGATATTCCACCAGGCGATGGGAAAAAATCCATAGGGAACATCACACCCGGGCCGTCTCTGGCACCTCCTGTTAGTTACAGGGAACGTTGGCAGCAGCCTGGGCTACATCTCTGCCTTGCAGCAGTCAGGGCAGGAAGAAAGAAAGAGAATGGAAATTAAAAAAGAAATTTACTTAAATAGGTCATAGAAAACAAAATTTTAAAAATCAGCTCCTTTGGAGATAGCTGAATAAAGGAACCATAAGAATTATTTATAATGGGTCTGGTTTCAAGATCAAAACAATGCAATTAATCCTCTAGCTATGCATTATGTGTTAAAAATTTGGCATCTTAAAAATTTGCACATTTCCTGTTGTGTGACACTGACTTCCTGTAACTGTTCTTTCTGTCAGTCACACATGTCACGCTATCTGTCACATCATATCCGTCATGTTTTTCTGTCAGATTTTTCTATTGTTTTTACTTAGCACTGGTTGAATCTGCCATTTCTTGGTCCCTATGGTAGGCGGTGCTGTTGTGTACTTACTTTTTGAGGCCTCCTCTGCCTGACTCTGGCCCAGTGGCGCCATGGCGACCAGCCTCAGGCCACATCAGTCTTCTGGTGTCTTCAGGTCAGCTTTTTTGAAAATTGTTAAAATAAATGTTATTCAGCCTTATCTGTCACAGAGTCCCTGTATTGTCTCACCACCAGCATTTCTCAACTTCCCCTCTGGCTTTCCAGCCTATTTCTCTCCCTTGTTGTTTGCTGACTCCCAACTTTGCCATTTCCTGCCTGTTAGTGGGCTTCCCTCTCCTCCACCAGTTGTTAATTTATCCATGCCATTTCCTGGCCTTATGGGCTTTAGGATTTGGTCATCAAATATGCTGTAAAGCACAGTAGACACTTTTCAATGCAAAATGCCCGTTCCCCGCACAGATGGGGGAAAGGTGGGAGGTGGGGGTATACAATTTTTAAAGCATTCAAGGCAGGCAACATAGCAAGTACCAGGGCTTAGCACTGTGGAGCAAGGCTCAGGAAACTCCTGTGTAGCACAAGGGGCTTGAGCTGGTGGTACTCAACATCCGTCACTGAAAAACGTGGCCTCCAGCCCTCGGAAGTTCACTTCTCCACCACTCTTCCCATCATCTCCCAGGTGGAAGGAGAGAAGAAAAGGATGGAGAGAGAGAGAGCAATACAAAGACAACAGAGACAGATAGGAGGGAAACCATATGCTCCAACTCACCATGAACAAAGACATTTTAGATCGACTAGTAATTTTAGTTAAAAGGCTGAGCTGCTCCCGATGGCCTAATAGATAAAGGTACTGCCCCAGAATATCACTGAGCCAGAAAGTCCCAGGTTTGATTCACAGTCTGTGCTAAATTCGCTGATCTGTGCTAGAATTTCAAATTGGAGGTGTTGGGAGATCGCAAGTCAATGTAGATCAACAAGGACAGGGGTGATAGAAGATCCAGACTTGGTGCAAGATAGGACATGGGCAGCAGCGTTTTGGATGAGCTGAAGTTTATGGAGGATGGGCAGGTGAGCATTGGATTAGCATTGGATTTGTCTGGAGGTGACAAAGGCATGGTTGAGGATTTCAGTGACAGATGGATTGAGGCAGAGGTGGAGGTGGGTGATGTTACAGAGGTGGAAGTGGGCAGTCTTTGTGAAGGAGAGGACACAGGGTTGGAAACTCAGCTTGGGGTTTGAATAGAAACCGAGGCTGCAGTCGATCTGGTTCAGCCTGAGACAATGGCCAGGGAGGGGAATCTGGGGCGAGGGTGTGGAGTTTATGGAGGAGGCTGAAGACGATGGCCTCGGTCTTCCCAATGTTTAAATGGACGAAACTGCGACTTATCCAGGACTGGATGTCGGACAAGCAGTCAGACAACATAGAAGCAGTGGGGGAAGTGGTGGGGGGGGGGGGGGGGGGGTTGAGACAAGTCATGGAGGGGTAGACCTGGGTGTCATCAACATACATGTGGAAGCTGACCCCATGTCTGTGGATGATGTCACCAAAGTTAGCAGGTAGATCAGTGTTGCCCAACAGAAATCGTTGACTAGGGACCGGCGTTGCTACGACAACACTGTTTTAGTCACAAGCACTAATTTTAGTAGAAAACATCTTGCACACACGATACAGGCAAATGTACTTCACATATGTGTATATTTACTTAACTAACATCTACCACCATTCAGTAACCAAGGAAGTAAAGCACTCGCAAAGATCAAATAAACATTCACACACTCTGCTTGTCCTTGTACCATTTTACCAACAAACACACAAAAAGGTTAAAGTTCACATGCACACACCGTGCAAATGTGAGTATTGAGATCACAGGCCAACGACAGTGTCTATTACTCATTTTTTTATTTACTAATAGTCTGGATTCCCAATTAATGTGGCTGGTGGCTGATGTATGGGACATCACTGATGTAGATGAGGAAGAAGAGGGGACTCCCTGGGGGAGTCTGGAGGTAATGGAGGTGGGATGGGAAGAGAACCCTTGGTGGAGATGTTCTGACTAAGATCGGGTAAATGATTGGAACCAAGTGAGGTCAGTCCCACCGAGCTGTCTTTAATGGGGTGAGCTGCGGTAAGTACAACATGGTGCAGGAGGTGCCTCTGTTACGTGCTCTTTTGAAAGCAACAGTTTACGGCAGTACAAATTACAACAGAAAACGCTGGTGCAGGGTGGATCCTCTATGTACACTGCAAATTACTCAATCCTATGCTGTTTGAAAACACTGTAAATATTTTGGCATCAGCTCCTCGCATATGCCCTGAGCTATCAAACAAAAAACAGATCTGCTGAATGAGTTAAGAAATGAGTGGAGGGGATGTTGCAAACTCCGTTCCCTTGCCATCGATTCCATCCTCCTTCCTGGCCACTGTCTCAGGCTGAACCAGACTGGTCGCAGCCTTGGCATCCTATTTGACCCTAAGCTGAGCTTCCGACCCCAAATCCTCTCCATCACCAAGACCGCCTACTTCCACCTCTGTAATATCACTTGTCTCTGCCCCTGCCTCAGCCCATATATTGCTGGATCCCTCATCCATGCTTTAGTTACCTCCAGACTCAACTATTCCAATGCTCTTCTGGCCAACCCCCCACCTTCCTCCTTCTGTAAACTTGAGCTCATCCAACATTCTGCTGTTGGTATCCTAACTCACACCAAGACCTGTTCAGCCATCACCCCTGTGCTTGCTGACCTACATTGTTCAAATCCGTCCATGGTCTCACCCCTCAGTAACCTCCTCCAGCCCTACAACCCTCTGAGAACTCTGCATACTTCCAATTCACTCTTGTGCATCCACGACTTCCTTCACCCCAACACTGGCGGCTGTGCCTTCAGCTGCCTAGGCCCTAAGCTCTGGAATTCCCTCCCTAAATCTCTCCACCCCTCTCTCTCCACCTTTAAGACACTCTTTAAAACCTACTTCTTTGACCAAGTTTTTGGTCATCTGTCCTGATGCCTCCTTCTTTGGCTCGGTGTCAATGTTTGTCTGATTACGCTCCTGTGAAACGCCTTGGGATGCTTTACTACATTAAAGCACAAAATGCAGGAAACTTCAACTAACCATATCAAACTCTTCCTGCAATCAGAGCCAAGGCAAGAAAATGTTGAAAAAGCTTCACAGACGATGGGCCAGATGTTGCTGTCAAAATAACAATGAGGCTAATGGCAAACCCCGTTATTTATGTGCAAATGACACAGCAACTTCAGGCGAGGGTAGGCGTCATTGGATGCCCTGCTGCAGCAAAATCTGGGAAATTAAATTTCAATCCAGACGGTCACACTTTGAAGGACTCTACTCTGCGTGGGCCTGCTTGGTGCTTTGAAGATAGACCATGTTGAAGACCTGGGATTTAATTTAGTGGAAGGAAACTTTTAACATAAAAAGCAATCATGCTGGGTCATGGATTCGGCTAGGTAGGGTAGAAATTCAGGAACATTGGAAAGAAGGATAGAACATGCAGGGCCACAGAATGTCCCAAAGCGCTTCACAGCTGATTAAGTACTTTTTGAAGTGTAGTCACTGGTGTAATGAAGGGAACACGGCATTGCGCACAGCAAGGGCCGACAATTCGAAACGGGGTAAATATCTGGGTAATTTTTTGGAGTGATGTTGGTTGAGGGATAAATGTTCATAGAATCATAGGCGGTAATTTTAGCCTAACTCGCCGGACCAGAAACCCATGGGATCGGGTGGAATGCTGGTTTTACACCTGGCCCAATATTACTCTTCGTTGACTTCAATGAAGAATAAAATCAGGTGGGGAGTAAAACCAGCGTTGCACCCAATCCCGTCAGTTTCCCGACAGGCGGGTTAGGTTAAAATTACCCTCATATAGAATCATACAGCACAGAAGGAGGCCATTCGGCCCATGCTGGCTCTTTCAAAGAGCCATCCAATTAGTCCCACTCCCTCACTCTTTCCCCAGAGCCCTGCAAATTTCTCCTTTTTAAGTATATATCCAATTTCCTTTTGAAAGTTCATATTGAATCTGCTTCCTCCACCCTTTCAGCCAGGTCACCAGGAGAACTACCCTGCTCTTCTTCAAATAGTGCCATGGGGTATTTTACATCCACCTGAGAGTCTCATCTGAAAGACGGCAGCACTGACAGTGCAGCATTCGCTCAATACTGCAGTGAAGTGTCAGTTTAGAATACATGCTTCATAATCCCACAAACTTCTGACTCGGAGAGTGCTACTGACTGACCACAGCCGACACATTATTAAACTTGGTGTCGTTATCAGGCAATTTTGAATATCGGAGGAGCTCCCCCAATGACCCACTGGATAAAGGGACTGCTTAGTGTAGCCAAAGGTTCTGGGTTCCATTCCCATATATGGCACTCCTTGAGGTGCTACAACAATAACAACAACTACTTACATTTATATAGCACCTTTAATGTGGTGAAACATCCCAAGGCGCTTCATAGGAGCGATTATCAGACAAAAATTGACACTGAGCCACATAAAAGGAAAGAAGAAAGAACTTGCATTTATATAGCGCCTTTCACAACCTCAGGACGTCCCAACATTCTTTACAGCCAAGGAGACATTAGGACAGGTGAGCAAAACCTTGGTCCAAGATGTAGGTTTTCAGGAGCATCTTAAAGGAGGAGAGAGAGGTAGAGAGGCGGATGGGTTTAAGTAGGGAATTCCGGAGCTTAGGGCCTAGGCAGCTGAAGGCACCAATGGGTGGAGCTGGCTGGGGCGGGGGGAGTATGGGGGTGGGCCAGGAGACAATGTAGTTCAGCGAGCACAAGGGTGATGGGTGAACAGAACTTGCTGAACAGCTTATAAGGAGGAACAAGTGCCAGGGAAATAGGGGGCGGAGAGAGAAAAAAAAATGGTATGTGATTAGGAGGAGGACAGGAAATGATTAAATGACAGAAATGATGATGGTGTAAGACAAAAGGAGGCAATAAAGAGAGAACTGGAGAAATAAAAGGTGTCAGCGAGACCCAGAGGATGTGCAACTAGATCCAGCAGAACAGCAGATGGGGAGGGAAGCGAGGGAAATCTGGCAAAGCAGAGGAGGTTCCAGTCGCCCGGGAGTGTAGTGCAAGAAAAAGTCAGGTAAAGCCCAGGGGGGTGGGATTTTGGCACCCCGTTTCTCATGCTCAAAACCATAGGATGATTGTATGAGGTATCTAAACATCATGGCTAGCATCAATCACCTACCCACAAATCCCACCCCTCCCCCCAAATCCCACCCTCCACCCGATCTCACACCTCCCCGCAAATCCCACACCGCCTCCCAAAATCCCACACCTCCCCCAAAATCCCACACCTCCCCCAAAATCCCACACCTCCCCCCAAATCCCACCCCTCCCCCCAAACCCCACACCTCCCCCCGAAACCCCACACCTCCCCCCAAATCCATAGCCTGAAAGGAAACTAACATCACAGAAAACATAGCACAAAATGCTACCACGTTGGCTAAGTTGTCTTGTTGGGTTTTAAGACAGCTGAAAAAAAAAGGTCTGATGCGAGCACAATCTGGTCCCGGCTAATTAAGACAGATAGGGGTTGAGGAAAGGCTCTGCAGAAGAAGATATTAGCTGCAGAGTATGGGGGACTGCAGTGTATGGAGTTTCTCCAGTAAGTGTTAGCTTTCAAAATAAATATGTGGTAATGACAGTTATACAATTACTTTGGATGCCCTTTTTTTGGCTCTAAACCAGCTGAATTTTCCCAAGATGTTATCGCTGCTGATGTAGAATGCTTGAGGCGAACTGGCAGTCATTTACGTTTACCTATTCATCGCCTCAGGTACCTTCCAACGGCTGGTTGTTAAGGTTTTAAATACTCACATTTTGGATATGTGACACCGTAGGATCATTAAAAGATGGAGGTATCCTGTCACCTTCACTCTATCGTAATCCATCTTGTTTCATCAATACCACTGTGTTCATTGCTCCTCTGAAGTTTCTTTTCTTGTTCCTCTTAATCTCCAAATATGGAGTCCTACAAACTCTTCCTTCCTCACGCATCATCACTGTGCGTAACTCCCAATTTCTGTAACCTCCTTTAGCTTCACAACCCTCCTCCAACAAATCCTCCGTCTTCTGACTCCAGACCTCTTGTGCATCCCCCTTCCCTTCAGCCCTGCCATTTGGTGATCTTGTTTTCACCTGTCTAAGTCCCTCTCCCTGAAATTCCCTCCCTAGACTTGTCCTCCTCTCCATCTTCCTCTGCTAAGTATGAGTTGATCAAAGAGATTCAGCATGGATTTTTGAAGGGTAGGTCATGTCTGACTTTAGGTAAAAGTAGGGTGGGATTTGTAGAAGAGGGTAAATAGAGTTAAGGTACAGATCAGTCATGATCTAGTGGATGATGGAATGTGCTTGAGGAGCTGAATGGTCTAGTCCTGTTCATCTGTCCTCGTTCAAAATCCTGCTTAAAGATTTTGGTCACCCCTTCTATTATCTCCTCCTTTGGATCCATTTTCCTTACACCTCTGTGAAGTGCCTTGGTATGTCTTTCTACTTCAAAGGCCAGTTGTTGTGAACCTGACTAATTACATCATTTCATACTCAAATGGAAAGAAATATGAAAACCAAAGTCAAAAGAAGTGAATAAGAAATTTAACTGAATGATGAAATGAAGACTCATTGAGGCCGATGTAATAATGGCTGACATTCTTCTGGAGTTTCATAGAGCAGGGCATTGGATGGTTAATATTCCTCCTCCTCGCATCCTCACTCAGGTCCTCAAAAATGTGGGGACATTATGGTATGCAGTTGGGTGGGAGTGACCCTGAGAGTCCTCAATGTCTCATGGCTTCAGGTCAAACAATGTCAAGGAAACCCCCTGCTGATCGCTGCTCACCACCTCCTCACTCCCTTTGGCTGATGAGTCAGTACTCTACCATGCTGAACATCACTTGGAGGAAACTTTGAAGGAAGCAAGGCTACAGAATAAACTCAGATTGTGGGACTTCAATGTCCACCATCGGGAGTTGCTTTGTAGTACCACCACTGACCTAGCCGGCCGGGTCCTGAAGGAAATGGCTGCCAGATTAGGCCGATATCAAGTGGCAAGAGAACCAACACGTGGGAGGTAACCTACTTGACCTCGTCCTCACCAACGTACCTGTCGTATACATGTCTGGCCACACAATAGCATTGGTAGAAGTGAAGAAGTCTCATCTACTCTATTGTGTAGTGTGGCTTTACCACTGCGCTAAGTGGGACAGACTAAGGACAGAGCTAGCAGCCCAAAACTGGGTATCCAGGAGGTGCTGTGGCCCATCTGCAGCAGCATCAGCATCAGAATTGTATACCACTACAGTCTGTAATCTCATGACCCAATACATCAATCGCTCTTTCATCACCATCAAGCTGGGAGACCAACCTTGGTTAATTGCAGAGTGTACAAGGGTGTACCAGAGGCAACACCAGGCATAGCTTAGAATGAGGCACCAACCTGGTAAAGCTACAACACAGAGAATGCTAAACACCAAAACCAACAGACCATAGAAAAACCTAAGTGATCCCACAACCAACAGGTCTGAGCAAAGCTCTGTAGCTCTACCACATCCTATCAAGAATGATGGAGGGCAATCTAGTAACTAACACCAGGAGGAGGCTCTTTGAACATCACCATCCTCAACTATGGCAGAGCCCAGCACTTGAGTGAAAGAGACAAGTATTTTCAAGCGTCTTTAGCCAAAAATGCCAAGGGGATGATTCTAATCGAGCTCCTTCCAAAGTCCCCGCCATCGTAGATCCAGTATCCAGTGAATCCAGTTCACTTCACATGACATTAAGAAGCGACTGAGTGCCCTAGACACAACAAAGGCTACGGGCCCTGACAACATCCTGTCTGTAGTGCTGTCGACCTATGCTCCAAAAACTAGCTGCCCCCTTAGCCAAGCTATTTCAGTACAGCTCTCTGACAGTGTGCAAACATTTCTCCCCTCCCCTCCACCCCTCACATCTACCCCCTTATCAGCCTCCTCATGCTCATCAGCGTCAGGACGCTCATCAGAAAAGTGACGGCAGGAGTCATCAAATGACGTCTACTCACCAATAACCTGCTCACTGATGCTCCGTTTGGGTTCTGCCAGAATAGCCCAGCTCCAGACCTCGTCACAGCCTTGATTCAAATGTAGATGCAAGGGCTGAATGCTGGAGGAGAGGTGAGAGTAGCTTCCCTTAACATCAAAGCAGCATTTATCTGAGTATGGCACCAAGGTGCCCTAGCAAAACTGAGGCGAATGGTGTGGGGTGGGGGTGGGGGTTTCAAGGGGAAAACACTCCAGTGGCTGGAATCATACCTGGTGCATACGTGGTTGTCAGAGGCCTGTCATCACTGTTCTAGAACATTGCTGCAGTAGTTCCTGAGGGCAGTGTCCTAGGCCCAACCATATTCAACTGCATCATCAGTTACCTTCCCTCCATCATAAGGGCAGAAATGGCAATGTTTGCTGACAATTTCACAATGTCTCCTTCCATGCACAATCCTTCCGATAATGGAGCTGCCCATGCCAACCTACGGTAGATCCTGGGCACCATCCAGGCTTGGACTGATAAGTGGAAGGTAATATTCATACTACATTAATGCCAGGCGATGATCATCACCAACAAGAAAGGGCCAACCACCTCCCCCAGACCTACAGCAGCATCATCACTGTCGAGTCTGGATGCGTTCAGTTCTGGGCTCCGTACCTGAGGAAAGATATATTGGCCCGAGAGGGAGTACAGCGCAGATTTATCAAAATTATATTGGGGATAGAAGGGTTAAATTATGAGGTCAGGTTCCATAAACTTGGCTTTGTTCCCCTGAGCATAGAAGATTGAGGGATGATCTGATTGAGGGGGTTAAAATGATAAAAGGATTCGATAGGGTAGATACAGAGAAACAAATTCGTCTGGTGAGGAAATCCAGAACAAGGGTACGTAATCTTAAAATTAGATTTAGGCCGTTCAAGAGCGAAATCAGGAAACATTTTTTCACACAAAGGGTAGTGGAAATCTGGAACTCTTGCCCCCAAAAGGCTGGGGGTCAATTGGAACTTTCAAGACTGAGAACGATAGAGTTTTGTTGGGTAAGGGTATAAGGGATATGGAGTAATGGTGAGTTCAAACATACAAACATATGAAATTGATGGGCAGGAAAAGATCAACTGGTCCATCAAGCCTGCCCCACACAATAATGGCCGGACCATCATGGCCAAACATTTCTTCCCTCCTCTGACCTCCCTCCCTCCCCACCCGCCCCACAGCCATGTAATCTCCTGGGAAAGGCAAAAAAATGGGGAAAAAAACAGGGCCAACAAGGGAAAATATACTCTGTAAAATTCCTCTCCGACCCCTCAGGCAATTGAAACCAGTCCAAGAGATCACATGGACCAAGTGTTATCTATAAACACACTTACCTTTTATATGATGTGATCTCTGCCCTTGTCAGGAACAGGTCCAGCTCCCTGTTGAAGGCAGAGAGTCAGCACCCACCACACCAGCCGGCAATGTATTCCAGAGGCTCATAATTCTCTGGGAAAAGAAGAACCGCCCAACATCCAGTCTATTCCTACTCTTCCATAGTTTAAACTTGTGTCCCCTGGTCCTCCCCAAACTGTTCAACTGGAATAATCAATCAATAGGGACGCTATCCAGCCCTTTAATTATTTTATAGACCTCTATCAGGTCACCTCTAAGTCTGCGCTGCTCTAAAGTAAATAGACCAAGGTCCTTGAACCTATCTGAGTAGCTGAGGTTCTTTAAGCTAGGAATCATTCTTGTAGCTCTCCGCTGGACCTTTTCCAAGGCCACTATATCACCCATCAAGTGGGGAGATCAAAACTGGGTACAGTTCTCTAGATAGTCTGACCAGCAACCTGTATAGTGTCAAAATGGTGTCCTTTGATTCATACTGAATGGTTCTATTAATACAAACCAATACCTTGTTAGCTTTAGCTACCATTTCCCTACATTGGCCATGAACCTTTAGTGATTTGTGCATAATAACACCCAGATCTTTGTATCTCTCAACCTCTTTCAGTATTGTTCCCTGCATGATACGTGTATTCTGTGTTGGTCCTACCAAAATACATGACACAACATTTACCAAATTAAACACTATTTACCAATGTGTGGCCCATTCCCCTAGCACATCTAAATCTTTTTGGATTTGATTGCACTTCTCTACCTCTTAACCCTTGCACAGATTTTGTCATCTGCAAACTTACTTACCATACTCTCAACACCGCTGTCCAGGCTTTAATAAAGACCGTGAAGAGTAGCAGGCCTAGGACCGATCCCTAGGGGGACACCATCAAATTTGTTAGGCACGATCTATTTTATCAGAAGCCGTGTTGTGAATTTCTAATGGCCCCTTCCCTTTCCCAGTGATCATAAAGGGCATCTCTTACAATCGCTTCTATCATCTTCCCAATAATGGATGTCTTTCTGATAGGGCTGTAGTTCCCTTTTTTGAAAATATCGAGGTACTTGGACTTGAGGTACAGATCTGCCATGAACTAATAGAATGGCAGAACAGGCTTGAGGGGTTGAATGGCCTCTTCTTGCTCCTAATGTTCCTATGAGTCCCCTACTAAACGTAACATATACAGACTTAAGTTATCAATGAGGTAGCTCCAGAATTGGTTGAAATGTAACTTCATGAAGAAATAGGGATTGTATTTTCACTCCTGCAACAAGCAATGTATAGTCAAAGAGTTCCCAGTTGCAACAAATGCCTTTTCGTACTCAGAAGGGTTGAGATGTGAGCGTAAGTTTACCTAGAATCTGCAGCACAGAAACAGGCCATTCGGCCCAACTAGTCTATGCCAGCGTTTATGATCCACACAAAATAATATTAATATTTATGGTTAATGAGACACCAAACTGCACATAGAACTCCGGTTTCATTTCAGAACTTAAAGAAAAAGAAACACTTGCCTTTATAAAGCGCATTTCACGACCTCAGGATGTCCCAAAGATGCTTTTGAAGTGTAGTCACTGTTGTAACGTAGGAAACGTGGCAGCCAATTTGCTCAAAGCAAGGTCCCACAAACTTTTAAAAATGCTTTTATTTCATGGTTTTGACTCTTTGCAACTATGCTGCCTCAATACTGGCACTAAATTAGCAGTCTAGATTTATTTTGCTCAAGTCACAACCTTCATGACTCAGAGGCAAGAGTGCTACTCACTGAGCCAAGGCTGACACATACACTGACATAATTTGCATCTTCCCTAGGGATACCAGCCTGAGCCACCCAATTCTGATGAAAGGTTTGAATTGAACTTGAAAGATTTAATTGCCAACATGACCTGGACACACATGCATTATTTATTTGTTAATATAAATTCTTTCAACACATATATTCACTCTTCCCAATGAAGTTCACTGCAGGCTAGCTTGCTGTCTGCTTTGCAGAAAGAATCAGCTGATAATTTCAATGATGTGGAACATCATTGAAATCATCATTGAACCGCGCAACAATCGCCAAACAGGAGGGTTCCCTCCCAGTCGGGGAACACTTCAGCAGTCATGGACATTCATCCACCGACCTTCGGGTAAGCGTACTCCAAGGCGGCCTTCGAGACACACGACAACGCAAAATCGTCGAGCAGAAATTGATAGCCAAGTTCCGCACCCATGAGGACGGCCTCAACCGTGATCTTGGGTTCATGTCACGCTACACGTTACCCCACCAGCGAACAAATGTTATCTGTTTTTAATATAACGGGTCAGTTGCTGTCTTTTCTATGTTTCTACCTCTCTCTCTGTTTTTTTTGTTTGTTGTTTTTTTTTTGGTGATTTGTATATTCTGTGAGACCTGGCAGGTAACACCTGTCTGTCTGCACACTGATTGCCTTGGCAACGGGCAGTTGAAAAAACTGTCTGTACTCACCAAGCATTGTTCTGTGAATTATAAATGCGATTTCATTTCGAGGTTTTCATTTCCACATCGTTCACCTGACGAAGGAGGAAGCCTCCGAAAGCTTGTGAATTTAAAATAAAATTGCTGGACTATAACTTGGTGTTGTAAAATTGTTTACAAATTTCAATGAAGTCAAAGCAATTGAGAAATGCTTGAGCTGGAGGGAGCAATGGCGAAGAGCAATAGTATTCAAGAGAGAACCATCGGAAACAGGTTCAAAGGATCGTTAAGTGTTTAAGAGGGAGGGGGAAGGTGCACAGGATAGAGGTGAAAATAAAGAGATAATTGTTGGAGATAATTATCTAAAATGTTTTGACATTAATCTTAGGAACATAGAATCAGGAGTAGGCCATTCAGTCCCTCGAGCCTGTTTCCTCGATAACCTTACCTAACAAAAATCTATCCAGCTCAGTGTTGAAAACTCCAATTTACCCAGCATCCACAGCATTTTGGGGGAAAGAGTTCCAGATTTCCACTATCAAATACCTTAATAATTTTAAATACCTCAATTAGATCACACCTCAACCCTTTCCACTATTCTCTGTGTGAAAAAGTGCTTCCTGACTTCCCTCCTAAATGGTCGAGCTTTAATTTTAAGGTTGTGCCCCCTTGTTCTTGATTCCCCCACCAGAGGAAATATCTTCTCTGTATCTACCCTATCGAATTCCTTTAACACATCTTGATTGCATCCCCCCTCAACCTTCTAAACTCAAGAGAATACAAACCAAGTTTATGCAACCTGTCCTCTTAAATTAACTCTTTAAGCCCTGGTATCGTTCTGGTCAACCTGCGCTGTTCCCCATTCCAAGGCCAATCTTAGTCAAGGAATGTAAGAGAAAAGAGCCCAGTAAGGTGCAGTCTTAAGCTCACCTGATTGAAACCTGGAAATCAGGCCGGAGCTACCGTCAGCAAGTTGCGGGAGGGAGGGAGTGGCGGGGGATTGCCTTTGCAGAGGGTGGGAGTCCCGCGGTGACAGTGGCCCAGACTATTTTTGTGGGCTCTATAAGAGCACTCCTGCGGGACCCACAAAAATAATTTGACACTTAGCTTTAGCGGGCCTCTTTGGTTCCATCGCCCACAGAACTGATCAGTGCCTGCACTGCGCACTCTCCGACCAGTCCAACCCAAAATGGCAATTTGGGGTACCTATTTACATCATGGGACACCAATTCCCATATTAAAAGGTTTTTACGGAGCAGTAAGGCTACCCACCCCATTTTGAGGCCTTTAGCAGCCCGTTAACGCCAGGCGAGGGCAGTCAAAATCGATCCCTAAATGTTTGCTCACTGATAGCCACCAGCATTAATTTCTAGGTTAAGTATTCTACTATTCTACTACCTCAGCAAACAAGTGCTCCAGCCGGGGTGTTAGTGAGCCACACAGACCTAGAAAGTCCGAAGTTGAATTTCCAGTCTGTATTGAGCAAGCTGGTCTCAGCCAAGGAGGGAGAAAGAAGGCCAGTGATTGAATCATTGAAGCATATAGCACAGAAGGAGGTCATTTGGTTCATCGTGCCTGTGCCAGCTCTTTGAAAGAGCTATCCAATTAATCCCACTCCCCTGCTCTTTCTCCATAGCCTTGCAAATATTTCCTTTCCATTATTTCTCCAATTCCCATTTGAAAGTTATTATTGAATCTGCTTCCACCATCCTTTCAGGCAGTGCATTCCAGATCATAACAACTCGCTGCGTAAAGAAAATTCTCCTCATCACTCCTCCAGTTCTTTTGCCAATTACCTTAAATCTGTGTCCTCTGGTTACCGACCCTTCTGCCACTGGAAACAGTTTCTCCTTATTTACTCTATCAAAACGCTTCTTCATTTTGAACACCTCATTCAAATCTCCCCTTAACCTTCTCTGTTCTAAGGAGAACAACCCCAACTTCTCCAGTCTATCCACGTAACTGAAGTCCCTCATCTCTGGTACCATTCTGGTAAATCTCCTCTGCACTCTCTCCAAGGCCTTGACATCCTTCCTAAAGTGTAGTGCCCAGAATTGAACACAATAGTCCAGCTAAGGCCTAACCAGTGATTTATAAAGGTTTAGCATAACTTCCTTGCTTTTGAACTCTATCCCTCTATTTATAAAGCCCAGGATCCCATATGCTTTTTTAAAAGCATTATCAACTTGTCCTGCCACCTTCAAATGGATTGGCTTCAACTCGCCATGGATTAGACAGAGAGAGAGAGAGAGAAAAAAAATCAGCCAGTATTCCTACTCTTGATCCCTACTGGAAAATGTGCGCCTGCGGATGTGGATTAGCTGTGATGCTTCTACAGTTGAATAGCCCCATGACAGCATATGTGTTGACACGTGGGCCAAATACTGGCGTGCTTCTGATAATCATGGAACTGTGCCCTGAGGCAGGTGGGGAATAGAGGCTTCATGCTGCTGATTTCTGGGTATAATCCAAGACTACTTCGGACTAGTGCTAACATCATCCCAGCACGTCCAAAGTTTAGATAAGAGGTGGATGGAAAGAGATAAAGAGAAAGCAAGTCAGGTGAGAGAGGAGAGAGAGAGAGATAACCATGCGCGAACTCTGTGCTCCTCCAATTCTGGCCTCTTGCGCACCCTCAATTTCCTTTGCACCTCCATTGGCGGCCGTGCCTTCAGCCATCTAGGCCCTAAGCTCTGGAATTCCCTCCCTAAACCTCTCCGCCTCTCCACCTCTATCTCCTCCTTTAAGACGCTCCTTAAAACCTACGTCTTTGATCAGATTTTAGGTCATCTGTCTCAATATCTCCTTCTTTAGCTCGGTGTCAATTTATTTTATGCCTGATTACACTCCTGTGAAGTGCCTCGGGATGTTTTACTACGTTAAAGGCGCTATATAAATGCAAGTTGTTGTTGTAAATGAGAGTGGACAGACCTCCGGAAAGGAATTATCAAAAGACAAGAATATATCATCAAGAACCCAAGTAAGGAGCATATATAAATGGAACAGCAAAAAAATAAGCAAGTAAACTGGAAGGTGGGAGAGAGAGAGTTAAAGGGACAATACATAGAGGCTGGCAGGACATCCCAATACGAGAAGCAGATTGAAACAGGAAGATAAGCAGGAAGAGACTCATTTAGATCAGAAAAACCAGTATGGCGGGAAAGGAAAATATAATGGGATAGCAGCAGTGTAACTGAGACTGATGTGGCTCTTTTCCAAACTCTACAGTGTCAATGCAAGCAATTTCTGCCCCCCCCCACCCCCGTGAAAGTAATAACTTTAAAAGTGGGCTCCTCCCCCCAGTGAAAGAGGGAGTCAGGAAAAGTACGGGTGACACTGCCTGCGACGCACTTCGAAACAAAGAGTGATTCCTTCTCTAAATGTATAATCTTTAAATTCTGTTACGTGGTACTAGCCTTAGCTTGTACTTGGCTTGACATCTCTCTTCTTTGCATAACAGATCTGATTTAGTTACCCATTCACGGCAACAGCTGGTGGCATTCATTTATTCCTTTTTTGCATGTTGAAGGGTTGCTAACTATCTGTTTCTAGTACTGTCTCACAGGCTGCCAACAATTAATCTTCCTTTTGCATGAAGACAATGGGAGTGCTTGAGGCCCGGCTGTGGTTTCCACTTCTCTCTGAGTATGCAAACCTGTCCAACACGCGCTGTCATGGAATCTCCCTCATTTAATTAGTCATCTGAGTTAGATTTATGGGCTAAAACTTAGCTCGAAGGCAATCGAGCAAAGAGTTACATCAAGCCTACAAGACAGAAACAGGCCATTCGGCCCAACTGGTCTATGCCGGTATTTATGCTCCACACAAGCCTCCTCCCACTCCTCCTCATCCAACCCTATCAGCATGTCCTTCTATTTCTTTCTCCCTCATGTGCTTATCTAGTTTCCCCTTAAATGCATCTATACTATTTGCCTCAACTACTCCTTGTGGTACCGAGTTCCACATTCTAACGACTCTTTGGGTAAAGAAGCTTCTCCTTAAATTGACTATCTTAAATTTATGACCTCTAGTTCTGGTCTCCCCCACAAATGGAAACATTTTCTCCATGTCTACCCTATCAAACCCTTTCATTATCTCAAAGATCACCCCTCAGCCTTCTCTTTTCTAGAGAAAAGAACACCAGACTGTTCAGCCTTTCCTAATAAGTAAATCCTCTCAGTTCTGGTATCACCTTTGTGAATCTTTTTTGCACCTTTTCCAGTGCCTCTACCAAGAGCCAAGGTTCTATACAAATTTAACATAACTTCACTGCTTTTCAATTCTATCCCTCTAGGAATGAACCCCAGTACTTGGGTTGCCTTTTTTATGGCCTTATTAACCTGTGTCACTACTTTTAGTGATTTGTGTATCTGCACCCCCAGATCCCTCTGCTCCTCTACCCCATTTAGACTCTTATTATCCAAGCAGTATGTGGCCCCCTTATTCTTCCTACCAAAATGCACCACCTCACAATTATCTATATTGAAATTCATTTGCCAATTACACGCCCATTCTGCAAGTTTATTAATGTCCTTTTGCATTTTGACACATTCTTGTATTAATTATGTATTCTTTGTATTAATTATGCTCCCCAATTTGGTGCCATCTGCAAATTTTGAAACTGTACTTCTGATTCCCGAATCCAAATCGTTGATGTAAATTGTGAACAACAGTGGTCCCAGCACTGATCCTTGTGGAACACCACTTCCCACCTTTTGCCAGTCTGAGTAATGACCTTTAACCCTACTCTCTTTTTTCTGTTTTATAGCCAGCTTGCTATCCATTCTGCTGCCTGTCCCCTGACTCCACATGCTCTGATCTTAATCATGAGTCTGCAATGCAGCACCTTATCAAATTCCTTTTGAAAATTCAAATATATTACATCTACTGCAATACTCTTTCTGTTATTTCTTCAAAAAAATTCAATAAGGTTGAGCAAGCATGACTTTCCCTTCTGAAATGTGTGCTGACTAATATTTATTATAAATAATCAGAAGCAAAATACTGCAGATGCTTGAAATCTGAAATAAAAACAGAAAATGCTGGAAATACTCAGCAAGTCAGGCAGCAACTGTGGAGAAAGAAAAAGAGTTAACCTCTCAGGTCAATGACCTTTCATCAGAACTGGAAGATGTTAAAGATTTAACACTTTTTAAGCAAGTGCAGAGCCAGGGAAAGGTGGGGGGGAGGGAGGAAGGGGACAGGAGGAAAGAACAAAAGGGAAGGTCTGTGATAGGGTGGAGGGCAGGAGTGATTAAATGACTAAAGGGATGATGGTGCAAGGCAAGGAGGGTGGTAATGGGACAAGTTAAGAAACAAAAGATAGGTCTGGAGGAGCTGTAAATGGCAACATCAGAACCATTACCAGCACCTGCTGTCCGAAAAAATGGGAGCAGTGTTTGTGATCTGAAGTTATTGGAATCAGTGTTGAGTCCGGAAGGTTGTAAAGTGTCTAGTCGAAAGATAAGGAGCTGCACCTCGAACATCTTTATTATATTTTTGTTTTCTAGATGTTTTTCTATTGCATATTTGAGTAAAGATTCCATTATCTTTCCTACCATTGACATTAAGCTAACTGGTCTGTAGTTCCCTGTAATCACATTAGCTATCCACTAGTCCTCTGGCACTATTCCTTTTTCGAAAGAATTTTCATATATATATGTAATAGTGTCTCTGCTATCTCTTCCCTAACTTCTTTTAATATGCACGGATGCAATCCATCCAGACCAGGAGTTTAATCCTCTCTAAGTTTGATTAGTTTATCAGTTATCTCCCCCCTTTCTATCTCAAATGTCTTTATATCTTTTTTGATATCTTCTAATGTCATGCCCATCTTGTTAGTCTCCCTGGTAAATACTGAGGCAAAGTAATTATTCAATTTCGCTGTCATTTCCTGTGAGTTTATCTTGTGTATCCCTCAGTGGCCCTATCCCTAACCTGATTTTTTTTTGTTATTTATGTGTCTGTAGAATACTTTATTATTTCTTTTTATTTTCCTTGATAATTTAATTTTGTAGTTCCTTTTCTGCCTCCTAATTGTTTTTTTAACTTCTTTCCTAACCTATTCCTATTCCCTTTTGTCATCCTCTCCGTTATTGTCTATGTACCTAATGTATACCTTTTTCTTTAGTTTTAATGTTACCCTTATCTCTTTATTCATCCACGGTTTACATTATTGGCTAGTTTGTTCTTGTTTTTTAGAGGAATATATTTCTCCTGCACTCTATTGATCACAGTTTTAAATATTTCCCACTGCTGTTCTATTTCTTTGTCCGTCAACATTTTTTCCGGTTTACCTTCCCTAGTTCCATTCTCATCACCTCAAAATTAGCTTTTATCCAATCTATTACTTTGGTCTTTGTCTCACAACTATTTCAGTCCACCTGACCCGTTCCGCTATTGGTGTTCTTACGGGATGTAGCCTTAGCACCATCGTGTGACATTTCTCTCTCTGCTATTATAAAACTACGTTTTTAAACGGGCTATCTTTAGAAACATAGGAACAGGAGTAGGCCATTCAGCCCCTCGAGCCTTCTCCGCCATTCAGTTAGAACATGAATGATCCGTACCTCAACTCCATTCACCTGCCTTTGTTCCGTTTCCTTCGATAGGCATATCCAACAAAAATTGGTTTAGATAGATGGTGTCCCTGCCACCAGAGACAAGCAGGAACCTGGGCCATCTCCATGACCATGCATCGGGGAAATCAGGATGAGAGTTAGCATGTGGTGAAGCACCAAGCACTAGTGAAGAAAAGCAAGTGGAAGTGGCAACAGGGGAAGGGAGGGTTAGGGCCAGATATCCCCCGCATGTCCTCGCCCCTGCCTCTCTGTAACCTCCTCCAGCCCTACAACTCCGAGAACTCTGTGTTCCTCCAATTCTGGCCTCTTGTGCATCCCCGATTTTCTTCGCCCCACCATTGGCATTCGTGCCTTCAGCTATCCAGGCCCAAAGCTCTGGAATTCCCTCCCTAAACCTCCCCGCCTCTCCTCTTTTAAGATGCTCCTTAAAACCTACCTCTTTGACCAAGCTTTTGGTCACCTGTCCCAATATCTCCTTATATAGCTCAGTGTTAAAATTTTGCCTGATAGCGCTCCGGTGAAGCGCCTTAGGAAGTTTTGAAATGTTAATGGTGCTGTATAACATGCAAGTTGTTTTTGTTGTTGGCTGCAGGGCACACACAGAATTGTTCCTGATGAAGGCACTCATTGAAAAACAGAAGGACTTCTTTCAGTCCTTTGGGAATCTTCACAGCTCCCCGCATTGCACCATGGAGAATAAACAGATATCTGTGCAGGCATGCAAGAGGCTAGCAGAAAGTCCATCATGGAGCAGGTGGTAATGTCATGACCAGCTGCAGGGGAGGGGTCCCTGAGGGCAGAGTCCCGGAGCTCAGCAACGGTTTTGGTTGGCCAAAGCTTCGACTGCTGCTATTGAGACCCGAGCTCTCGCTTAAGGCTTCAAGAGGTTCAGGATCATTGAGAGAAGCCTGATGGAAGGTTTCACTCTAAGTGGTGGCCGATGGTTTGACCTCCCCATACCCATCTTTGGTCAACTGAATGAGGCATCCAGCAGCTGGGGGCATTGCAGGAGGAGGCACCTATGTCCAATCCAATCAGCCCCCTCAGAGGGTTGAAAGGGACAGGTAAAGGGGGCAGAAGCAATCAGCCAACGCAAGCACTGAAATGCTGACAATAATTGCAGTGCCATCTCATGATCCAATAGGAAGAGGTGCAGTGCCACAGGTGTCTCAAGAGCCCCCCACGGTTGAATAGCAGACTGCCATCACACTTACTGCTCTCACTGAGGTAGCACTTGAGAATATATAGTTGCATTGAAATTACAACACAGAAACAGGCCATTCGGTCCAACCTGTCCATGTTGGTGTTTATCCACCACACAAGCAGTAGCCCTCATCCCTGTTCCCGTGTCCCTTCATCCCCCTTTCCTTCAACCACCTAACTAACCTTAAATGTTGACACGATCTCTGCTTCAATCAGAGCTACAGGAAGAGGACAAAAACCTCATGGAGTTCCTTGCGGGGCTTATTTAAAATAAAATTGCCTGGAATTGGGTGAGTTTTAATGAGGCTCTTCGCGAGGCCTCAAAAAGACTTTGGGAGTGCAGACTTTTAGGAGGCTGCAGAATCGGGCGCTCAGCCCATTTGCCCGCCTCTCCGAGGTGCACGGAACACGTGGGGGCATTCTCCGGGTGCACCATTGTGAATTCAAGGGTTTACAGCCAGGCCTGAACCTCTGGTTGTTTGATGGGTTGTATCTGATACACTAGTACGTATAATTACTAGGTTGCAAACTGCAACCCTAAAGGCTGTCTTGCAAAACAGTCGCTGCTAATCTATGTATCCAGGCGTGCAAATCTTTCTCCGACACTCTTTGCCATCTACTAACACTTCACATGCACAGACAGGATCACGGTTCAGGCCTGCCAGGCAACTCTTTTTAGAAAGGAGGCTTGCAAACCACAGGCAGAGTTCTGCCTGCTGAAAACACAGCAGTCACTTCAAAACTGGCCCCAGCGCCACATACCTGAGGAAGAATGAAGTTACAGTCAATGTTTTGGCTTCTAAAAGGGTTCGCTGTTACCAGCTACGAAACTAGTAGCTGCAGCAGCAGAGCATGAGGAACTGCAGGCAAGCAGAGCGAAAATGCATGAGGAGGAAGGAGAAGAGTTGGGGCAGGAGAGAGAGAGAGAAGGACAAAATGGGGCAGGAGAGGGAGAGAAGGACAAAATGGGGCAGGAGAGGGAGAGAAGGACAAAATGGGGCAGGAGAGGGAGAGAAGGACAAAATGGGGCAGGAGAGGGAGAGGACAAAATGGGACTGGAGAGAGAGAAAAGGACAAACGGGCAGGAGAGAGAGAAAAGGACAAACGGGCAGGAGAGAGAGAAGGACAAGACTTGGGGCAGTAGGGAGAGAGAGGGAGAGAAGGACAGGCCTTTGAACAAAGGTCCTAAAGTTATTGTTGGGTAACAAAGCATGTTGCAGCACTAACTTGTGCCATGAGTCCCTCTAACGTTCCTACACCCTGTAAGATTCTCAAAATTCACAGATCCCCCAAAACTCGGAGAAAAACCCTGAAGTAAAGGACTTTGGACTCTTTTCTAACCATTTCAGGGTGATACACACACGCCGCACCAGGAAGCATCAACCAGGGAAAAGTACTTTTCGAGGAATCCACGTCCTTTAAGGGACTCGCTTCCTCGTAGGGGCGACTGTAAGAATTCTGGGAATTCACCTTTTCCCTGAGTATGGAAAAACTTTGGCCATTGACTGAAATCCTAAGATGGAAGGATAGGTGAGAGGTCACCAGACGAATCCACAACACACACATGGAATGTGGGAGAATTACTGCTTCAGACATGTCTCTGTTTTAATGTAAAACCGACAGCAGATGGTCAACACTCAGCACTAATTCGAAAGGCAGTCGGCCATTGAAAGAGGCAACTGCTCCAGACATGGTGGGGCCATGTCTTTGTTTTAAAGCAAAACCCATCAACATCTAGGACGTTGGATACAAAAGGAAGCCTTGTGTGGCAAGCTCTACAAATCGGAATTAACAATGCCCCATCGGGAGAAGCAATTGCAACATGATGAGGGACCATCAAAAAGCCATCAAAGATTCTTAAGGACTTTGTAAGAACTGTTTAAACAGACATGAAGTGTTTTTTTTTAAAAGTGTCGAAGACCATTGTAAGAGAGGGTTATTAGAAGTGAAAACTCGAAACCTCTCTCGCTCTCTCTCTGGCTCCTGCTGGGTGTTGCGTTCTGCCTGTCTCTGGAAGGAAGAGCAGCTTCCAGCGAACAACAAGGAAAGCAGTTCGACAGGGAAAGTCAGCAGCTCTCGAAACAGGCCGACACACAAGAAGAAACCAGAGCAACAGCCCCAGTGACCATCGGACACCTCGCGGCAACAAGGGCCTTACGAAACAACCAACCGAATATTACCACCAACCAACCAGGTAATATTGGGCCAGCGCGACCAAAGAAAACCAACTCGGGAGAAAACCCGAAGATCCGCAAAGTTTCCACTCTACAACCTATTCCTGACTTACCTCTGGGTGAATTACTGTCAAGGGTTCGTTTGGTGAGCATTATCTTTGGTCCTTTAGAGTCCAACCTAGCTAGTACAGTGGGATTCGGAGGGGTGAGGTATCTTTCTACTGTAATTTCCCTCGTGTGTACCGAAGTGTTCCCCATTTTATTAGAGTGTTAAGATTGTTGTGTTGTATTTTCTCTCTTGAATAAAGGTCAAAGTTTCTTGCACCAAAACCATTTGTCTGCTGCACTTTGTCACAACCCCCAAATAATTCCAAGGTCTAGAACCCAGGGAGTGGGAGCGATTCGAACCGCTCAGAAGTCAGAGGCGAAGCTGACACACACCACCACCCCCGACATCCCCCCTCCCCCAATTGTTTAGCTTCCAATAGGGCAGGGAACAAAATGGAAGCTTTACTGTGACCTGAGAAATAATAAGAGTCAGTGTAATAAGAATCAGTGGAAATCTGTATACAGTGTAAACAGAATGTGGGTTTTCTGGCCTGCACTTTGTTGATGTTATGTTTATACTGCTCCAACAAATGAAATGGAAATCACTTTTATTTGTATTGAATTTGCTGCTGCATGTGAGTCATCTTTTACACAGCGGCCCAGCGGACGCACTGATTAGGGACTGACTTGCAGTGGGCAGGGAGAGAATGCCGTGGAGCGAGGGAGACTTCAAGGAAGGGAATGCAGGAGACTTAATTAACCATGCACCATGTATTAATTCTTGGGATGTGGGTATCGCTGGCAAGGCCGGAATTTATTGCCCATCCCTAATTGCCCTTGAGAAGGTGGTGGTGAGCCTTTCTCTTGAACCGCTGCAGTCCATGTGGTGAAGGTGCTTCCACGGTGCTGTTAGGTAGGGAGTTCCAGGATTTTAACCCAATGACGATGAAGGAACGGCGATGTATATGTTCATGTCAGGATAGTGTGTGACTTGGAGGGGAACCTGGAGGTGATGGTGTTCCCATGCACCTGCTGCCCTTGTCCTTCTAGGCAGTGGAGGTCGCAGGTTTGGGAGGTGCTGCTGAAGAAGTTGGACACATCAGGGACTTGGGTGGAACTGAGCCATGTTAGATTGTTAAAGACTAGAATGCCATACTGAAACATTCTAACCCTTTGACTGCGCTCTCCCTTTCTACCTTCTATCTGTATCCGTAACATTTAACCCATTCCTTTTTAAACTGTTATTGGCAGGCGTCTAATGCACCCATCAATAGTTTGTTGGAGAAAGGTGTTTCTTACCTTTAATCTCCCAGTAGGACGATACAGTCGAACAGGAAATATTGTGAGAACCGGAACCTGGGTTGCTAAGTGGAGATAAGTAACGTAAGGCAATTTGGAAGTTTCTTGAAGGCCTGCATGAATAGGGGGCAAAAGATGGACTGCAAAGATCAATGAAAATCAGCAATTGTCAAGCAAATGTGACAAACAAAGAGTGTGCAGCCAGCTAGCAACCAGAGCACAGGCCAGGTTGCGGCCTACAAGCACCAGCAACGGCCGGTACACAATCTTCTGGGAGAGGTGAAAAAAAACTCTCACTGTTTGCGTCTCACTGTCTTTGGTGTCTCCCTCTGTTGGTGTCTCCCTCTCTGTTGTCGAGATGTCTCACTATGTAGGTGTCTCTCTCTGTTGGTGTCTCTCTCTCTATTGTCAGAGTGTCTCTCTCTCTCTCTCTCTGCTGGTGTCTCTCTGTCAGTGTCTCTCTCTGTTGTCAGATTGTCTCTCTCTACCGGTGTCTCTCTCTGTTAGTGTCTCTCTCCCTTGTCAGGGTGTCTCTCTCTGTTGGTGTCTCTCACTGTTGGTGTCTCTCACTGTTGGTGTCTCTCACTGGTGTCGGGGTGTCTGTCTCTCTCTCTCTTGGTGTCTCTCTCTGTTGGTGTCTGTGTCTGTTGGTGTCTCTATCTATTATCAGGGTGTCACTGTATGGTGGTGTCCCTCTCTGTTGGTGTTGCTCTGTTGTTGTCTCTCACTGTTTTTGTACATCTTTGTAGGAGACTGTCTCTGTTGATGCCTCTCTCTGTTGGTGCCTCTCACTGTTGGTGCCTCTCTCTGTTGGTGCCTCTGCCTGTTGGTGCCTCTCTCTGTTGGTGCCTCTCTCTGTAGGCGCCTCTGCCTGTCGGTGCCTCTGCCTGTTGGTGCCTCATCACAAATACACAGACATTCATCACAAATACACACACGTTCATCACAAATACACACACACATTCATCACATATACACACACGTTCATCACAAATACACACACACTCATCACAAATACACACACTCATCTCAAATACACACACACGTTCATCACAAATACACACACATTCATCACAAATACACACACATTCATCACAAATACACACACACTCATCACAAATACACACACATTCATCACAAATACACACACACTCATCACAAATACACACACACTCATCACAAATACACACACAATCATCACAAATACACACACACTCATCACAAAAACACACACACATTCATCACAAATACACACACACATTCATCACAAATACACACACACTCATCACAAATACACACACACTCATCACAAATACACACACGTTCATCACAAATACACACACGTTCATCACAAATACACACACACATTCATCACAAATACACACACACATTCATCACAAATACACACACACTCATCACAAATACACACACTCATCACAAATACACACATGTTCATCACAAATACACACACGTTCATCACAAATACACACACACATTCATCACAAATACACACACACTCATCACAAATACACACACGTTCATCACAAATACACACACACATTCATCACAAACACACACACGTTCATCACAAAAACACACACACACTCATCACAAATACACACACATTCATCACAAATACACACACATTCATCACAAATACACACACGTTCATCACAAATAAACACACACTCATCACAAATACACACACACATTCATCACAAATACACACACATTCATCACAAATACACACACGTTCATCACAAATACACACACATTCATCACAAATACACACACATTCATCACAAATACACACACACTCATCACAAATACACACACACTCATCACAAATACACACACACTCATCACAAATACACACACAATCATCACAAATACACACACACTCATCACAAAAACACACACACATTCATCACAAATACACACACACATTCATCACAAATACACACACACTCATCACAAATACACACACACTCATCACAAATACACACACGTTCATCACAAATACACACACGTTCATCACAAATACACACACACATTCATCACAAATACACACACACATTCATCACAAATACACACACACTCATCACAAATACACACACTCATCACAAATACACACATGTTCATCACAAATACACACACGTTCATCACAAATACACACACACATTCATCACAAATACACACACACTCATCACAAATACACACACGTTCATCACAAATACACACACACATTCATCACAAATACACACACGTTCATCACAAAAACACACACACACTCATCACAAATACACACACATTCATCACAAATACACACACATTCATCACAAATACACACACGTTCATCACAAATAAACACACACTCATCACAAATACACACACACATTCATCACAAATACACACACATTCATCACAAATACACACACGTTCATCACAAATACACACACACATTCATCACAAATACACACACATTCATCACAAATACACACACACTCATCACAAATACACACACACATTCATCACAAATACACACACATTCATCACAAATACACACACACTCATCACAAATACACACACACTCATCACAAATACACACACACTCATCACAAATACACACACATTCATCAAAAATACACACACATTCATCACAAATACACACACACTCATCACAAATACACACACGTTCATCACAAATACACACACGTTCATCACAAATACACAGACATTCATCACAAATACACACACACGTTCATCACAAATACACACACACTCATCACAAATACACACACACTCATCACAAATACACATACACATTCATCACAAATACACACACGTTCATCACAAATACACACACATTCATCACAAATACACACACACGTTCATCACAAATACACACACACTCATCACAAATACACACACACATTCATCACAAATACACACACATTCATCACAAATACACACACATTCATCACAAATACACACACACATTCATCACAAATACACACACACATTCATCACAAATACACACACTCATCACAAATACACACACACATTCATCACAAATACACACACATTCATCACAAATACACACACATTCATCACAAATACACACACACATTCATCACAAATACACACACACTCATCACAAATACACACACGTTCATCACAAATACACACACACTCATCACAAATACACACACACATTCATCACAAATACACACACATTCATCACAAATACACACACACTCATCACAAATACACACACATTCATCACAAATACACACACACATTCATCACAAATACACACACATTCATCACAAATACACACACACTCATCACAAATACACACACACATTCATCACAAATACACACACATTCATCACAAATACACACACATTCATCACAAATACACACACACGTTCATCACAAATACACACACACTCATCACAAATACACACACGTTCATCACAAATACACACACACTCATCACAAATACACACACACTCATCACAAATACACACACACATTCATCACAAATACACACACATTCATCACAAATACACACACACTCATCACAAATACACACACATTCATCACAAATATAGACACGTTCATCACAAATACACACACACTCATCACAAATACACACACACGTTCATCACAAATACACACACACGTTCATCACAAATACACACACACGTTCATCACAAATACACACACATTCATCACAAATACACACACACATTCATCACAAATACACACACACACATTCATCACAAGTACACACACACTCATCACAAATACACACACACATTCATCACAAATACACATACATTCATCACAAATACACACACACATTCATCACAAATACACACACATTCATCACAAATACACACACACATTCATCACAAATACACACACACATTCATCACAAATACACGCACACGTTCATCACAAATACACACACATTCATCACAAATACACACACGTTCATCACAAATACACACACATTCATCAAAAATACAGACACATTCATCACAAATACACACACACATTCATCACAAATACACACACACGTTCATCACAAATACACACACATTCATCACAAATACACACACACATTCATCACAAATACACACACACGTTCATCACAAATACACACACACGTTCATCACAAATACACACACATTCATCACAAATACACACACATTCATC
The DNA here is from genome assembly GCF_035084215.1 of Heptranchias perlo. Classification (NCBI taxonomy): domain Eukaryota; kingdom Metazoa; phylum Chordata; class Chondrichthyes; order Hexanchiformes; family Hexanchidae; genus Heptranchias; species Heptranchias perlo. Next base: position 64,979,636 of record NC_090338.1, read on the forward strand.
ACAAATACACCCACGTTCATCACAAATACACACACATTCATCACAAATACACACACACATTCATCACAAATACACACACATTCATCACAAATACACACACACTCATCACAAATACACACACATTCATCACAAATACACACACACTCATCACAAATACACACACATTCATCACAAATACACACACACTCATCACAAATACACACACACGTTCATCACAAATACACACACACTCATCACAAATACACACACACGTTCATCACAAATACACACACACGTTCATCACAAATACACACACACGTTCATCACAAATACACACACATTCATCACAAATACACACACACATTCATCACAAACACACACACACTCATCACAAATACACACACACATTCATCACAAATACACACACATTTATCACAAATACACACACACGTTCATCACAAATACACACAGACATTCATCACAAATACACACACATTCATCACAAATACACGCACACATTCATCACAAATACACACACGTTCATCACAAATACACACACATTCAACACAAATACACACACACGTTCATCACAAATACACACACACTCATCACAAATACACACACACATTCATCACAAATACACACACATTCATCACAAATACACACACACGTTCATCACAAATACACACACATTCATCACAAATACACACACACATTCATCACAAATACACACACACTCATCACAAATACACACACATTCATCACAAATACACACACATTGATCACAAATACACACACATTCATCACAAATACACACACACTCATCACAAATACACACACGTTCATCACAAATACACACACACTCATCACAAATACACACACACTCATCACAAATACACACACGTTCATCACAAATACACACACACTCATCACAAATACACACACATTCAACACAAATACACACACACGTTCATCACAAATACACACACACTCATCACAAATACACACACACATTCATCACAACTACACACACATTCATCACAAATACACACACACTCATCACAAATACTATCACATTCATCACAAATACACACATGTTCATCACAAATACACACACACTCATCACAAATACACACACACGTTCATCACAAATGCACACACACGTTCATCACAAATACACCCACACGTTCATCACAAATACACACACGTTCATCACAAATACACACACATTCATCACAAATACACACAAACATTCATCACAAATACACACACACATTCATCACAAATACACACACACATTCATCACAAATACACACACATTCATCACAAATACACACACACATTCATCACAAATACACACACACGTTCATCACAAATACACACACACTCATCAGAAATACACACACACTCATCACAAATACACACACACTCATCACAAATACACACACATTCATCACAAATACACACACGTTCATCACAAATACACACACACTCATCACAAATACACACAAACATTCATCACAAATACACACACACATTCATCACAAATACACACACTCATCACAAATACACACACATTCATCACAAATACACACACATTCATCACAAATACACACACACATTCATCACAAATACACACACACTCATCACAAATACACACACATTCATCACAAATACACACACATTCATCACAAATACACACACATTCATCACAAATACACACACACATTCATCACAAATACACACACACTCATCACAAATACACACACGTTCATCACAAGTACACACACACTCATCACAAATACACACACACTCATCACAAATACACACACACATTCATCACAAATACACACACATTCATCACAAATACACACACACTCATCACAAATACACACACATTCATCACAAATACACACACGTTCATCACAAATACACACACACTCATCACAAATACACACACACGTTCATCACAAATACACACACACGTTCATCACAAATACACACACACGTTCATCACAAATACACACACATTCATCACAAATACACACACACATTCATCACAAATACACACACACACATTCATCACAAGTACACACACACTCATCACAAATACACACACACATTCATCACAAATACACACACATTCATCACAAATACACACACACGTTCATCACAAATACACACACATTCATCACAAATACACACACACATTCATCACAAATACACACACACATTCATCACAAATACACGCACACGTTCATCACAAATACACACACATTCATCACAAATACACACACGTTCATCACAAATACACACACATTCATCAAAAATACAGACACATTCATCACAAATACACACACACATTCATCACAAATACACACACACGTTCATCACAAATACACACACATTCATCACAAATACACACACACATTCATCACAAATACACACACACGTTCATCACAAATACACACATATTCATCACAAATACACACACATTCATCACAAATACACCCACGTTCATCACAAATACACACACATTCATCACAAATACACACACACATTCATCACAAATACACACACATTCATCACAAATACACACACACTCATCACAAATACACACACATTCATCACAAATACACACACACTCATCACAAATACACACACATTCATCACAAATACACACACACTCATCACAAATACACACACACGTTCATCACAAATACACACACACTCATCACAAATACACACACACGTTCATCACAAATACACACACACGTTCAACACAAATACACACACACGTTCATCACAAATACACACAAATTCATCACAAATACACACACACATTCATCACAAACACACACACACTCATCACAAATACACACACACATTCATCACAAATACACACACATTTATCACAAATACACACACACGTTCATCACAAATACACACACACATTCATCACAAATACACACACATTCATCACAAATACACGCACACATTCATCACAAATACACACACGTTCATCACAAATACACACACACTCATCACAAATACACACACATTCATCACAAATACACACACATTGATCACAAATACACACACATTCATCACAAATACACACACACTCATCACAAATACACACACGTTCATCACAAATACACACACACTCATCACAAATACACACACACTCATCACAAATACACACACACATTCATCACAAATACACACACATTCATCACAAATACACACACACTCATCACAAATACTATCACATTCATCACAAATACACACACGTTCATCACAAATACACACACACTCATCACAAATACACACACACATTCATCACAATTACACACACATTTATCACAAATACACACACACGTTCATCACAAATACACACACACATTCATCACAAATACACACACATTCATCACAAATACACGCACACATTCATCACAAATACACACACGTTCATCACAAATACACACACGTTCATCACAAATACACACACACTCATCACAAATACACACACATTCATCACAAATACACACACATTGATCACAAATACACACACATTCATCACAAATACACACACACTCATCACAAATACACACACGTTCATCACAAATACACACACACTCATCACAAATACACACACACTCATCACAAATACACACACACATTCATCACAAATACACACACATTCATCACAAATACACACACACTCATCACAAATACTATCACATTCATCACAAATACACACACGTTCATCACAAATACACACACACTCATCACAAATACACACACACGTTCATCACAAATGCACACACACGTTCATCACAAATACACACACATTCATCACAAATACACACAAACATTCATCACAAATACACACACACATTCATCACAAATACACACATACTCATCACAAATACACACACACATTCATCACAAATACACACACATTCATCACAAATACACACACACATTCATCACAAATACACACACACGTTCATCACAAATACACACACATTCATCACAAATACACACACACATTCATCACAAATACACACACACGTTCATCACAAATACACACACATTCATCACAAATACACACACACTCATCACAAATACACACACACGTTAATCACAAATACACACACACTCATCACAAATACACACACACGTTCATCACAAATACACACACACGTTCATCACAAATACACACACACGTTCATCACAAATACACACACATTCATCACAAATACACACACGTTCATCACAAATACACACACACATTCATCACAAATACACACACACTCATCACAAATACACACACACATTCATCACAAATACAAACACATTCATCACAAATACACACACACGTTCATCACAAATAGACACACATTCATCACAAATACACACACACATTCATCACAAATACACACACATTCATCACAAATACACACACATTCATCACAAATATACACACGTTCATCACAAATACACACACATTCATCACAAATACACACACACATTCATCACAAGTACACACACAGGTTCATCACAAATACACACACATTCATCACAAATACACACACACGTTCATCACAAATACACACACACGTTCATCACAAATACACACACATTCATCACAAATACACACACATTCATCACAAAGACACACACGTTCATCACAAATACACACACATTCATCACAAATACACACACACGTTCATCACAAATACACACACATTCATCACAAATACACACACACATTCATCACAAATACACACACGTTCATCACAAATACACACACATTCATCACAAATACACACACACGTTAATCACAAATACACACACATTCATCACAAATACACACACACTCATCACAAATACACACACGTTCATCACAAATACACACACACTCATCACAAATACACACACACTCATCACAAATACACACACACATTCATCACAAATACACACACATTCATCACAAATACACACACACTCATCACAAATACTATCACATTCATCACAAATACACACACGTTCATCACAAATACACACACACTCATCACAAATACACACACACGTTCATCACAAATGCACACACACGTTCATCACAAATACACACACATTCATCACAAATACACACAAACATTCATCACAAATACACACACACATTCATCACAAATACACACATACTCATCACAAATACACACACACATTCATCACAAATACACACACATTCATCACAAATACACACACACATTCATCACAAATACACACACACGTTCATCACAAATACACACACATTCATCACAAATACACACACACTCATCACAAATACACACACACGTTCATCACAAATACACACACACTCATCACAAATACACACACACGTTCATCACAAATACACACAAACGTTCATCACAAATACACACACACGTTCATCACAAATACACACACATTCATCACAAATACACACACACATTCATCACAAATATACACACACATTCATCACAAATACACACACACTCATCACAAATACACACACACATTCATCACAAATACACACACATTCATCACAAATAAACACACACTCATCACAAATACACACACACTCATCACAAATACACAGACATTCATCACAAATACACACACGTTCATCACAAATACACACACACTCATCACAAATACACACACACGTTAATCACAAATACACACACACTCATCACAAATACACACACACGTTCATCACAAATACACACACACGTTCATCACAAATACACACACACGTTCATCACAAATACACACACATTCATCACAAATACACACACGTTCATCACAAATACACACACACATTCATCACAAATACACACACACTCATCACAAATACACACACACATTCATCACAAATACAAACACATTCATCACAAATACACACACATTCATCACAAATAGACACACATTCATCACAAATACACACACACATTCATCACAAATACACACACATTCATCACAAATATACACACGTTCATCACAAATACACACACATTCATCACAAATACACACACACATTCATCACAAATACACACACAGGTTCATCACAAATACACACACATTCATCACAAATACACACACATTCATCACAAATACACACACATTCATCACAAAGACACACACGTTCATCACAAATACACACACATTCATCACAAATACACACACACGTTCATCACAAATACACACACATTCATCACAAATACACACACACATTCATCACAAATACACACACGTTCATCACAAATACACACACATTCATCACAAATACACACACACGTTAATCACAAATACACACACATTCATCACAAATACACACACATTCATCACAAATACACACACGTTCATCACAAATACACACACATTCATCACAAATACACACACACATTCATCACAAATACACACACACGTTCATCACAAATGCACACACATTCATCACAAATACACACACATTGATCACAAATACACACACACTCATCACAAATACACACACGTTCATCACAAATACACACACATTCATCACAAATACACACACACGTTCATCACAAATACACACACACATTCATCACAAATACACACACACATTCATCACAAATACACACACACGTTCATCACAAATACACACACACATTCATCACAAATACACACACACATTCATCACAAATACACACACACGTTCATCACAAATACACACACATTCATCACAAATACACACACATTCATCACAAATACACACACGTTCATCACAAATACACACACATTCATCACAAATACACACACACATTCATCACAAATACACACACACATTCATCACAAATACACACACATTCATCACAAATACACACACATTCATCACAAATACACACACACGTTCAACACAAATACACACACATTCATCACAAATACACACACATTCATCACAAATACACACACACATTCATCACAAATACACACACATTCATGACAATTACACACACATTCATCACAAATACACAAACACTCATCACAAATACACACACATTCATCACAAATACACACACGTTCATCACAAATACACACACACATTAATCACAAATACACAGACACTCATCACAAATACACACACATTCATCACAAATACACACACGTTCATCACAAATACACACACATTCATCACAAATACACACACACATTCATCACAAATACACACACACGTTCATCACAAATACACACACACGTTCATCACAAACACACACACGTTCATCACAAATACACACACATTCATCACAAATACACACACACATTCATCACAAACACACACACACTCATCACAAATACACACACATTCATCACAAATACACACACATTTATCACAAATACACACACACGTTCATCACAAATACACACACACATTCATCACAAATACACACACATTCATCACAAATACACGCACACATTCATCACAAATACACACACGTTCATCACAAATACACACACATTCATCACAAATACACACACACTCATCACAAATACACACACATTCATCACAAATACACACACATTGATCACAAATACACACACATTCATCACAAATACACACACACTCATCACAAATACACACACGTTCATCACAAATACACACACACTCATCACAAATACACACACACTCATCACAAATACACACACACATTCATCACAAATACACACACATTCATCACAAATACACACACACTCATCACAAATACTATCACATTCATCACAAATACACACACGTTCATCACAAATACACACACACTCATCACAAATACACACACACGTTCATCACAAATGCACACACACGTTCATCACAAATACACACACATTCATCACAAATACACACAAACATTCATCACAAATACACACACAAATTCATCACAAATACACACATACTCATCACAAATACACACACACATTCATCACAAATACACACACATTCATCACAAATACACACACACATTCATCACAAATACACACACACGTTCATCACAAATACACACACATTCATCACAAATACACACACACTCATCACAAATACACACACACGTTCATCACAAATACACACACACTCATCACAAATAAACACACACTCATCACAAATACACACACACTCATCACAAATACACAGACATTCATCACAAATACACACACGTTCATCACAAATACACACACACTCATCACAAATACACACACACGTTAATCACAAATACACACACACTCATCACAAATACACAGACATTCATCACAAATACACACACGTTCATCACAAATACACACACACTCATCACAAATACACACACACGTTAATCACAAATACACACACACTCATCACAAATACACACACACGTTCATCACAAATACACACACACGTTCATCACAAATACACACACACGTTCATCACAAATACACACACATTCATCACAAATACACACACGTTCATCACAAATACACACACGTTCATCACAAATACACACACACATTCATCACAAATACACACACACTCATCACAAATACACACACACATTCATCACAAATACAAACACATTCATCACAAATACACACACACGTTCATCACAAATAGACACACATTCATCACAAATACACACACACATTCATCACAAATACACACACATTCATCACAAATACACACACATTCATCACAAATATACACACGTTCATCACAAATACACACACATTCATCACAAATACAGACACACATTCATCACAAATACACACACAGGTTCATCACAAATACACACACATTCATCACAAATACACACACACATTCATCACAAATACACACACACGTTCATCACAAATACACACACACGTTCATCACAAATACACACACATTCATCACAAATACACACACATTCATCACAAAGACACACACGTTCATCACAAATACACACACATTCATCACAAATACACACACACGTTCATCACAAATACACACACATTCATCACAAATACACACACACATTCATCACAAATACACACACGTTCATCACAAATACACACACATTCATCACAAATACACACACACGTTAATCACAAATACACACACATTCATCACAAATACACACACACTCATCACAAATACACACACGTTCATCACAAATACACACACACTCATCACAAATACACACACACTCATCACAAATACACAGACACATTCATCACAAATACACACACATTCATCACAAATACACACACACTCATCACAAATACTATCACATTCATCACAAATACACACACGTTCATCACAAATACACACACACTCATCACAAATACACACACACGTTCATCACAAATGCACACACACGTTCATCACAAATACACACACATTCATCACAAATACACACAAACATTCATCACAAATACACACACACATTCATCACAAATACACACATACTCATCACAAATACACACACACATTCATCACAAATACACACACATTCATCACAAATACACACACACATTCATCACAAATACACACACACGTTCATCACAAATACACACACATTCATCACAAATACACACACACTCATCACAAATACACACACACGTTCATCACAAATACACACACACTCATCACAAATACACACACACGTTCATCACAAATACACACAAACGTTCATCACAAATACACACATACGTTCATCACAAATACACACACATTCATCACAAATACACACACACATTCATCACAAATATACACACACATTCATCACAAATACACACACACTCATCACAAATACACACACACATTCATCACAAATACACACACATTCATCACAAATAAACACACACTCATCACAAATACACACACACTCATCACAAATACACAGACATTCATCACAAATACACACACGTTCATCACAAATACACACACACTCATCACAAATACACACACACGTTAATCACAAATACACACACACTCATCACAAATACACACACACGTTCATCACAAATACACACACACGTTCATCACAAATACACACACACGTTCATCACAAATACACACACATTCATCACAAATACACACACGTTCATCACAAATACACACACACATTCATCACAAATACACACACACTCATCACAAATACACACACACATTCATCACAAATACAAACACATTCATCACAAATACACACACACGTTCATCACAAATAGACACACATTCATCACAAATACACACACACATTCATCACAAATACACACACATTCATCACAAATACACACACATTCATCACAAATATACACACGTTCATCACAAATACACACACATTCATCACAAATACACACACACATTCATCACAAATACACACACAGGTTCATCACAAATACACACACATTCATCACAAATACACACACACATTCATCACAAATACACACACACGTTCATCACAAATACACACACACGTTCATCACAAATACACACACATTCATCACAAATACACACACATTCATCACAAATACACACACAGGTTCATCACAAATACACACACATTCATCACAAATACACACACACGTTCATCACAAATACACACACACGTTCATCACAAATACACACACACGTTCATCACAAATACACACACATTCATCACAAATACACACACATTCATCACAAATACACACACACTCATCACAAATACACACACACATTCATCACAAATACAAACACATTCATCACAAATACACACACACGTTCATCACAAATAGACACACATTCATCACAAATACACACACACATTCATCACAAATACACACACATTCATCACAAATACACACACATTCATCACAAATATACACACGTTCATCACAAATACACACACATTCATCACAAATACACACACACGTTCATCACAAATACACACACATTCATCACAAATACACACACACATTCATCACAAATACACACACGTTCATCACAAATACACACACATTCATCACAAATACACACACACGTTAATCACAAATACACACACATTCATCACAAATACACACACATTCATCACAAATACACACACGTTCATCACAAATACACACACATTCATCACAAATACACACACACATTCATCACAAATACACACACACGTTCATCACAAATACACACACATTCATCACAAATACACACACATTGATCACAAATACACACACACTCATCACAAATACACACACGTTCATCACAAATACACACACATTCATCACAAATACACACACACGTTCATCACAAATACACACACACATTCATCACAAATACACACACACATTCATCACAAATACACACACACGTTCATCACAAATACACACACACATTCATCACAAATACACACACACATTCATCACAAATACACACACACGTTCATCACAAATACACACACATTCATCACAAATACACACACATTCATCACAAATACACACACGTTCATCACAAATACACACACATTCATCACAAATACACACACACATTCATCACAAATACACACACACATTCATCACAAATACACACACATTCATCACAAATACACACACATTCATCACAAATACACACACATTCATCACAAATACACACACACGTTCAACACAAATACACACACATTCATCACAAATACACACACATTCATCACAAATACACACACACGTTCATCACAAATACACACACATTCATGACAATTACACACACATTCATCACAAATACACAAACACTCATCACAAATACACACACATTCATCACAAATACACACACGTTCATCACAAATACACACACACATTAATCACAAATACACACACACTCATCACAAATACACACACATTCATCACAAATACACACACGTTCATCACAAATACACACACATTCATCACAAATACACACACACATTCATCACAAATACACACACACGTTCATCACAAATACACACACATTCATCACAAATACACACACATTCATCACAAATATACACACACTCATCACAAATACACACACACATTCATCACAAATACACACACATTCATCACAAATACACACACATTCATCACAAATACACACACGTTCATCACAAATACACACACATTCATCACAAATACACACACATTCATCACAAATACACACACACTCATCACAAATACACACACATTCATCACAAATACACACATGTTCATCACAAATACACACACATTCATCACAAATACACACACACATTCATCACAAATACACACACATTCATCACAAATGCACACACATTCATCACAAATACACACACATTCATCACAAATACACACACACTCATCACAAATACACACACGTTAATCACAAATACACACACATTCATCACAAATACACACACATTCATCACAAATACACACACATTCATCACAAATACACACACATTCATCACAAATACACACACATTCATCACAAATACACACACACTCATCACAAATACACACACACATTCATCACAAATACACACACACATTCATCACAAATACACACACTCATCACAAATACACACACACATTCATCACAAATACACACACATTCATCACAAATACACACACACGTTCATCACAAATACACACACACATTCATCACAAATACACACACACATTCATCACAAATACACACACACGTTCATCACAAATACACACACACATTCATCACAAATACACACACACATTCATCACAAATACACACACACGTTCATCACAAATACACACACATTCATCACAAATACACACACATTCATCACAAATACACACACGTTCATCACAAATACACACACATTCATCACAAATACACACACACATTCATCACAAATACACACACACATTCATCACAAATACACACACATTCATCACAAATACACACACATTCATCACAAATACACACACACGTTCAACACAAATACACACACATTCATCACAAATACACACACATTCATCACAAATACACACACACGTTCATCACAAATACACACACATTCATGACAATTACACACACATTCATCACAAATACACAAACACTCATCACAAATACACACACATTCATCACAAATACACACACGTTCATCACAAATACACACACACATTAATCACAAATACACACACACTCATCACAAATACACACACATTCATCACAAATACACACACGTTCATCACAAATACACACACATTCATCACAAATACACACACACATTCATCACAAATACACACACACGTTCATCACAAATACACACACATTCATCACAAATACACACACATTCATCACAAATATACACACACTCATCACAAATACACACACACATTCATCACAAATACACACACATTCATCACAAATACACACACATTCATCACAAATACACACACGTTCATCACAAATACACACACATTCATCACAAATACACACACATTCATCACAAATACACACACACTCATCACAAATACACACACATTCATCACAAATACACACATGTTCATCACAAATACACACACATTCATCACAAATACACACACACATTCATCACAAATACACACACATTCATCACAAATGCACACACATTCATCACAAATACACACACATTCATCACAAATACACACACACTCATCACAAATACACACACGTTAATCACAAATACACACACATTCATCACAAATACACACACATTCATCACAAATACACACACATTCATCACAAATACACACACATTCATCACAAATACACACACATTCATCACAAATACACACACACTCATCACAAATACACACACACATTCATCACAAATACACACACACATTCATCACAAATACACACATTCATCACAAATACACACACACATTCATCACAAATACACACACATTCATCACAAATACACACATGTTCATCACAAATACACACACATTCATCACAAATACACACACACATTCATCACAAATACACACACATTCATCACAAATGCACACACATTCATCACAAATACACACACATTCATCACAAATACACACACACTCATCACAAATACACACACGTTCATCACAAATACACACACATTCATCACAAATACACACACACATTCATCACAAATACACACACACATTCATCACAAATACACACACATTCATCACAAATACACACACATTCATCACAAATACACACACACGTTCAACACAAATACACACACATTCATCACAAATACACACACATTCATCACAAATACACACACACGTTCATCACAAATACACACACATTCATGACAATTACACACACATTCATCACAAATACACAAACACTCATCACAAATACACACACATTCATCACAAATACACACACGTTCATCACAAATACACACACACATTAATCACAAATACACACACACTCATCACAAATACACACACATTCATCACAAATACACACACGTTCATCACAAATACACACACATTCATCACAAATACACACACACATTCATCACAAATACACACACACGTTCATCACAAATACACACACATTCATCACAAATACACACACATTCATCACAAATATACACACACTCATCACAAATACACACACACATTCATCACAAATACACACACATTCATCACAAATACACACACATTCATCACAAATACACACACGTTCATCACAAATACACACACATTCATCACAAATACACACACATTCATCACAAATACACACACACTCATCACAAATACACACACATTCATCACAAATACACACATGTTCATCACAAATACACACACATTCATCACAAATACACACACACATTCATCACAAATACACACACATTCATCACAAATGCACACACATTCATCACAAATACACACACATTCATCACAAATACACACACACTCATCACAAATACACACACGTTAATCACAAATACACACACATTCATCACAAATACACACACATTCATCACAAATACACACACATTCATCACAAATACACACACATTCATCACAAATACACACACATTCATCACAAATACACACACACTCATCACAAATACACACACACATTCATCACAAATACACACACACATTCATCACAAATACACACATTCATCACAAATACACACACACATTCATCACAAATACACACACATTCATCACAAATACACACATGTTCATCACAAATACACACACATTCATCACAAATACACACACACATTCATCACAAATACACACACATTCATCACAAATGCACACACATTCATCACAAATACACACACATTCATCACAAATACACACACACTCATCACAAATACACACACGTTCATCACAAATACACACACATTCATCACAAATACGCACACATTCATCACAAATACACACACATTCATCACAAATACACACACATTCATCACAAATACACACACATTCATCACAAATACACACACACTCATCACAAATACACACACACATTCATCACAAATACACACACACATTCATCACAAATACACACATTCATCACAAATACACACACACATTCATCACAAATACACACACATTCATCACAAATACACACACATTCATCACAAATACACACACACATTCATCACAAATACACACTCACTCATCACAAATACACACACGTTCATCACAAATACACACACACTCATCACAAATACACACACACATTCATCACAAATACACACACATTCATCACAAATACACACACACTCATCACAAATACACACACATTCATCACAAATACACACACATTCATCACAAATACACACACACATTCATCACAAATACACACACATTCATCACAAATACACACACACTCATCACAAATACACACACACATTCATCAAAAATACACACACATTCATCACAAATACACACACATTCATCACAAATACACACACACATTCATCACAAATACACACACACTCATCACAAATACACACACACTCATCACAAATACACACACACTCATCACAAATACACACACACATTCATCACAGATACACACACATTCATCACAAATACACACACACTCATCACAAATACACACACATTCATCACAAATACACACACGTTCATCACAAATACACACACACTCATCACAAATACACACACACGTTCATCACAAATACACAAACACGTTCATCACAAATACACACACACGTTCATCACAAATACACACACATTCATCACAAATACACACACACATTCATCACAAATACACACACACACATTCATCACAAGTACACACACACTAATCACAAATACACACACACATTCATCACAAATACACACACATTCATCACAAATACACACACACTTTCATCACAAATACACACACATTCATCACAAATACACACACACATTCATCACAAATACACACACACATTCATCACAAATACACGCACACGTTCATCACAAATACACACACATTCATCACAAATACACACACGTTCATCACAAATACACACACATTCATCAAAAATACAGTCACATTCATCACAAAAACACACACACATTCATCACAAATACACACACACGTTCATCACAAATACACACACACATTCATCACAAATACACACACACGTTCATCACAAATACACACACATTCATCACAAATACACACACATTCATCACAAATACACACACACGTTCATCACAAATACACACACATTCATGACAATTACACACACATTCATCACAAATACACAAACACTCATCACAAATACACACACATTCATCACAAATACACACACGTTCATCACAAATACACACACACATTAATCACAAATACACACACACTCATCACAAATACACACACATTCATCACAAATACACACACGTTCATCACAAATACACACACATTCATCACAAATACACACACACATTCATCACAAATACACACACACGTTCATCACAAATACACACACATTCATCACAAATACACACACATTCATCACAAATATACACACACTCATCACAAATACACACACACATTCATCACAAATACACACACATTCATCACAAATACACACACATTCATCACAAATACACACACGTTCATCACAAATACACACACATTCATCACAAATACACACACATTCATCACAAATACACACACACTCATCACAAATACACACACATTCATCACAAATACACACATGTTCATCACAAATACACACACATTCATCACAAATACACACACACATTCATCACAAATACACACACATTCATCACAAATGCACACACATTCATCACAAATACACACACATTCATCACAAATACACACACACTCATCACAAATACACACACGTTAATCACAAATACACACACATTCATCACAAATACACACACATTCATCACAAATACACACACATTCATCACAAATACACACACATTCATCACAAATACACACACATTCATCACAAATACACACACACTCATCACAAATACACACACACATTCATCACAAATACACACACACATTCATCACAAATACACACATTCATCACAAATACACACACACATTCATCACAAATACACACACATTCATCACAAATACACACATGTTCATCACAAATACACACACATTCATCACAAATACACACACACATTCATCACAAATACACACACATTCATCACAAATGCACACACATTCATCACAAATACACACACATTCATCACAAATACACACACACTCATCACAAATACACACACGTTCATCACAAATACACACACATTCATCACAAATACACACACATTCATCACAAATACACACACATTCATCACAAATACACACACATTCATCACAAATACACACACATTCATCACAAATACACACACACTCATCACAAATACACACACACATTCATCACAAATACACACACACATTCATCACAAATACACACATTCATCACAAATACACACACACATTCATCACAAATACACACACATTCATCACAAATACACACACATTCATCACAAATACACACACACATTCATCACAAATACACACTCACTCATCACAAATACACACACGTTCATCACAAATACACACACACTCATCACAAATACACACACACATTCATCACAAATACACACACATTCATCACAAATACACACACACTCATCACAAATACACACACATTCATCACAAATACACACACATTCATCACAAATACACACACACATTCATCACAAATACACACACATTCATCACAAATACACACACACTCATCACAAATACACACACACATTCATCAAAAATACACACACATTCATCACAAATACACACACATTCATCACAAATACACACACACATTCATCACAAATACACACACACTCATCACAAATACACACACACTCATCACAAATACACACACACTCATCACAAATACACACACACATTCATCACAGATACACACACATTCATCACAAATACACACACACTCATCACAAATACACACACATTCATCACAAATACACACACGTTCATCACAAATACACACACACTCATCACAAATACACACACACGTTCATCACAAATACACAAACACGTTCATCACAAATACACACACACGTTCATCACAAATACACACACATTCATCACAAATACACACACACATTCATCACAAATACACACACACACATTCATCACAAGTACACACACACTAATCACAAATACACACACACATTCATCACAAATACACACACATTCATCACAAATACACACACACTTTCATCACAAATACACACACATTCATCACAAATACACACACACATTCATCACAAATACACACACACATTCATCACAAATACACGCACACGTTCATCACAAATACACACACATTCATCACAAATACACACACGTTCATCACAAATACACACACATTCATCAAAAATACAGTCACATTCATCACAAAAACACACACACATTCATCACAAATACACACACACGTTCATCACAAATACACACACACATTCATCACAAATACACACACACGTTCATCACAAATACACACACATTCATCACAAATACACACACATTCATCACAAATACACACACGTTCATCACAAATACACACACATTCATCACAAATACACAAACACATTCATCACAAATACACACACATTCATCACAAATACACACACATTCATCACAAATAGACACACACGTTCATCACAAATACACACACATTCATCACAAATACACACACATTCATCACAAATACACACACATTCATCACAAATACACACACACTCATCACAAATACACACACATTCATCACAAATACACACATGTTCATCACAAATACACACACATTCATCACAAATACACACACACATTCATCACAAATACACACAGACGTTCATCACAAATGCACACACATTCATCACAAATACACACACATTCATCACAAATACACACACACATTCATCACAAATACACACACACTCATCACAAATACACACACGTTCATCACAAATACACACACACATTCATCACAAATACACACACGTTCATCACAAAAACACACACACACTCATCACAAATACACACACATTCATCACAAATACACACACACTCCTCACAAATACACACACATTCATCACAAATACACACACACTCATCACAAATACACACACATTCATCACAAATACACACACATTCATCACAAATACACACACGTTCATCACAAATACACAGACACCTTCATCACAAATACACACACATTCATCACAAATACACACACACATTCATCACAAATACACACACACATTCATCACAAATACACACACGTTCATCACAAATAAACACACAATCATTACAAATACACACACACATTCATCACAAATACACACACATTCATCACAAATACACACACGTTCATCACAAATACACACACACATTCATCACAAATACACACACATTCATCACAAATACACACACACTCATCACAAATACACACACACATTCATCACAAATACACACACATTCATCACAAATACACACACACTCATCACAAATACACACACATTCATCACAAATACACACACATTCATCACAAATACACACACACTCATCACAAATACACACACGTTCATCACAAATACACACACGTTCATCACAAATACACAGACATTCATCACAAATACACACACACGTTCATCACAAATACACACACACTCATCACAAACACACACACACTCATCACAAATACACATACACATTCATCACAAATACACACACGTTCATCACAAATACACACACATTCATCACAAATACACACACACGTTCATCACAAATACACACACACTCATCACAAATACACACACACATTCATCACAAATACACACACATTCATCACAAATACACACACACATTCATCACAAATACACACACACATTCATCACAAATACACACACTCATCACAAATACACACACACATTCATCACAAATACACACACATTCATCACAAATACACACACATTCATCACAAATACACACACACATTCATCACAAATACACACTCACTCATCACAAATACACACACGTTCATCACAAATACACACACACTCATCACAAATACACACACACATTCATCACAAATACACACACATTCATCACAAATACACACACTCTCATCACAAATACACACACATTCATCACAAATACACACACATTCATCACAAATACACACACACATTCATCACAAATACACACACATTCATCACAAATACACACACACTCATCACAAATACACACACACATTCATCAAAAATACACACACATTCATCACAAATACACACACATTCATCACAAATACACACACACATTCATCACAAATACACACACACTCATCACAAATACACACACACTCATCACAAATACACACACACTCATCACAAATACACACACACATTCATCACAAATACACACACATTCATCACAAATACACACACACTCATCACAAATACACACACATTCATCACAAATACACACACGTTCATCACAAATACACACACACGTTCATCACAAATACACAAACACGTTCATCACAAATACACACACACGTTCATCACAAATACACACACATTCATCACAAATACACACACACATTCATCACAAATACACACACACACATTCATCACAAGTACACACACACTCATCACAAATACACACACACATTCATCACAAATACACACACATTCATCACAAATACACACACACGTTCATCACAAATACACACACATTCATCACAAATACACACACACATTCATCACAAATACACACACACATTCATCACAAATACACGCACACGTTCATCACAAATACACACACATTCATCTCAAATACACACACGTTCATCACAAATACACACACATTCATCAAAAATACAGACACATTCATCACAAATACACACACACATTCATCACAAATACACACACACCTTCATCACAAATACACACACATTCATCACAAATACACACACACACGTTCATCACAAATACACACACACGTTCATCACAAATACACACACATTCATCACAAATACACACACATTCATCACAAATACACCCACGTTCATCACAAATGCACACACATTCATCACAAATACACACACACATTCATCACAAATACACACACACTCATCACAAATACACACACATTCATCACAAATACACACACACTCATCACAAATACACACACATTCATCACAAATACACACACACGTTCATCACAAATACACACACACTCATCACAAATACACACACACGTTCATCACAAATACACACACACGTTCATCACAAATACACACACACGTTCATCACAAATACACACACATTCATCACAAATACACACACACATTCATCACAAATACACACACACTCATCACAAATACACACACACATTCATCACAAATACACACACATTTATCACAAATACACACACACGTTCATCACAAATACACACACACATTCATCACAATTACACACACATTCATCACAAATACACGCACACGTTCATCACAAATACACACACACTCATCACAAATACACACACATTCATCACAAATACACACACACGTTCATCACAAATACCACACACTCATCACAAATACACACACACATTCATCACAAATACACACACACTCATCACAAATACACACACATTCATCACAAATACACACACACTCATCACAAATACACACACATTCATCACAAATACACACACACTCATCACAAATACACACACATTCATCACAAATACACACACATTCATCACAAATACACACACGTTCATCACAAATACACAGACACCTTCATCACAAATACACACACATTCATCACAAATACACACACACATTCATCACAAATACACACACACATTCATCACAAATACACACACACATTCATCACAAATACACACACATTCATCACAAATACACACACGTTCATCACAAATACACAGACACCTTCATCACAAATACACACACATTCATCACAAATACACACACACATTCATCACAAATAAACACACACTCATCACAAATACACACACACATTCATCACAAATACACACACATTCATCACAAATACACACACGTTCATCACAAATACACACACACATTCATCACAAATACAGACACATTCATCACAAATACACACACACTCATCACAAATACACACAGACATTCATCACAAATACACACACATTCATCACAAATACACACACATTCATCACAAATACACACACACTCATCACAAATACACACACACTCATCACAAATACACACACATTCATCACAAATACACACACACTCATCACAAATACACACACGTTCATCACAAATACACACACGTTCATCACAAATACACAGACATTCATCACAAATACACACACACGTTCATCACAAATACACACACACTCATCACAAATACACACACACTCATCACAAATACACATACACATTCATCACAAATACACACACGTTCATCACAAATACACACACATTCATCACAAATACACACACACGTTCATCACAAATACACACACACTCATCACAAATACAGACACACTCATCACAAATACACACACACATTCATCACAAATACACACACATTCATCACAAATACACACACACATTCATCACAAATACACACACACATTCATCACAAATACACACACTCATCACAAATACACACACACATTCATCACAAATACACACACATTCATCACAAATACACACACATTCATCACAAATACACACACACATTCATCACAAATACACACTCACTCATCACAAATACACACACATTCATCACAAATACACACACACTCATCACAAATACACACACACATTCATCACAAATACACACACATTCATCACAAATACACACACACTCATCACAAATAAACACACATTCATCACAAATACACACACATTCATCACAAATACACACACACATTCATCACAAATACACACACATTCATCACAAATACACACACACTCATCACAAATACACACACACATTCATCACAAATACACACACATTCATCACAAATACACACACACATTCATCACAAATACACACACACTCATCACAAATATACACACACTCATCACAAATACACACACACTCATCACAAATACACACACACATTCATCACAAATACACACACATTCATCACAAATACACACACACTCATCACAAATACACACACGTTCATCACAAATACACACACACTCATCACTAATACACACACACGTTCATCACAAATACACACACACGTTCATCACAAATACACACACACGTTCATCACAAATACACACACATTCATCACAAATACACACACACATTCATCACAAATACACACACACACATTCATCACAAGTACACACACACTCATCACAAATACACACACACATTCATCACAAATACACACACATTCATCACAAATACAAACACACGTTCATCACAAATACACACACATTCATCACAAATACACACACACATTCATCACAAATACACACACACATTCATCACAAATACACGCACACGTTCATCACAAATACACACACATTCATCACAAATACACACACGTTCATCACAAATACACACACATTCATCAAAAATACAGACACATTCATCACAAATACACACACACATTCATCACAAATACACACACACGTTCATCACAAATACACACACATTCATCACAAACACACACACACACATTCATCACAAATACACACACACGTTCATCACAAATACACACACATTCATCACAAATACACACACACATTCATCACAAATACACACACATTCATCACAAATACACACACACTCATCACAAATACACACACATTCATCACAAATACACACACACTCATCACAAATACACACACATTCATCACAAATACACACACACCCATCACAAATACACACACACGTTCATCACAAATACACACACACTCATCACAAATACACACACACGTTCATCACAAATACACACACACGTTCATCACAAATACACACACATTCATCACAAATACACACACACATTCATCACAAATACACACACACTCATCACAAATACACACACACATTCATCACAAATACACACACATTTATCACAAATACACACACACGTTCATCACAAATACACACACACATTCATCACAAATACACACACATTCATCACAAATACACGCACACGTTCATCACAAATACACACACGTTCATCACAAATACACACACATTCATCACAAATACACACACACGTTCATCACAAATACCACACACTCATCACAATTACACACAAACATTCATCACAAATACACACACATTCATCACAAATACACACACACGTTCATCACAAATACACACACATTCATCACAAATACACACACACATTCATCACAAATACACACACACTCATCACAAATACACACACATTCATCACAAATACACACACATTGATCACAAATACACACACATTCATCACAAATACACACACACTCATCACAAATACACACACGTTCATCACAAATACACACACACTCATCACAAATACACACACACTCATCACAAATACACACACACATTCATCACAAATACACACACATTCATCACAAATACACACACACTCATCACAAATACACACACATTCATCACAAATACACACACACTCATCACAAATACACACACACATTCATCACAAATACACACACATTCATCACAAATACACACACATTCATCACAAATACACACACATTCATCACAAATACACACACACATTCATCACAAATACACACACACTCATTACAAATACACACACACTCATCACAAATACACACACACATTCATCACAAATACACACACATTCATCACAAATACACACACACTCATCACAAATACACACGCATTCATCACAAATACACACACGTTCATCACAAATACACACACACTCATCACAAATACACACACACGTTCATCACAAATACACACACACGTTCATCACAAATACACACACACGTTCATCACAAATACACACACATTCATCACAAATACACACACACATTCATCACAAATACACACACACATTCATCACAAGTACACACACACATTCATCACAAATACACACACATTCATCACAAATACACACACACATTCATCACAAATACACACACTCTCATCACAAATACACACACATTCATCACAAATACACACACACTCATCACAAATACACACACACTCATCACAAATACACACACATTCATCACAAATACACACACACTCATCACAAATACACACACACGTTCATCACAAATACACACACACTCATCACAAATACACACACACGTTCATCACAAATACACACACACGTTCATCACAAATACACACACACGTTCATCACAAATACACACACATTCATCACAAATACACACACACATTCATCACAAATACACACACACTCATCACAAATACACACACACATTCATCACAAATACACACACATTTATCACAAATACACACACACGTTCATCACAAATACACACACACATTCATCACAAATACACACACATTCATCACAAATACACGCACACGTTCATCACAAATACACACACGTTCATCACAAATACACACACATTCATCACAAATACACACACATGTTCATCACAAATACCACACACTCATCACAAATACACACACGCATTCATCACAAATACACACACATTCATCACAAATACACACACACGTTCATCACAAATACACACACATTCATCACAAATACACACACACATTCATCACAAATACACACACACTCATCACAAATACACACACATTCATCACAAATACACAAACATTGATCACAAATACACACACATTCATCACAAATACACACACACTCATCACAAATACACACACGTTCATCACAAATACACACACACTCATCACAAATACACACACACTCATCACAAATACACACACACATTCATCACAAATACACACACATTCATCACAAATACACACACACTCATCACAAATACACACACATTCATCACAAATACACACACGTTCATCACAAATACACACACACTCATCACAAATACACACACACGTTCATCACAAATGCACACACACGTTCATCACAAATACACACACACGTTCATCACAAATACACACACATTCATCACAAATACACACAAACATTCATCACAAATACACACACACATTCATCACAAATACACACACACTCATCACAAATACACACACACATTCATCACAAATACACACACATTCATCACAAATACACACACACGTTCATCACAAATACACACACATTCATCACTAATACACACACACTCATCACAAATACTCACACACTTTCATCACAAATACACACACACGTTCATCACAAATACACACACATTCATCAAAAATACAGACACATTCATCACAAATACACACACACATTCATCACAAATACACACACACGTTCATCACACATACACACACATTCATCACAAATACACACACACACATTCATCACAAATACACACACACGTTCATCACAAATACACACACATTCATCACAAATACACACACATTCATCACAAATACACCCACGTTCATCACAAATACACACACATTCATCACAAATACACACACACATTCATCACAAATACACACACATTCATCACAAATACACACACACTCATCACAAATACACACACATTCATCACAAATACACACACACTCATCACAAATACACACACATTCATCACAAATACACACACACTCATCACAAATACACACACACGTTCATCACAAATACACACACACTCATCACAAATACACACACACGTTCATCACAAATACACACACACGTTCATCACAAATACACACACACGTTCATCACAAATACACACACATTCATCACAAATACACACACACATTCATCACAAATACACACACACTCATCACAAATACACACACACATTCATCACAAATACACACACATTCATCACAAATACACACACACGTTCATCACAAATACACACACACATTCATCACAAATACACACACGTTCATCACAAATACACGCACACGTTCATCACAAATACACACACGTTCATCACAAATACACACACATTCATCACAAATACACACACACTCATCACAAATACCACACATTCATCACAAATACACACACACGTTCATCACAAATACACACACATTCATCACAAATACACACACACTCATCACAAATACACACACATTCATCACAAATACACACACATTGATCACAAATACACACACATTCATCACAAATACACACACATTGATCACAAATACACACACATTCATCACAAATACACACACACTCATCACAAATAAACACACACTCATCACAAATACACACACGTTCATCACAAATACACACACACTCATCACAAATACACACACACTCATCACAAATACACACACACATTCATCACAAATACACACACATTCATCACAAATACACACACACTCATCACAAATACACACATATTCATCACAAATACACACACGTTCATCACAAATACACACACACTCATCACAAATACACACACACGTTCATCACAAATACACACACACGTTCATCACAAATACACACACATTCATCACAAATACACACAAACATTCATCACAAATACACACACACATTCATCACAAGTACACACACACTCATCACAAATACACACACACATTCATCACAAATACACACACACGTTCATCACAAATACACACACATTCATCATAAATACACACAAACATTCATCACAAATACACACACACATTCATCACAAATACACACACACTCATCACAAATACACACACACATTCATCACAAATACACACACATTCATCACAAATACACACACACGTTCATCACAAATACACACACATTCATCACTAATACACACACACTCATCACAAATACACACACACGTTCATCACAAATACACACACACTCATCACAAATACACACACACGTTCATCACAAATACACACACACGTTCATCACAAATACACACACACGTTCATCACAAATACACACACATTCATCACAAATACACACACACATTCATCACAAATACACACACATTTATCACAAATACACACACACGTTCATCACAAATACACACACACATTCATCACAAATACACACACATTCATCACAAATACACGCACACGTTCATCACAAATACACACACGTTCATCACAAATACACACACATTCATCACAAATACACACACACTCATCACAAATACACACACTTTCATCACAAATACACACACGTTCATCACAAATACACACACACTCATCACAAATACACACACACGTTCATCACAAATGCACACATACGTTCATCACAAATACACACACACATTCATCACAAATACACACACATTCATCACAAATACACACAAACATTCATCACAAATACACACACACAATCATCACAAATACACACACACTCATCACAAATACACACACACATTCATCACAAATACACACACATTCATCACAAATACACACACACGTTCATCACAAATACACACACATTCATCACTAATACACACACACTCATCACAAATACACACACACTTTCATCACAAATACACACACACGTTCATCACAAATACACACACATTCATCAAAAATACAGACACATTCATCACAAATACACACACACATTCATCACAAATACACACACACGTTCATCACAAACACACACACACGTTCATCACAAATACACACACATTCATCACAAATACACACACATTCATCACAAATACACCCACGTTCATCACAAATACACACACATTCATCACAAATACACACACACATTCATCACAAATACACACACATTCATCACAAATACACACACACTCATCACAAATACACACACATTCATCACAAATACACACACACTCATCACAAATACACACACATTCATCACAAATACACACACACTCATCACAAATAGACACACACGTTCATCACAAATACACACACACTCATCACAAATACACACACACGTTCATCACAAATACACACACACGTTCATCACAAATACACACACACGTTCATCACAAATGCACACACATTCATCACAAATACACACACACGTTCATCACAAATACACACACATTCATCACAAATACACACACACATTCATCACAAATACACACACACTCATCACAAATACACACACATTCATCACAAATACACAAACATTGATCACAAATACACACACATTCATCACAAATACACACACACTCATCACAAATACACACACGTTCATCACAAATACACACACACTCATCACAAATACACACACACTCATCACAAATACACACACACATTCATCACAAATACACACACATTCATCACAAATACACACACACTCATCACAAATACACACACATTCATCACAAATACACACACGTTCATCACAAATACACACACACTCATCACAAATACACACACACGTTCATCACAAATGCACACACATGTTCATCACAAATACACACACACGTTCATCACAAATACACACACATTCATCACAAATACACACAAACATTCATCACAAATACACACACACATTCATCACAAATACACACACACTCATCACAAATACACACACACATTCATCACAAATACACACACATTCATCACAAATACACACACACGTTCATCACAAATACACACACATTCATCACTAATACACACACACTCATCACAAATACTCACACACTTTCATCACAAATACACACACACGTTCATCACAAATACACACACATTCATCAAAAATACAGACA
This sequence comes from Heptranchias perlo, assembly GCF_035084215.1. NCBI lineage: Eukaryota > Metazoa > Chordata > Chondrichthyes > Hexanchiformes > Hexanchidae > Heptranchias > Heptranchias perlo. The sequence goes on from NC_090338.1 coordinate 65,010,070, forward strand.
CATTCATCACAAATACACACACACATTCATCACAAATACACACACACGTTCATCACAAATACACACACATTCATCACAAATACACACACACACATTCATCACAAATACACACACACGTTCATCACAAATACACACACATTCATCACAAATACACACACATTCATCACAAATACACCCACGTTCATCACAAATACACACACATTCATCACAAATACACACACACATTCATCACAAATACACACACATTCATCACAAATACACACACACTCATCACAAATACACACACATTCATCACAAATACACACACACTCATCACAAATACACACACATTCATCACAAATACACACACACTCATCACAAATACACACACACGTTCATCACAAATACACACACACTCATCACAAATACACACACACGTTCATCACAAATACACACACACGTTCATCACAAATACACACACACGTTCATCACAAATACACACACATTCATCACAAATACACACACACATTCATCACAAATACACACACACTCATCACAAATACACACACACATTCATCACAAATACACACACATTTATCACAAATACACACACACGTTCATCACAAATACACACACACATTCATCACAAATACACACACGTTCATCACAAATACACGCACACGTTCATCACAAATACACACACGTTCATCACAAATACACACACATTCATCACAAATACACACACACTCATCACAAATACCACACATTCATCACAAATACACACACACATTAATCACAAATACACACACACGTTCATCACAAATACACACACATTCATCACAAATACACACACACTCATCACAAATACACACACATTGATCACAAATACACACACATTGATCACAAATACACACACATTCATCACAAATACACACACATTGATCACAAATACACACACATTCATCACAAATACACACACACTCATCACAAATAAACACACACTCATCACAAATACACACACGTTCATCACAAATACACACACACTCATCACAAATACACACACACTCATCACAAATACACACACACATTCATCACAAATACACACACATTCATCACAAATACACACACACTCATCACAAATACACACATATTCATCACAAATACACACACGTTCATCACAAATACACACACACTCATCACAAATACACACACACGTTCATCACAAATACACACACACGTTCATCACAAATACACACACATTCATCACAAATACACACAAACATTCATCACAAATACACACACACATTCATCACAAATACACACACACTCATCACAAGAACACACACACTCATCACAAATACACACACACATTCATCACAAATACACACACACGTTCATCACAAATACACACACATTCATCATAAATACACACAAACATTCATCACAAATACACACACACATTCATCACAAATACACACACACTCATCACAAATACACACACACATTCATCGCAAATACACACACATTCATCACAAATACACACACACGTTCATCACAAATACACACACATTCATCACTAATACACACACACTCATCACAAATACACACACACGTTCATCACAAATACACACACACTCATCACAAATACACACACACGTTCATCACAAATACACACACACGTTCATCACAAATACACACACACGTTCATCACAAATACACACACATTCATCACAAATACACACACACATTCATCACAAATACACACACATTTATCACAAATACACACACACGTTCATCACAAATACACACACACATTCATCACAAATACACACACATTCATCACAAATACACGCACACGTTCATCACAAATACACACACGTTCATCACAAATACACACACATTCATCACAAATACACACACACTCATCACAAATACACACACATTCATCACAAATACACACACGTTCATCACAAATACACACACACTCATCACAAATACACACACACGTTCATCACAAATACACACACATTCATCACAAATACACACACACGTTCATCACAAATACACACACATTCATCACGAATACACACACACTCATCACAAATACACACACACGTTCATCACAAATACACACACACTCATCACAAATACACACACACGTTCATCACAAATACACACACACGTTCATCACAAATACACACACACGTTCATCACAAATACACACACATTCATCACAAATACACACACACATTCATCACAAATACACACACATTTATCACAAATACACACACACGTTCATCACAAATACACACACATTCATCACAAATACACACACACGTTAATCACAAATACACACACATTCATCACTAATACACACACACTCATCACAAATACACACACACGTTCATCACAAATACACACACACTCATCACAAATACACACACAAGTTCATCACAAATACACACACACGTTCATCACAAATACACACACACGTTCATCACAAATACACACACATTCATCACAAATACACACACACATTCATCACAAATACACACACATTTATCACAAATACACACACACGTTCATCACAAATACACACACACATTCATCACAAATACACACACACTCATCACAAATACACACACACTCATCACAAATACACACACACATTCATCACAAATACACACACATTCATCACAAATACACACACACGTTCATCACAAATACACACACATTCATCACTAATACACACACACTCATCACAAATACACACACACGTTCATCACAAATACACACACACTCATCACAAATACACACACACGTTCATCACAAATACACACACACGTTCATCACAAATACACACACATTCATCACAAATACACACACACATTCATCACAAATACACACACATTTATCACAAATACACACACACGTTCATCACAAATACACACACACATTCATCACAAATACACACACATTCATCACAAATACACGCACACGTTCATCACAAATACACACACGTTCATCACAAATACACACACATTCATCACAAATACACACACACTCATCACAAATACACACACATTCATCACAAATACACACACGTTCATCACAAATACACACACACTCATCACAAATACACACACACGTTCATCACAAATGCACACATACGTTCATCACAAATACACACACACATTCATCACAAATACACACACATTCATCACAAATACACACAAACATTCATCACAAATACACACACACAATCATCACAAATACACACACTCATCACAAATACACACACACATTCATCACAAATACACACACATTCATCACAAATACACACACACGTTCATCACAAATACACACACATTCATCACTAATACACACACACTCATCACAAATACACACACACTTTCATCACAAATACACACACACGTTCATCACAAATACACACACATTCATCAAAAATACAGACACATTCATCACAAATACACACACACATTCATCACAAATACACACACACGTTCATCACAAACACACACACACGTTCATCACAAATACACACACATTCATCACAAATACACACACATTCATCACAAATACACCCACGTTCATCACAAATACACACACATTCATCACAAATACACACACACATTCATCACAAATACACACACATTCATCACAAATACACACACACTCATCACAAATACACACACATTCATCACAAATACACACACACTCATCACAAATACACACACATTCATCACAAATACACACACACTCATCACAAATAGACACACACGTTCATCACAAATACACACACACTCATCACAAATACACACACACGTTCATCACAAATACACACACACGTTCATCACAAATACACACACACGTTCATCACAAATGCACACACATTCATCACAAATACACACACACGTTCATCACAAATACACACACATTCATCACAAATACACACACACATTCATCACAAATACACACACACTCATCACAAATACACACACATTCATCACAAATACACAAACATTGATCACAAATACACACACATTCATCACAAATACACACACACTCATCACAAATACACACACGTTCATCACAAATACACACACACTCATCACAAATACACACACACTCATCACAAATACACACACACATTCATCACAAATACACACACATTCATCACAAATACACACACACTCATCACAAATACACACACATTCATCACAAATACACACACGTTCATCACAAATACACACACACTCATCACAAATACACACACACGTTCATCACAAATGCACACACATGTTCATCACAAATACACACACACGTTCATCACAAATACACACACATTCATCACAAATACACACAAACATTCATCACAAATACACACACACATTCATCACAAATACACACACACTCATCACAAATACACACACACATTCATCACAAATACACACACATTCATCACAAATACACACACACGTTCATCACAAATACACACACATTCATCACTAATACACACACACTCATCACAAATACTCACACACTTTCATCACAAATACACACACACGTTCATCACAAATACACACACATTCATCAAAAATACAGACACATTCATCACAAATACACACACACATTCATCACAAATACACACACACGTTCATCACAAATACACACACATTCATCACAAATACACACACACACATTCATCACAAATACACACACACGTTCATCACAAATACACACACATTCATCACAAATACACACACATTCATCACAAATACACCCACGTTCATCACAAATACACACACATTCATCACAAATACACACACACATTCATCACAAATACACACACACTCATCACAAATACACACACATTCATCACAAATACACACACACTCATCACAAATACACACACATTCATCACAAATACACACACACTCATCACAAATACACACACACGTTCATCACAAATACACACACACTCATCACAAATACACACACACGTTCATCACAAATACACACACACGTTCATCACAAATACACACACACGTTCATCACAAATACACACACATTCATCACAAATACACACACACATTCATCACAAATACACACACACTCATCACAAATACACACACACATTCATCACAAATACACACACATTTATCACAAATACACACACACGTTCATCACAAATACACACACACATTCATCACAAATACACACACGTTCATCACAAATACACGCACACGTTCATCACAAATACACACACGTTCATCACAAATACACACACATTCATCACAAATACACACACACTCATCACAAATACCACACATTCATCACAAATACACACACACATTAATCACAAATACACACACACGTTCATCACAAATACACACACATTCATCACAAATACACACACACTCATCACAAATACACACACATTCATCACAAATACACACACATTGATCACAAATACACACACATTCATCACAAATACACACACATTGATCACAAATACACACACATTCATCACAAATACACACACACTCATCACAAATAAACACACACTCATCACAAATACACACACGTTCATCACAAATACACACACACTCATCACAAATACACACACACTCATCACAAATACACACACACATTCATCACAAATACACACACATTCATCACAAATACACACACACTCATCACAAATACACACATATTCATCACAAATACACACACGTTCATCACAAATACACACACACTCATCACAAATACACACACACGTTCATCACAAATACACACACACGTTCATCACAAATACACACACATTCATCACAAATACACACAAACATTCATCACAAATACACACACACATTCATCACAAATACACACACACTCATCACAAGAACACACACACTCATCACAAATACACACACACATTCATCACAAATACACACACACGTTCATCACAAATACACACACATTCATCATAAATACACACAAACATTCATCACAAATACACACACACATTCATCACAAATACACACACACTCATCACAAATACACACACACATTCATCACAAATACACACACATTCATCACAAATACACACACACGTTCATCACAAATACACACACATTCATCACTAATACACACACACTCATCACAAATACACACACACGTTCATCACAAATACACACACACTCATCACAAATACACACACACGTTCATCACAAATACACACACACGTTCATCACAAATACACACACACGTTCATCACAAATACACACACATTCATCACAAATACACACACACATTCATCACAAATACACACACATTTATCACAAATACACACACACGTTCATCACAAATACACACACACATTCATCACAAATACACACACATTCATCACAAATACACGCACACGTTCATCACAAATACACACACGTTCATCACAAATACACACACATTCATCACAAATACACACACACTCATCACAAATACACACACATTCATCACAAATACACACACGTTCATCACAAATACACACACACTCATCACAAATACACACACACGTTCATCACAAATACACACACATTCATCACAAATACACACACACGTTCATCACAAATACACACACATTCATCACGAATACACACACACTCATCACAAATACACACACACGTTCATCACAAATACACACACATTTATCACAAATACACACACACGTTCATCACAAATACACACACATTCATCACAAATACACACACACGTTAATCACAAATACACACACATTCATCACTAATACACACACACTCATCACAAATACACACACACTCATCACAAATACACACACACGTTCATCACAAATACACACACACGTTCATCACAAATACACACACATTCATCACAAATACACACAAACATTCATCACAAATACACACACACATTCATCACAAATACACACACACTCATCACAAGAACACACACACTCATCACAAATACACACACACATTCATCACAAATACACACACACGTTCATCACAAATACACACACATTCATCATAAATACACACAAACATTCATCACAAATACACACACACATTCATCACAAATACACACACACTCATCACAAATACACACACACATTCATCACAAATACACACACATTCATCACAAATACACACACACGTTCATCACAAATACACACACATTCATCACTAATACACACACACTCATCACAAATACACACACACGTTCATCACAAATACACACACACTCATCACAAATACACACACACGTTCATCACAAATACACACACACGTTCATCACAAATACACACACACGTTCATCACAAATACACACACATTCATCACAAATACACACACACATTCATCACAAATACACACACATTTATCACAAATACACACACACGTTCATCACAAATACACACACACATTCATCACAAATACACACACATTCATCACAAATACACGCACACGTTCATCACAAATACACACACGTTCATCACAAATACACACACATTCATCACAAATACACACACACTCATCACAAATACACACACATTCATCACAAATACACACACGTTCATCACAAATACACACACACTCATCACAAATACACACACACGTTCATCACAAATACACACACATTCATCACAAATACACACACACGTTCATCACAAATACACACACATTCATCACGAATACACACACACTCATCACAAATACACACACACGTTCATCACAAATACACACACATTTATCACAAATACACACACACGTTCATCACAAATACACACACATTCATCACAAATACACACACACGTTAATCACAAATACACACACATTCATCACTAATACACACACACTCATCACAAATACACACACACGTTCATCACAAATACACACACACTCATCACAAATACACACACAAGTTCATCACAAATACACACACACGTTCATCACAAATACACACACACGTTCATCACAAATACACACACATTCATCACAAATACACACACACATTCATCACAAATACACACACATTTATCACAAATACACACACACGTTCATCACAAATACACACACACATTCATCACAAATACACACACACTCATCACAAATACACACACACTCATCACAAATACACACACACATTCATCACAAATACACACACATTCATCACAAATACACACACACGTTCATCACAAATACACACACATTCATCACTAATACACACACACTCATCACAAATACACACACACGTTCATCACAAATACACACACACTCATCACAAATACACACACACGTTCATCACAAATACACACACACGTTCATCACAAATACACACACACGTTCATCACAAATACACACACATTCATCACAAATACACACACACATTCATCACAAATACACACACATTTATCACAAATACACACACACGTTCATCACAAATACACACACACATTCATCACAAATACACACACATTCATCACAAATACACGCACACGTTCATCACAAATACACACACGTTCATCACAAATACACACACATTCATCACAAATACACACACACTCATCACAAATACACACACATTCATCACAAATACACACACGTTCATCACAAATACACACACACTCATCACAAATACACACACACGTTCATCACAAATGCACACATACGTTCATCACAAATACACACACACATTCATCACAAATACACACACATTCATCACAAATACACACAAACATTCATCACAAATACACACACACAATCATCACAAATACACACACTCATCACAAATACACACACACATTCATCACAAATACACACACATTCATCACAAATACACACACACGTTCATCACAAATACACACACATTCATCACTAATACACACACACTCATCACAAATACACACACACTTTCATCACAAATACACACACACGTTCATCACAAATACACACACATTCATCAAAAATACAGACACATTCATCACAAATACACACACACATTCATCACAAATACACACACACGTTCATCACAAACACACACACACGTTCATCACAAATACACACACATTCATCACAAATACACACACATTCATCACAAATACACCCACGTTCATCACAAATACACACACATTCATCACAAATACACACACACATTCATCACAAATACACACACATTCATCACAAATACACACACACTCATCACAAATACACACACATTCATCACAAATACACACACACTCATCACAAATACACACACATTCATCACAAATACACACACACTCATCACAAATAGACACACACGTTCATCACAAATACACACACACTCATCACAAATACACACACACGTTCATCACAAATACACACACACGTTCATCACAAATACACACACACGTTCATCACAAATGCACACACATTCATCACAAATACACACACACGTTCATCACAAATACACACACATTCATCACAAATACACACACACATTCATCACAAATACACACACACTCATCACAAATACACACACATTCATCACAAATACACAAACATTGATCACAAATACACACACATTCATCACAAATACACACACACTCATCACAAATACACACACGTTCATCACAAATACACACACACTCATCACAAATACACACACACTCATCACAAATACACACACACATTCATCACAAATACACACACATTCATCACAAATACACACACACTCATCACAAATACACACACATTCATCACAAATACACACACGTTCATCACAAATACACACACACTCATCACAAATACACACACACGTTCATCACAAATGCACACACATGTTCATCACAAATACACACACACGTTCATCACAAATACACACACATTCATCACAAATACACACAAACATTCATCACAAATACACACACACATTCATCACAAATACACACACACTCATCACAAATACACACACACATTCATCACAAATACACACACATTCATCACAAATACACACACACGTTCATCACAAATACACACACATTCATCACTAATACACACACACTCATCACAAATACTCACACACTTTCATCACAAATACACACACACGTTCATCACAAATACACACACATTCATCAAAAATACAGACACATTCATCACAAATACACACACACATTCATCACAAATACACACACACGTTCATCACAAATACACACACATTCATCACAAATACACACACACACATTCATCACAAATACACACACACGTTCATCACAAATACACACACATTCATCACAAATACACACACACATTCATCACAAATACACACACATTCATCACAAATACACACACACTCATCACAAATACACACACATTCATCACAAATACACACACACTCATCACAAATACACACACATTCATCACAAATACACACACACTCATCACAAATACACACACACGTTCATCACAAATACACACACACTCATCACAAATACACACACACGTTCATCACAAATACACACACACGTTCATCACAAATACACACACACGTTCATCACAAATACACACACATTCATCACAAATACACACACACATTCATCACAAATACACACACACTCATCACAAATACACACACACATTCATCACAAATACACACACATTTATCACAAATACACACACACGTTCATCACAAATACACACACACATTCATCACAAATACACACACGTTCATCACAAATACACGCACACGTTCATCACAAATACACACACGTTCATCACAAATACACACACATTCATCACAAATACACACACACTCATCACAAATACCACACATTCATCACAAATACACACACACATTAATCACAAATACACACACACGTTCATCACAAATACACACACATTCATCACAAATACACACACACTCATCACAAATACACACACATTCATCACAAATACACACACATTGATCACAAATACACACACATTCATCACAAATACACACACATTGATCACAAATACACACACATTCATCACAAATACACACACACTCATCACAAATAAACACACACTCATCACAAATACACACACGTTCATCACAAATACACACACACTCATCACAAATACACACACACTCATCACAAATACACACACACATTCATCACAAATACACACACATTCATCACAAATACACACACACTCATCACAAATACACACATATTCATCACAAATACACACACGTTCATCACAAATACACACACACTCATCACAAATACACACACACGTTCATCACAAATACACACACACGTTCATCACAAATACACACACATTCATCACAAATACACACAAACATTCATCACAAATACACACACACATTCATCACAAATACACACACACTCATCACAAGAACACACACACTCATCACAAATACACACACACATTCATCACAAATACACACACACGTTCATCACAAATACACACACATTCATCATAAATACACACAAACATTCATCACAAATACACACACACATTCATCACAAATACACACACACTCATCACAAATACACACACACATTCATCACAAATACACACACATTCATCACAAATACACACACACGTTCATCACAAATACACACACATTCATCACTAATACACACACACTCATCACAAATACACACACACGTTCATCACAAATACACACACACTCATCACAAATACACACACACGTTCATCACAAATACACACACACGTTCATCACAAATACACACACACGTTCATCACAAATACACACACATTCATCACAAATACACACACACATTCATCACAAATACACACACATTTATCACAAATACACACACACGTTCATCACAAATACACACACACATTCATCACAAATACACACACATTCATCACAAATACACGCACACGTTCATCACAAATACACACACGTTCATCACAAATACACACACATTCATCACAAATACACACACACTCATCACAAATACACACACATTCATCACAAATACACACACGTTCATCACAAATACACACACACTCATCACAAATACACACACACGTTCATCACAAATACACACACATTCATCACAAATACACACACACGTTCATCACAAATACACACACATTCATCACGAATACACACACACTCATCACAAATACACACACACGTTCATCACAAATACACACACATTCATCACAAATACACACACATTTATCACAAATACACACACACGTTCATCACAAATACACACACACATTCATCACAAATACACACACATTCATCACAAATACACGCACACGTTCATCACAAATACACACACGTTCATCACAAATACACACACATTCATCACAAATACACACACACTCATCACAAATACACACACATTCATCACAAATACACACACGTTCATCACAAATACACACACACTCATCACAAATACACACACACGTTCATCACAAATGCACACACACGTTCATCACAAATACACACACACATTCATCACAAATACACACACATTCATCACAAATACACACAAACATTCATCACAAATACACACACACATTCATCACAAATACACACACACTCATCACAAATACACACACACATTCATCACAAATACACACACATTCATCACAAATACACAGACACGTTCATCACAAATACACACACATTCATCACTAATACACACACACTCATCACAAATACACACACACTTTCATCACAAATACACACACACGTTCATCACAAATACACACACATTCATCAAAAATACAGACACATTCATCACAAATACACACACACATTCATCACAAATACACACACACGTTCATCACAAACACACACACACGTTCATCACAAATACACACACATTCATCACAAATACACACACATTCATCACAAATACACCCACGTTCATCACAAATACACACACATTCATCACAAATACACACACACATTCATCACAAATACACACACATTCATCACAAATACACACACACTCATCACAAATACACACACATTCATCACAAATACACACACACTCATCACAAATACACACACATTCATCACAAATACACACACACTCATCACAAATAGACACACACGTTCATCACAAATACACACACACTCATCACAAATACACACACACGTTCATCACAAATACACACACACGTTCATCACAAATACACACACACGTTCATCACAAATGCACACACATTCATCACAAATACACACACACATTCATCACAAATACACACACACTCATCACAAATACACACACACATTCATCACAAATACACACACATTTATCAAAAATACACACACACGTTCATCACAAATACACACACACATTCATCACAAATACACACACATTCATCACAAATACACACACACTCATCACAAATACACACACACATTCATCACAAATACACACACATTCATCACAAATACACACACGTTCATCACAAATACCACACACTCATCACAAATACACACACACATTAATCACAAATACACACACACGTTCATCACAAATACACACACATTCATCACAAATACACACACACATTCATCACAAATACACATACACTCATCACAAATACACACACATTGATCACAAATACACACACATTCATCACAAATACACACACATTGATCACAAATACACACACATTCATCACAAATACACACACACTCATCACAAATACACACACACTCATCACAAATACACACACGTTCATCACAAATACACACACACTCATCACAAATACACACACACTCATCACAAATACACACACACATTCATCACAAATACACACACATTCATCACAAATACACACACGCTCATCACAAATACACACACATTCATCACAAATACACACACGTTCATCACAAATACACACACACTCATCACAAATACACACACACGTTCATCACAAATACACACACACGTTCATCACAAATACACACACATTCATCACAAATACACACAAACATTCATCACAAATACACACAAACATTCATCACAAATACACACACACTCATCACAAATACACACACACATTCATCACAAATACACACACATTCATCACAAATACACACACACGTTCATCACAAATACACACACATTCATCACTAATACACACACACTCATCACAAATACACACACACGTTCATCACAAATACACACACACTCATCACAAATACACACACACGTTCATCACAAATACACACACACGTTCATCACAAATACACACACACGTTCATCACAAATGCACACACATTCATCACAAATACACACACACATTCATCACAAATGCACACACACATTCATCACAAATACACACACATTCATCACAAATACACACACACATTCATCACAAATACACACACACATTCATCACAAATACACACACATTCATCACAAATACACACACACTCATCACAAATACACACACACATTCATCACAAATACACACACATTCATCACAAATACACACACATTCATCACAAATACACACACACATTCATCACAAATACACACACACTCATCACAAATACACACATGTTCATCACAAATACACACACACTCATCACAAATACACACACACTCATCACAAATACACACACACATTCATCACAAATACACACACATTCATCACAAATACACACACACTCATCACAAATACACACACATTCATCACAAATACACACACGTTCATCACAAATACACACACACTCATCACAAATACACACACACGTTCATCACAAATACACACACACGTTCATCACAAATACACACACACGTTCATCACAAATACACACACATTCATCACAAATACACACACACATTCATCACAAATACACACACACACATTCATCACAAGTACACACACACTCATCACAAATACACACACACATTCATCACAAATACACACACATTCATCACAAATACACACACACGTTCATCACAAATACACACACATTCATCACTAATACACACACACTCATCACAAATACACACACACGTTCATCACAAATACACACACACTCATCACAAATACACACACACGTTCATCACAAATACACACACACGTTCATCACAAATACACACACACGTTCATCACAAATGCACACACATTCATCACAAATACACACACACATTCATCACAAATGCACACACACATTCATCACAAATACACACACATTCATCACAAATACACACACACATTCATCACAAATACACACACACATTCATCACAAATACACACACATTCATCACAAATACACACACACTCATCACAAATACACACACACATTCATCACAAATACACACACATTCATCACAAATACACACACATTCATCACAAATACACACACACATTCATCACAAATACACACACACTCATCACAAATACACACATGTTCATCACAAATACACACACACTCATCACAAATACACACACACTCATCACAAATACACACACACATTCATCACAAATACACACACATTCATCACAAATACACACACACTCATCACAAATACACACACATTCATCACAAATACACACACGTTCATCACAAATACACACACACTCATCACAAATACACACACACGTTCATCACAAATACACACACACGTTCATCACAAATACACACACACGTTCATCACAAATACACACACATTCATCACAAATACACACACACATTCATCACAAATACACACACACACATTCATCACAAGTACACACACACTCATCACAAATACACACACACATTCATCACAAATACACACACATTCATCACAAATACACACACACGTTCATCACAAATACACACACATTCATCACAAATACACACACACATTCATCACAAATACACACACACATTCATCACAAATACACGCACACGTTCATCACAAATACACACACATTCATCACAAATACACACACGTTCATCACAAATACACACACATTCATCAAAAATACAGACACATTCATCACAAATACACACACACATTCATCACAAATACACACACACGTTCATCACAAATACACACACATTCATCACAAATACACACACACACATTCATCACAAATACACACACACGTTCATCACAAATACACACACACGTTCATCACAAATACACACACATTCATCACAAATACACACACATTCATCACAAATACACCCACGTTCATCACAAATACACACACATTCATCACAAATACACACACACATTCATCACAAATACACACACATTCATCACAAATACACACACACTCATCACAAATACACACACATTCATCACAAATACACACACACTCATCACAAATACACACACATTCATCACAAATACACACATACTCATCACAAATACACACACACGTTCATCACAAATACACACACACTCATCACAAATACACACACACGTTCATCACAAATACACACACACGTTCATCACAAATACACACACACTCATCACAAATACACACACATTCATCACAAATACACACACACATTCATCACAAATACACACACACTCATCACAAATACACACACACATTCATCACAAATACACACACATTTATCACAAATACACACACACGTTCATCACAAATACACACACACATTCATCACAAATACACACACATTCATCACAAATACACACACATTCATCACAAATACACACACGTTCATCACAAATACACACACATTCATCAAAAATACAGACACATTCATCACAAATACACACACACATTCATCACAAATACACACACACGTTCATCACAAATACACACACATTCATCACAAATACACACACACACATTCATCACAAATACACACACACGTTCATCACAAATACACACACACGTTCATCACAAATACACACACATTCATCACAAATACACACACATTCATCACAAATACACCCACGTTCATCACAAATACACACACATTCATCACAAATACACACACACATTCATCACAAATACACACACACTCATCACAAATACACACACACTCATCACAAATACACACACACTCATCACAAATACACACACATTCATCACAAATACACACATACTCATCACAAATACACACACACGTTCATCACAAATACACACACACTCATCACAAATACACACACACGTTCATCACAAATACACACACACGTTCATCACAAATACACACACACTCATCACAAATACACACACATTCATCACAAATACACACACACATTCATCACAAATACACACACACTCATCACAAATACACACACACATTCATCACAAATACACACACATTTATCACAAATACACACACACGTTCATCACAAATACACACACACATTCATCACAAATACACACACATTCATCACAAATACACGCACACGTTCATCACAAATACACACACGTTCATCACAAATACACACACGTTCATCACAAATACACACACACGTTCATCACAAAAACCACACACTCATCACAAATACACACACACATTCATCACAAATACACACACATTCATCACAAATACACAAACACGTTCATCACAAATACACACACATTCATCACAAATACACACACACATTCATCACAAATACACACACATTCATCACAAATACACACACACATTCATCACAAATACACACACACTCATCACAAATACACACACATTCATCACAAATACACACACATTGATCACAAATACACACACATTCATCACAAATACACACACACTCATCACAAATACACACACGTTCATCACAAATACACACACACTCATCACAAATACACACACACTCATCACAAATACACACACACATTCATCACAAATACACACACATTCATCACAAATACACACACACTCATCACAAATACACACACATTCATCACAAATACACACACATTCATCACAAATACACACACACTCATCACAAATACACACACACGTTCATCACAAATGCACACACACGTTCATCACAAATACACACATACGTTCATCACAAATACACACACATTCATCACAAATACACACAAACATTCATCACAAATACACACACACATTCATCACAAATACACACACACTCATCACAAATACACACACACATTCATCACAAATACACACACATTCATCACAAATACACACACACGTTCATCACAAATACACACACGTTCATCACTAATACACACACACTCATCACAAATACACACACACGTTCATCACAAATACACACACACTCATCACAAATACACACACACGTTCATCACAAATACACACACACGTTCATCACAAATACACACACACGTTCATCACAAATAGACACACACATTCATCACAAATACACACACACATTCATCACAAATACACACACACTCATCACAAATACACACACACATTCATCACAAATAAACACACACTCATCACAAATACACACACACTCATCACAAATACACACACATTCATCACAAATACACACACGTTCATCACAAATATACACATTCATATCAAATACACACACACGTTCATCACAAATACACACACACTCATCACAAATACACACACACGTTCATCACAAATACACACACACGTTCATCACAAATACACACACACATTCATCACAAATACACACACATTCATCACAAATACACACACGTTCATCACAAATACACACACACATTCATCACAAATACACACACACTCATCACAAATACACACACACATTCATCACAAATACACACACATTCATCACAAATACACACACACGTTCATCACAAATACACACACACATTCATCACAAATACACACACACATTCATCACAAATACACACACATTCATAACAAATACACACACACATTCATCACAAAAAAGCACACGTTCATCACAAATACACACACATTCATCACAAATATACACACACATTCATCACAAATACACACACAGGTTCATCACAAATACACACACATCCATCACAAATACACACACACATTCATCACAAATACACACACACGTTCATCACAAATACACACACATTCATCACAAATACACACACATTCATCACAAAGACACACACGTTCATCACAAATACACACACATTCATCACAAATACACACACACGTTCATCACAAATACACACACATTCATCACAAATACACACACACATTCATCATAAATACACACACGTTCATCACAAATACACACACATTCATCACAAATACACACACACGTTAATCACAAATACACACACATTCATCACAAATACACACACATTCATCACAAATACACACACGTTCATCACAAATACACACACACATTCATCACAAATACACACACACGTTCATCACAAATACACACACATTCATCACAAATACACACACATTCATCACAAATACACACACACTCATCACAAATACACACACGTTCATCACAAAAACACACACACTCATCACAAATACACACACACATTCATCACAAATACACACACACGTTCATCACAAATACACACACATTCATCACAAATACACACACATTCATCACAAATACACACACGTTCATCACAAATACACACACACATTCATCACAAATACACACACATTCATCACAAATACACACACATTCATCACAAATACACACACACGTTCATCACAAATACACACACATTCATCACAAATACACACACATTCATCACAAATACACATACATTCATCACAAATACACACACATTCATCACAAACACACACAAACATTCATCACAAATACACACACATTCATCACAAATACACACACATTCATCACAAATACACACACACGTTCATCACAAATACACACACATTCATCACAAATACACACACATTCATCACAAATACACACACACGTTCATCACAAATACACACACATTCATGACAATTACACACACATTCATCACAAATACACAAACACTCATCACAAATACACACACATTCTTCACAAATACACACACGTTCATCACAAATACACACACACATTCATCACAAATACACACACACTCATCACAAATACACACACATTCATCACAAATACACACACGTTCATCACAAATACACACACATTCATCACAAATACACACACACATTCATCACAAATACACACACACGTTCATCACAAATACACACACATTCATCACAAATACACACACACATTCATCACAAATACACACACATTCATCACAAATACACACACACTCATCACAAATACACACACATTCATCACAAATACACACATGTTCATCACAAATACACACACATTCATCACAAATACACACACACTCATCACAAATACACACACATTCATCACAAATACACACACATTCATCACAAATACACACACACGTTCATCACAAATACACACACACGTTCATCACAAATACACACACATTCATCACAAATACACACACACGTTCATCACAAATACAGACACATTCATCACAAATACACACACACATTCATCACAAATACACACACACGTTCATCACAAACACACACACACGTTCATCACAAATACACACACATTCATCACAAATACACACACATTCATCACAAATACACCCACGTTCATCACAAATACACACACATTCATCACAAATACACACACACTCATCACAAATACACACACATTCATCACAAATACACACACATTCATCACAAATACACACACACGTTCATCACAAATACACACACACGTTCATCACAAATACACACACATTCATCACAAATACACACACACGTTCATCACAAATATACAAACATTCATCACAAATACACACACATTCATCAAAAAGACACACCCATTCATCAAATACACACACATTCATCATAAGTACATTCATTCAAATTAAATACAAATTCACACAAACTCATTACCAAAAAACGCACGGATTCATTAAAGATGACAAACATCTGATCATTACACTATACACACAGTCGTCTGTTATGATAAATACATGCACCTGTTAGCTGCAAGTAAACGTGCATTCATTACAAATACAGATATGCTTCATTGGAAATGCACGCATTCATAATAACTCCGTATTTTTTACAAATAAACGCATGCATTCATTCCAAATACACATGTATTCCTCACAAATAAACAATGCAGTCGTTACAAATATGCATACACCCTTGTTACAAATAGAAGCACAGGTTCATTATAAACACACACATGCATTCATCACAAATAAGAACATAGGAAGGACCATCGGAACAGGAGTAGGCCATTCAGCCTCTCAAGCCTGTTCCGCCATTCAGTTAGTTCATGGCTGATCTGTACGTCAACTCCACTTACCCACTTTTGCTCTATATCCCTTAATAACCTTACCTCGCAAAACAAAATGCGTGCATTCATTACAAAGAAATGCGCATTCATTATAAATACATGCACACGTTAATCACAAATACACAAACGCATTTGTCACAAATACGTGCAAATATTCATTATAAATACACGCACGCATTGATTACAAATACACACAGACATTCATTACAAATATATGCGAACATTGATTATAAATACACACAGGCATTGATCAGACCCTCACTCCTGATTTACTATTCACACTATCAATACAGTGACTGTGTAAAACCATTTCACTTTACGCTGCTGCTACATCCAAACCCGAATGCACAGGAAGAGACAACAGGGTTCAGAACTGAAGTTCAGGATCTTAGGATGAAAGGATTCCTGTCTCCTGTTGTCATGGAGCTACAAGACCCAAGTTATACTGCACGCTCTGTGTCGCTTGTCTGCTCGGGTGAAATTGGAGCTTTACGAGCCTGTGATTTCACACATGCGCAGCGCAGACACTCACTGGAAACGAAATGTCAGTTATGTGTTAATGTTAGTGGGGAAGATCAGTGCTGCCCAGCTCTCTGCTTCCAGTGAAAAGATTCAGAGCAGCTGTTTTTATATCATAGTAAAACATCCCACGGTGCTTCATAAGAGCGTTATCAGACAAAAAAATGACACCCAACCACATAAAGAGACATTAGGACAGGTAACCACAAGCTTGGTCAAAGAGCTTTTAAAGAGTGTCTTAAAGGAGTTGGAGAGGGAGGTGGAGAGGCAGAGAGGTTGAGGGAGGGAATTTTAGAGCTTAAGATCTAGACAGCTCAAGGCATGGCTGTCAATGGCAGGGTGAAGGAAGTGAGGGGATGTGCAAGAGGTCAGAGTTGGAGGAACGCAGAGATCTGGCTGCGTCCCGCCCCCCTCCCCCTGTGCAATTTTAACTCTTGAGTTTCGGGGGAAAAGAAAAACTTGCATTTATATAGCACCTTTCAAGACCTCAGGACAACCCAAAGCACTTTAAGGCCAGTGAAGTACTTTTTTGAAGTGTAATCACTGTTGTAATGGAAGAAACGCAGCAGCCAATTTGTGCACAGCAAGGTCCCACAACAGCAATGTGATAATGACCAGATGTTTTTAGTGATGTTGGTTGAGGGATAAATATTGTCCAGGACACCGGGGAGAACTCCCCTGCTCCTCTTCGAATAGTGCCATGGGATCTTTTACATCCACCTGAGAGGGCAGACAAGACGTGGGTTTAATGAAAGACGGCACCTCCGACAGTGCAGCACTCCCTCAGTACTGCACTGAAATGCAGGCCTAGATTATGTGCTTAAGTCTCTGGAGTGGGACTATGAACCCACAATCTTCTGACTCAGAGGCAAGAGTGCTACCACTGAGCCACAGTTGACACACTCCACAGGCAGTATGGAGCACACCTGCAGCAGGCAAGAGGGGGCCTCGTAAATATTGAAATGTCGGGGCCTGATGACATCATTCGGACCCTGATGATCCGTGCAGTCTCCAAGCCGCTCAGCAGAAGCAGCACCAGGCCAGAAGAGGCCCAAGTAAGTAATGATTTCTTAAATTCTGGTACGGTTCCTTGTTGGCTCAGGAGGACCAGGAGTGATTGGGCCTCCTCTGACCCTCTGCTCCCCCCTCCCCCCTCCCCCAACCTCCTTTGGCTGCTATCAGGCCCCGATCCCCCTCCTGCATGTCTTATCTGGGCAAGAACCATTTCCCGCCCCAATTCCTGCTCCTGCCCAGCCAGCCATGACGTCATACCTGCCATTTTCAGCCTGGAGACGGACCTGAGCTATTTAAATGAGGCCTGGGAGTTAAAATAGACCACTATTATAACATTAGTACGAGAGGATAAAGGTAAGGGAAAGCAATTAGCAGAGACTTTAGTTATGGTTAGCGTTGAGGAATAAGAGAGGAGTTTTAAAACTGTAATGGGAGTCATCTACAGGACTCCTGATAGCAGCAATGAAGTGGGAAAATGTATTAATTCAGAGATTGGAGACGCTTTTAGCAAAAGTAGAATTGTTTAAATGGCAGACTTTAATTTTCATAAAGATTGGAAAAGCAGAGTAGCTCAAGTCAGAAAGGTAGTGAATTTCTTGAGTGCATTCAAGATAGTTTTTCTGGAACAATATGTCCTAGAGCCAACAAGAGAGCAGGCCATATTAGATTTAGTAAAGAGTAACGAGCCAGACTTAGTTAATAACCTAACAGTGATCATAATACGATTGAATTCAATGTTAGGTTTGAAAAGGAGAAACATAATGTTATAAATTGGACAGTCTGGTGGTGAAGGATAGACTACTAGAGCCTGGTCTTCAGGTGCTTCTAAGCCTTTATTCACAGAGCTCCACATTACACTCACCAAACCCTAGATAAGCTCTCTTATATATGGATACAAGATAGTCCCCAATTGATATGTACCACCTGAATACAATTAACGCTGATTGATATAAATCACATGGATACAATTAACACGTAACACAGTTACTAAGATTCTAGATTTTGGTACGGCTAACTTTAACGAGATGAGACAGAGACTGATGACAGCAAACTGGACACAACTGTTAGTGGGTAAAATTACAGATGAACAGTGGGAGGTGTTCAAAAAATAATTTAGCTTAATACAGGACCGGTATATACACCCCTAATGGGCAAGAGCTCTACTTACCAAATAAAACAGCCATGGTCGACAAAAGAGGTGAGAGATAACATAAAACAAAAGGAAAGAGCGTACAAAAGTGCAAAGAATAGTGTAGATCCAGGGGACTGGGAGAGATATAAAGAACAGCAAAGGAAGACAAGAAAGATGGTTAGAGCTGCAAAAAGGGACTACGAAACGAAACTTGTGAGGGATATCAAGATAAACACAAAAAGTTTTTACAATTATATTAGAAGGGAAATGATAGTCAAGGGCAATGTGAGCCCTTTAAAAAACAAATGAAGGCAATATTGCAAATAAAAATAAGGAAATGACAGACTTGTTGAATAATTACTTTGTGTCAGTGTTCACAGTCGAGGAAGAGGATAATATACCTGACATTCCAGGGAAACTAATAACGAATCAAGGACTGGAATTGACTAAAGTTAACGTAAGCAAGAAAACACTATTAAAAAAATAATGGCACTAAAGACCGACAAATCCCCAGGACCTGATGGTTTCCACCCCAGGGTTTTAAAGGAAGTCGGTGAGGAAATTGCAGATGCTTTAATCTTTCAAAGCGCTCTCAATTCAGGAATTGTCCCTTTAGATTGGAAAATTGCAAATGTAACTCCATTATTTAAGAAGGGTGAGACAGAGAAATCAGGAAATTATAGACCTGTTAGTCTAACATCTGTTGTGGGGAAGTTATTGGAATCTATAATTAAGGACTGAGCATATAGAGAAATTTGAGCTGGTTAGAGAGAGGCAACATGGATGTGTAAATGGTGCGTCATGTCTGACGCACCTAATTGAATTTTTTGAGGAAGGAACTAAAGTAATAGACAGGGGAATGTCAATGGGTGTAGTTTATCTGGACTTTCAGAAGGTATTTGATAGGGTTCCACATTA
The DNA here is from genome assembly GCF_035084215.1 of Heptranchias perlo. Taxonomy (NCBI): domain Eukaryota; kingdom Metazoa; phylum Chordata; class Chondrichthyes; order Hexanchiformes; family Hexanchidae; genus Heptranchias; species Heptranchias perlo. The sequence goes on from NC_090338.1 coordinate 65,034,990, forward strand.
GAGGCTGTTAGTTAAAATGAAAGCTCATGGAATTGAAGGCAAGGGGAGGAAGTTTTGCTGCAGCTATACAAAGCCCTAGTTAGACCACATCTGGAGTACTGTGTACAGTTCTGGGCACCGCACCTTCGAAAGGATATAATGGCCTTGGAAGGAGTGCAGCGCAGATTCACCAGAATGTTACCAGGGCTCCAAGGGTTAAATTATGATGGGAGATTACATAAACTAGGCATCTATTCCCTGGAAATAAAAAGTTAAGGGGTGATTTGATTGATGTTTTTAGGATTTTGAAAGGAATTGATAGGAAACTTTTTCCGCTGTGGGGGAGTCTAGGACAAGGGGACATGACCTTAAAATTAGAGCCAGGCCATTCAGGAGAGAAGTTAGGAAACACTTCTTCATGCAAAGGGCGGTCGGTAGCAGTGTGGAACTCTCTCCCACAAAACGCAATGGATGCTAGCTCAATTACTAATTTAAAATCTGATATCAATAGATTTTTGCTGGCCAAGGGTATTAAGGGATCTGGAGTCAAGACGGGTGGATGGAGTTGGGATACAGATCAGCCATGATCTCATTGACTGGCGGAACAGGCTCAAGAGGCTGAATGGCCTACTCCTGTTCCTATGTTCCTATGTTTTACTCCGAGTAATCTGTGGGCCTTGACCTCGCAAACCCCGCCCCCCCACTTCCACCTCGAAGTTAACTACTGAGTTAAAATTGATGTGGAGATGCCGGTGATGGACTGGGGTTGACAATTGTAAACAATTTTACAACACCAAGTTATAGTCCAGCAATTTTATTTTAAATTCACAAGCTTTCGGAGATTTTCTCCTTCCTCAGGCAAATGTTTCAAGAGCTCCTTGAAGCCTACGCATTTATACATATAGAACAATACATGGTGTTTACAGACTGCCCCTGCAACTGCCCGTTGCCAAGGGTTTGTAATATCTGGGTCAAATGTAACGCATTACCAGTTAGATATGCTACCAAAGTGTTGCTAATGATCCTTCACCTCAACTTGAGTCAGTCCCATCAGTACAAGAAGCAAAAGGGGAAGTACATTGAGAAGGAGAAGCAATAAAAACGAGGGCCCCAATATTAACGGGGAGGCAGGGAGGGTGCGGGGCAGTGGGGAAAAACGTCAAGGCTGGGGTCATGGAGGCCCTGCCGATCTTAATGGCAGGGCCTCATTTAAATAAAAGAACGCATACTCCAGCCCGACAGCCGGCCAAATTGACAGCCTGGCCGGTGAGCGGGAGCAGGAATTTGCAGCAGGAGGCCACAGCCGGGGACACGTGGGAACAGTCCCCAGCAGTTAGTGGGGGGTCTAGCCACAACTGGGGGGGAGGGAGGGGTCTGGCCATGGTCGGGGGGAAGGGAAGAGTCTAGCCGCAATTGGGGGGGAGGGAGGGGTCTGGCCATGATCGGGGGGGGGGAAGGGAAGAGTCTAGCCGCAATTGGGGGGGAGGGAGGGGTCTGGCCATGGTTGGGGGGGAAGGGAAGAGTCGAGCCGCAATTGGGGGGGAGGGAGGGGTCTGGCCATGATCGGGGGGGAAGGGAAAAGTCTGGCCGCGATCGGGGAGGGGGTAGGGGTCTGGCCGCCATCGAGGGGAAGGGAGGGGTCTGGCCGCCATCGAGGGGGAGGGAGGGGTCTGGCCGCCATCGAGGGGGAGGGAGGGGTCTGGCCGCCATCGAGGGGGAGGGAGGGGTCTTGCTGTGATCGAGGAGGAGGGGTCTGGCAGCGATCGGGGGAGGGGGTAGCCCGGATCAAGGCAAGCCCAAAGCTTCCTTTCCTGGCCCACAAGGAAACCTGAAAAGCAAATTTAAAACTTACCTTCTGAGCCTCTTCTGGCCCAGGACCCCATTTCCTTTCTGTGGGTGTCTTGCTCACCTGCTCATCGGAGCAGGTTAATATGGGGAGATGGTGGGAAGGAAGAGCGATCGGAGGGAGTAAGTGATTCCCACTGCACCCCCCCTCCCCCCACACCCCCACCCAGCCCAACCTCCGCCAGGCGGAGCAGTTAAAATCAGCTGGTGAGTTAAATTACGATAAAGAGCAGAGGGATTTCTTTTCTTGCCAGAAATTCCTATCTTCCCTTGAGGGTCAGTAGGCAATGCGTCAAAATTAAAGTGCTTCCTAATCAATCTTACCTGGGTTTTTGTGAGGTTTCTCACAACAAAAGCACAGGTGTTTCTGTGACTTTATAGATATATATACAGCAGGTGCCTGCTAACCAGTTTGGCTGCGTTGACAGTCTTGTGTCGAACGCTCCATTTACAGGAAGCTGAATAAACGTGCCACTGGGGGAAAATAAAACTCCACAGTCTGACCTTCGAGAATCCCACTGATTTGGAAAGTGCGAACGCAACTCCCGCGGTTTGCTTTCTTGCCATCGTAAGTAGGGCTGCCAACCCTCCTGGATTGCCCTGGAGGCTCCAGGAATGAAAGACACTGCTGCGAGCAAACCCAGGAAGAAAAATCATAGGGGCATCAAAGGAAATTGTGTTTTTTAAAAAAAATTCTTTGAACACTTTTTGGTTATTAGTGATAAAAATACGTGAGATGGGAACGAAGAGCCTGTTCGTTTTCCGATAGGCCGTGGGAAGGTGGGACGCCAAGAGGATGGGCGTGTCAGGCGACCAATGGCGGAAGTGAGGGGGCGGGACGGTTAGAGGCAGGGGGTCATGTGGTGATACCTCAAGGAATACGTCCAATCAGAGTTGGCGACCCTCGTCGTAAGCAGCGTTGAAGGGAGGCCAACTGTGTGATTGGTCGAACTTTAGATAACTTGTCGCAGTCTTGGAATAACTGCACCTCCTTCCCCCCGCCCTCACTTTCACCCATTGCTGAAGAAGCTCGGGTCAGCGTGGACGAAGCTACGAATAAACTAACAAAGTGTGTTGGGGCGAGTCGGAGGTCTTTGGTCTCAGAAGCTGATAATTTGCCTCCCGCTACCTTCACTTTCGAGACCACCAGTGCCCAAAGTCATTAATGCTCCAGTAACATTCTAATATGCTTTGGGTCTGGACAACAAGGGATAAATTTTAACTTCCAGCCTGAAAGGGACTAGGGGGGTGGGGACGATTTCCGGGTGCAAACCTGGAAGGTATCGCGACCTTAATGAAGCCTATTAATTGTACTTCTAGGTTTCGCGCCCGGCAACCAGACTGTCGGGCAGGAAGGCTTGCAGCAGCAGGCCGCAGCCGAGGATCAGAGAGAGGGAGGGAGGGATCATAGCCCAGGGAGAAGATCGGGGGTGGGGGGGGGGTGGGGGGGCTACTGGGGAGAAGTTCGGAGGGGGGCAGGGAGAAGATTGGGGGGTGTGCGGGGAGAAGATTGCGGGGGGTGGGGCTGGGGAGAAGTTTGGGGAGTGTGGGGCCGGGTAGAAGATCAGGGGTGGGGGGTGCTGAGGAAGAGATCGAGGGGGGCTGAGAAGACGATCGGGGGGCTGAGGAAGAGATCGGGTAGATGAAAAACAGATTGGGGGGGCTGAAAAGAAGATTGGAGGTCGCTGGACGTCGGGTGAAGAGTCGGAGGTAGGTGGGGGTCCATCATGGGGGGAGGGCATCATCGGTGGGGGGAGGCATCATAGTGGGGGACGGGAGCCGGATGATCGCGGGGGTCCTGTACGCCAGGAGAGCTTGTTGGGCCTGTATAAAGCACTCCTGCTCCTCTGGGCCTACAAGCAGTGCAATAAAGGCCCTCACTGCATGGATCCAGCCCATCCCGCCTGCTTTCACCTGATGTGAATGGGAAGTGATGGACAACCGAACAGGTAAGGTTAAATTCATTTTATTATTCCAATAAACAAAATATTAAGTACCTCAAGTATCTCAATGAGGTCCATTGCCCTTTTAAGTATCAGCCCGTTGGCTTTGAGTGGGGGATGGACTTCCTGGTGTCTGCTCTCCACATGCAGACACACCTGCCTGGGTTAAACCAGGAGCCGGGATGCAGTCCCGCTCTGAAAATGAAGTATTTTTACTCCCCACCTGCCCCCAACCCATCCATTCTTGGGGGTTAAAACTTATCCCAAGAGCGTATCCTGATCCCGTCCAGTGCCAGGAGTGCGTGGGGGGGCGGGACGGAAAAACAGGGGGGTGTGGAGTGTGGCGGGAAGATCTGACCTGAAATTTGCTTACATAACTTTGCGGAAAGCTAATAAAATGGACATTGCATGTTTGTTGTGAATACTGATATACAGGATGTTAATGGCAGCCATCCTATTCAACAACAACTTGCATTTATATAGAACCTCTAACGTAACTTCTGAGGGCGTTTCACAGGAAAAATTACACCAAGCCAAAGAAGGAAACATTAGGACAGGTGACCAAAAGGTTGGTCAAAGAGGTAGGTTTTAAATGAGCCTTAAAAGAGAGAGAGGCGGAGAGGTTTAGGGAGGGAATTCCAGGGCTTCGGGTCTAGACGGCTGAAAGCACGGCCGCCGATGGTTGGGTGAAGGGAATGGGGGATGCACAAGAGGCCAGAATTGGAGGAACGCAAAGTTCTCGGAGTGTTGCGGGGCTGAAGGAGATTACAGAGATAGGGAGGGGCGAGGCCATAGAGCTGCTTTGAACAAGAGGATGAGAATTTTAAAATGGAGGCATTCTGGGACCGGAAGCTAATATAGGTCAGCGAGCACAGCGGTCAAGCTCGGGCCTGGGCAGCTGTCAGTCGAGGGTAGGGGTCCCAGGGCGACAGCGGCCCAGATTATTTTTGCACTCCTGCTCCTTCGGGGCCCACAAAAATAATTTACCACTTACCTTTGGAGGGCCTCTTTGGTTCCATCACCCGCGGAACTGATCAGTGCCTGCACTGCACACTCTCCAACCAGTTCTAACCAAAAATGGCAATCGGGGTCCTATTTACATCTTGGGACCCTGATTTCCATATTAAAAGGGGCCGACCTCCTGAATTAGGCGGCGCTTTGGACACCCGAAGGTAACCTAACCCTAACCCTTTTCAAAATGGAGCTGGCTGCATCGCTGCTGTTAACAGAGCAGTAAGGCTACCAACACCATTTTGAAGCCCTTACCACCCCAATTAACGCCATGTGACAGCATTAACACCCGGTGCGAGCCCGCAAATGACCAAATTTATTGAGTTCAATTTTACAACTTGCCATGGATGGGATTTGAACTCACGACCTCTGGGTTGCTAGTGCAGTAAGAGTTACTTACCTGAGGAGACTGAAGGACAATGTAGGGGCAGAGTAGAGGGAGCTTTAGTCAGCACCTTACCATGCTGTGCATGCCCTGGCTCGATGCTGACACCGGGTGCCTGAAATAGGAAAGTGTTCCATTCCCCAGCATTAATATCTTTCACATCATATAATCATAGAATCTTACAGCACAGGAGGAGGCCGTTCGGTCCATCATGCCTATACCAGGAAAGAGCTGTCCAATTACTCCCATTCCCCCGCTCTTTCCCCAGAGCCCTGCAAATTTTTCCTTTTCATGTATTTATCCAATTCCCTTTTGAAAGTTATTATTGAATCTGCTTCCACCACCGTTTCAGGCAGTGAATTCCAGATCATAACAACTCACTGCGTTAAAAAATTCTCCTCATTTCCCCTCTGGTTCTTTTGCCAATTATCTTAAATCTGTGTCTGGTTACCGATCCTCCTGCCAGTGGAAACATTGGGCTCGATATTACCAGGGCTGCGGGTTCACGGCGGGGGGGGGGGGAGGGGGGGCTATTGGGCGCGTGGGTAACGTGCCCGGTGAAATCAGTCTGCCCCCCGCGCGATCGCAGCCTAATTGGATTCACTTACCTGGTCCTCCGGGTTCCCCACTGCTGATCTGCACGTCGAGCGGGCTGCGCATGCGCAGTAAGATCTGTCAGCTGGAGGAGCTCTATTTAAAGGGGCAGTCCTCCACTGACAGATGTTGCAACAAATAGCAAAAATTACAGCATGGAGCAGCCCAGGGGCTGCCTCACTCCAGGTATCATTAGATGGGGTGAGGAGGAGGGGGAGGACAGAGATCTTCCCCCCGGCGGGCGGGAGGAAGCGGCCTGCCTCTGCCACCAGGAAGGCCTGGCTCGAGGTGGCAGAGGAGGTCGCCTGCACCACCAACATATCGTGCACCTGCATACAGTGCAGGAGGCGCTCCAATGACCTAAGTAGGTCAGCCAAAGTGAGTACACTTACTCATTCCCCTACACTCCGTCTGCCACATCACCGCCCCCACCCCACATCTCCTTCTGCACTGCCAACACTACTCTGTCACATCACCCCTCACACCCACTCAAACCTCATCCTCATCTTCCCTGCACTTACTCACCTCGCCAGTACTCATCCCGCCACTACCACTCAACCCAATCCTCATACAATCTCATGGCTCTATCCCATACTCACCCTCTCATGCATCTCTTTCACGGTCAGCCTCACTCAACCTGCCACTACCTGTGATGCAGCCACAGGGCATGCATCACATATGTGCAGTAGGCAGCGTAAGGCAAACGTGTCATGAGCATGAAGGGGATGCACAGGGGTGTTTGAGGGTTTGTCATGGTTTTTACTTATATTGAATTTCTGATCAACTCACATTACATATTATATTGGCACCACTACTGCCACGTCTTTGTGAATAATGCCCTTTCCTAAGGATCACAATGAAGACCCACAAATGATGCCACCCATTGTGTCACTGCAGAGTGGGTGTCGGTGTATTTGCAGGGCTCTTTTGTGCAGACGACTGAGAGACATCGGCGATGTCCCCGGTTGCACCCTGGAATGATGCGGAGGAGAAGTTGTTGAGGGCAGTGGTGACTTTGACAGCGACAGGTAAGAAGATGGTGCTCGGGCCAGCCGGGAGCAGCTCGCCATGAAGGAGGCTGCAGATGTCCACGACTACATGTCGAGTGACTCTGAGCCTCCGTGTGCACTGCTGCTCAGAGAGGTCCAGGAAGCTGAGCCTCGGTCTGTGGACCCTGTGGCGAGGGTAGTGCCCTCTGCGACGCATCTCTCTCTGCGGTTGCCCTCGCTCCTGCTGTGCAGGTGGATGTGTCACAGCACTGTGTTGTGGAGCTCCACGTGTCAGAGGTGGACAGCGTGGCCGGCGGGGCTGGTGATGCTGTTCGCCCTCCGAGGAGGTCATGACTGCAGCTACGGCGGCCCCCATCCGGAAGATGTACATCTGAGGGGGTCCGCAAGGTAGGTACACGTCTCTGAACCCCGGGGTAAGTTTGCAAGTCGGTGAATTTTCTTGTCAGGAGGAGGGTGGTGGAGGCCAAACTCTGTCCCAAGTGACAGAGTGGCCTCCTGCAATGAGTGAGGGTCTCCCCCCACACCTGTCAAATAGACCTTTGCAGCTGCCACAGGCTGACAGCTGCAACACGTCCATTTGAGCTGGGAGTGTTTCCCCCAGTATGGGAAACAGTCCCAGTTGTCTATAAAATCCCACCCCTCCTCACATAATCCCTTAATCAGGTCTGTTAATGACCTGAAATAGCAAGATAAATATTGTCAAGTGGCACCCTGCTGGCTTTAATTGCCTGCGGGATTCCCACCTGCGGGGGCTGCGCGAGCACGTCAGCGCGTCTGTGGGGAACCCGGAAGTGGGTGGGTTGGAGCCGGGCTCCGGACCCGCTCCGGGATTCTCCGATTTTCCGAGCCCCCCTGCCAGGAACGCACCCGATAGCGGGTGCTAAAATAAAGCCCAATTTCTCCTTATTTACTCTATCAAAACCCCTTGTAAATTTGAACACCTCTATTAAATATCGCCCTTCACCTTTTCTTAAGGGAAACATTCCCGGCTTCCCTAGTCTCTCCACATAACTGAAGTCCCTCACTTTGATGATAAAAAAAATCGAATGAACAAGAAGTAGAGGTGGAGGGCAGCCCAGGTGAGTTTAACGGTCGCGATAACTAAAGGTGATTGACGTGCCATTGACAGCCCACAATCCAAAGCGGGCTGCCTTGATATCTCACCAAACAACACTTGGAACTGAAGAGACGGGATCCTTAGTCTGTCTTGTGCAGCTGTAACCGGTTATCACCTGGTCGTTAAATGGAAACACAGCTCGTGTGCTGGGCCTGTAGTCAGAGGCTGATTCAGCCAGATGCATTCCACCTGCCAGCTCCATGCTCTGTGCTGGCACTGAGCAGCAACTTCCTCCCCTGCACCCAAAACAAACATAACCGAGACACCTATTAATCACAGCAAAAGTGCCCGATGGCAAATATACACAGAGGGAAAGCCTGAAACAAAATACCACCGCATGCTTTCCACGAGACACCGATCTATTTGTGCTTTGTGCACGTGCAGCAGTATTTAATGACTGTGTCATCCTCGTAATGCTTTCAACAACACGTTGGCTTAAAAATTTGATGGGAGAATTTATAATGGGGAATAAGGAAATGGCAGAGAAATTAAACAAATACTTTGTGTCTGTCTTCACTGAAGAAGACACAAAAAACCTCCCAGAAATACTAGAGAACCAAGGGTCTGGCGAGAATGAGGAACTGAAAGAAATTAGTATTAGTAAAAAAATAGTACTAGAGAAATTAATGGGACTGAAAGTCGATAAATCCCAAGGACCTGATGATCTACATCCCAGGGTTTTGAAAGAGGTGGCCATAGAGATAGTGGATGCATTGGTTGTCATCTTCCAAAATTCTATAGATTCTGGAACGATTCCTGTAGATTGGAGGGTAGCAAATGTAACCCCACTATTTAAGAAAGGAGGGAGAGAGAAAACAGGGAACTACAGACCTGTTAGCCTGACATCAGTAGTAGGGAAAATGCTAGAATCTATTATAAAGGATGTGATAATAGGACACTTAGAAAATAATAATAGGATTTGGCAGAGTCAACATTGATTTATGAAAGAGAAATCATGTTTGACAAACCTATTGGAGTTCTTTGAGGATGTAACTAGTAGAATAGATAAGGGGGAACCAGTGGATGTGATGTATTTAGATTTTCAGAAGGCTTTCGATAAGGTCCCACACAGGAGGTTGGTGAACAAAGTTAGAGCACATGGAATTGGGGGTAATGTACTGGCATGGATTGAGAATTGGTTAACAGACAGAAAACAGAGAGTAGGAATAAACGGGTCTTTTTCAGGTTGGCAGACTGTGACTAGTGGGGTACCATAGGAATCGGTGCTTGGGCCCCAGTTATTCACAATCTATATTAATGATTTGGATGAAGGGACCAAATGTAATATTTCCAAGTATGCTGATGACACAAAATTAGGTGGGAATGTGAGTTGTGAGGAGGATGCAAAAAGGCTTCAAGGCGATATAAACAGGCTAAGTGAGTGGACAAGAACATGGCAGGTGGAATATAATGTGGAAAAATGTGAAGTTATCCACTTTGGTAGGAAAAGCATAAATGCTGAGTATTTTTTAAATGGTGAGAGATTGGGAAATGTTGATGTTCAAAGGGACCTGGGTGTCCTTGTACATGAGTCACTGAAAGCTAACATGCAGGTGCAGCAAGCAATTAGGAAGGCAAATGGTATGTTGGCCTTTATTACAAGAGGATTTGAGTACAGGAGTAAAGATGTCTTACTGAAATTATATAGGGCCTTGGTGAGACCGCACCTGGAGCATTGTGTACAATTTTGGTCTCCTTACCTAAGATAGGATATACTTGCCATAGAGGGAGTGCAGGGAAGGTTCACCAGACTGATTCCTGGGATGGCGGGATTGTTGTATGAGGAGAGATTGAGTAGACTAGGCCTGTATTCTTTAGAGTTTCGAAGAATGAGAGGTGATCCCATTGAAACATACAAAATTCTTACAGGGCTCGACAGGGTAGATGCAGGGAGGATGTTTCCCCTGGCTGGGGAATCTAGAACCAGGGGTCACAGTCTCAGTATAAGGGGTGGGCCATTTAGGACTGAGCTGAGGAGAAATTTCTTCACTCAGAGGATGGTGAATCTTTGGAATTTTCTACCCCAGAGGGCTGTGGAGGTTCAGTCATTGAGTACATTCAAAACAGAGATTGGTAGATTTCTAGATATTAAAGGCATCAAGGGATATGGGGATGGTGCAGGAAAATGGTGTTGAGGTAGAAGATCAGCCATGATCTTGTTGAATGGCGGAGCAGGTTCGAGAGGCCGGATGGCCTACTCCTGCTCTTACTTCTTCTGTTCTTCTGTTCTTTTTTAAGCGTTCCTTTTTGATTGGGATTTGGTTTGAATCTGTACACTGTTGACGCGCTCGCTGCTAAGCAACAACAATACCAATTTGCATTGATATAGCGAATTAACATAATAGAAACATGCCAAGGTGCTTCACTGGAGAATCATCGGACAAAAATTTGACGCTGAGCCCAAGAAGGAGCCATTAGGGCAGGTGATCAAATGCTTGGTCAAAGCAATAGGTTTTAAGCAGCTTCTTAAAGGATGAGAGAGAGGCGAAGAGATTCGGGGAGAGAATTCCACAGCTTAGGGCCTAGACGGCTCAAGGCACGGCCGCCAATGACAGGGCAAAAGAAGTGAGGAATTCACAATTCTCGGAGGGTTGTACAGAGGTAGGGAGGGGCGAGGCCATGGAGGGATTTGAAAACAAGGATGAGAATTTTAAAATTGAGGCGTTGCCGGACCGGGAGCCAATGTAGGTCAGCGAGCACAGGGGGTGATGGGTGAACGGGGCCTGGTGTGAGTTCGGATACGGGCAGCAGAGTTTTGGATGACAGAAGTTTGCAGGATGGCCGGCTAGTTTCAGGCTGACCAAGCTCATAAAAAGAGGGCACATGTCTCTCGGAAGTTGTACCTCGCAGCCGGAACTAGCACAGCACAGAGACGGGCTGGACTGTTTTTTTTTTGCGCCGCGACTGAACACGATGCTGGAGATGGGACAGGTTGTCGCTTTGAGGATGACCCTTTGTCAGGATGACCCTTTGTCAGCACTGGTTCCGGCCAACTGAACAGAGTAAATAAAGAGAAATGGATTCCACTGACAGGAGGGTCAGTACCAGAGGACAATTATTAAGATAATTGGCAAAAGAACCTGACGGGAGATGAGGAAAATTATTTTTTACGCTGCGAGTTGTTGTGATCTGGAATGCGCTGCCTGGAAGGGCGGTGGAAGCAGATTCAATAGTAACTTTCAAATGGGAATTGGATAAATACTTGAAAAGGAAAAATTTACAGGGCTATGGGGAAAGAGCAGGGAGGACTGCAACCAATTGGATAGCTCTTTCAAAGAGCCAGTACGGACATGATGGCCCAAATGGCCTCCTTTTGTGCTGTTTGATTCTGTGATGACATGGGCTATCAAACATTCAGGGTTCAATAGTGTAGTGGTTATGTTACTAGACTACTAATTAAGTCCAGAGGCCTAGACTTGAAAGTGAGTTTAAATCCCACCATGGCAGTTTGAGAATTTCCAATTCAGTTGAAAAGAAAAGCTGATATCGTTGAAAGTGACCATGAAGCTGTCGGATTGTTGTAAAAGCCCAACTAGCTCACTAATGGCCTTTAGAGAAGGAAGTCTGCCATCTTTACCTGGTCTTGGCGACTCCAATCCCACACCAACATGGTTGATTCTAACTCCCCTCAGCTGTATCAAACTCAGGGCAACTAGGAATTGGCAATAATTGCCAGCCTTGCCAGCAACAACCACATCACAAGAAATTAACTTTTAAAAATACACAATGCCTAATTTTACTGTGAATCACCCTGCATAAATCAACTTGTATTAAAAATATACAGTCACGGCTCAGTTATGAGGAATGAAATATCGTTTAACTCTAACGGGGCCAAGAAGGTGAATGGCTTAGCTTACAATGGTGGGCTGAAGAGAGAGGGGATTGCGCAAAAGGCCAGAGGCAGAGGACTAATGGGGTGCCCGTGGGTAGGAATGGAACTGTGCCAGGACAGTGGCACAGAGCGGAACTGGGCAGGGAGGCGTTGGAGGAGAATGCGCTGATTGACCGTGCCAAATAGCATTGGGCTGTCCAGGGTACAGAGGGATAATGCCCCACAATCATGGGCACAGATTGAGCAAGGGCCTTTTTGGTGGGATGGGCATGAACTGGACTGGATGGGTTTGAACAGGGAGGTTTGGGCACAGAGATGGGTGCTGACGATGTGTTTAGGTCTCTGAGTCTTACCAACAGGCCAAGGTGCAATTCAGTACCAGTTTATTATGACTGAAGTATGTGCAGGTATGATAGAATCATTCGATAGCCCCAGGAGACAACAGAGCGGATTGACGTCTATACATGTCACTTTAAAAATCCAGTCAAGCAGCATTTTGTAAACCTACTGATTTTTTTTTGTTCAGGGTCATAATGAATTAAATAAACTACCTAACTGTAAGCACGGCTCCAAGAAATGGAAGGAATTGTTGGTGAGGTGTGTGATTAAGAGTTATGCGGGCTGTGTGTGAGATTTAAATTATCTTTATTTCAATTTTCTTTACATATTTACAGGGTATTTTCAGCTAAACAATGAAAAGGACTCCGGTGCTGCAGAGTAAGAAGTTTTTTTTACACTTTTAACACTGAGCATCAACATCAAGCACTCCCAGATCAGATATAAAGAGTAAAGCTCCCTCTACACTGTCCCATCAAACACTCCCAGGGCAAGTACAGCACGGGTTAGATACAGAGTAAAGTTCCCTCTACACTCTGCCATCAAACGCTCCCAGGGCAGGTACAGTACAGGTTAGATACAGAGAAAAGCTCCTTCTACACCGTCCCATCAAACACTCCCAGGGCAGGTACAGCATGGGTTAGATACAAAGTAAAGCTCCTTCTATACTGTCCCATCAAACACTATCAGGGCAGGTACAGCATGGGTTAGATACAGAGTAAAGCTCCTTCTATACAGTCCCATCAAACACTATCAGGGCAGGTACAGCACGGGTTCGATACAGAGTAAAGCTCCCTCTGCTGTTCCATCAAATACTCCCAGGTCAAGTGCAGCACGGGTAAGATACAAGCAAAGCTCCCTCTACACTGTCCCATCAAACACTCCCAGGGCAGGTACAGCACGAGTTAGATAGAGTAAAGTTCCCAGATCAGGTATAGCACGGGTTAGATGCAACTAAAGCTCTCTTTGCACTGCCCCATCAAACACCCCCAGTCAGATACAGCACAACACCAACTTGCATTTATATAGCACCTTTGATGTAGTAAAATGTCACAGTAGCGTAATCAGATAAAAATCGACCCGAGTCAAAGAAGAAGATGTTCGGAAGGGTGACCAAAAGCTTGGTCAAAGAGGTGGGTTTTAAGGACGGTCTTAAAGGAGAAGAGAGAGATGGAGATAGAAAGGGAATTATGGAGGAATTTCCTGAGTGCGGGCCGCCAAAGATGGGGTGAGAGGAGGGGGATGCACAATAGGTCCGAATCGGAGAAATGGGGAAGGGTAGAGCTGGAGGAGATTAAAGAGATAGGGAGAGGTGAGGCCATGAAGGGATTTAAATATGTGGATGAGAATTTTGAATTGGAGAAATTGGGGGATCGGGGTCCAATGTTGGTCAGCAAGGACCAGGGTGATGGGTGAGCGAGATTTTATGCAAAATAGAATATGAGCCGCACAGTTTTGGATGTGTTGAAGTTTCCGGAGGGTGGAGACTGCGACGCTGGTTGGGAGAATATTGTAATAGTCGAGTCTGGAGCGACAAACGTATGGATGAGGGTTTTAGAAGCAATTGGGCTGAGGCAGGGACCATATTACGGTTTTTGTGTTGGAGAGGATATATAGTCGGAATCTCAGCTAGAAGAGGAAACCAAGATTGCAAACAGTTTGGTTCAGCCTGAGATAATGGCTGGGAAGGAGAATAGAATCAGTGACAGGGGTACGAAGTTTGTGACGGAGACCGAAGACAACGGCTTCAGTCTTCCCAATGTTTAGTGGAGGATATTACGGCTCATCCAGGACTGGATGTCGGACAAGCAGTGTGACAGCTCAGAGGCAGTGAAGGTGTGGGGAGTGGTGACGGAGAGGCAGAGCTGGGTGCCAACAGTGTATATGTGGAAGCTGACCCCACGTCTGCAGATGATGTTGCCAAGAAATTATGAGGAAGGGGAGGGGGTCAAGAATAGATCCTTGGGAACTCCAGAGGTGAGAGTGCAAGGGCAGGAAGAGAAGCCATTGCTCTGGCTATGGTTGGATAACATCACTCCCTCATTACAGTGGAACCAACTGAGGGGAGTCCCACAGAGCTGGAGAGGAGAGGCATTGGAGGAGGACTGTGTGGTCGAGTGTGTCAAGGGCTACCGAGAGGTCGAGGAGGACGAGGGGGGACAGTGCGCCACGGCCACAGTCACAGACAATGCCATTTGTAACATTGATTAGGTCTGTGGCAGGAACAGAAACCTGATTGGAGAGATTGGAGTTGAGGGAAAGGTGGCCACGGATTTGGGAGCCGATAACACGTTCAAGAACTTTGGAGAGGAAAGCGGGGGGTGAAATTGTAACGGTACATCGATAACTGAGATTACATACAATCAGCACAGAAACAGGCCATTCGGCCCAATGGGTCCATGCCGGTAATGTTCACAGTGTGGTCTAACCAAGGTTCTAGATAAGTTTAACATAACTTTTCAGCTTTTCAAAAGTTTGCAAATGCAATGGGATTGTGGATGAGGTTTTTGAGGAGGTGGGTGATGGCGGCACTTTCAAAAGGGAGGGGGAACAATACCTGAGGAGAGGGAACCATTTACAATGTCAGCTAGCACAATGGGTCAGGAAAGGGAGCTGGGTGATCAGCAGTTTAGTGAGAATGGGATCGAGAGGGTGGGAGGTAGGTCTCAGGGACAAAGTGAGCTCAGAGAGGGCATAAAGGGAAATAGGTGAGAAACCATGGAAATAAACATAGGAACATAGGAACAGGAGTAGGCCATTCAGCCCCTCATGCCATTTGATAAGATCATGGCTGTTCTGTGATCTAACTCCATATACATGCCTTTGGCCCATATCCCTTAATACCTTTGGTTGCCAAAAAGCTAACTATCTCAGATTTAAATTTAGCAATTGAGCTAGTATCAATTGCCGTTAAATCGAGAGAAAGCACAAATTAGATGCAGAGTAAAGCTCCCTCTGCTATCCTCCTACAATGGGGTAAGAATTCCTCTGGTTTCTGAGGCCTAGGTTTTACAGTAGGGTGGGTGACCTACCAATGATCTTGGCGGTGTTGCAGGGCCATCCTTATTTGAATTTTTATGGTGGGCTGCCAGCGGTGTTTCTACCCATAATGGAGAGCCCACCACAGTCGGGTGGGTAAAATCCCTACAGCAGGGCTCAGGTACCTGCAGCAGGGAGGCTGGATCAATAGGCCCGTGACCAATTGCACTCACTGGAGTGGGCTGTGAGAAATGCTAAAATGTCTCCACTAGTCTTTGTAACATTAAATGCCAATGAAATGCTATCGTCTGGAGTTGCTGAGGCCGGAATCACGGAATATGTGACATATGACATCACTCCCCCATTACAGCCTTATTTGAGTACGCCCAATCATATTTGGGCTGGTGCTTCTGATGTCGTGATGACAGAAAATTGATACAAGAGCAGAAAAGGGCGGGAAACGACAAGATAATCTTCCTTGGCATTGAATTAGGACACAACAAAGGCACACCCAGCCCAATCAACCCTGTAAAGTCCTCCTACTAACATCTGGGGACAGATGTCAACGTTGGAAGAGCCGTCCCACAGGCTAGTCAAGCAATAGCCATGCTTACAGAATCATACCTTTCAGTCAATGTCCCTGACTCCTCCATCACCATCCCTAGGTATGTTCTGTCCCACTGGAAGGACAAACCCACTAGAGGTGGGGGCACAGTGGGATGCAGTCGGGTGGTAGTGGACCTGGCAGTCCTCAACGTTGATTCCAGACCGCATGAAGTCTCATGGCTTCAGGTCACACATGGGCAAGGAAACCTCCTGCTGATTACCAGCTAATGCCCTCCCTCAGCCGATGGATCAGTTCTCCTCCATGTTGAACATCACTTGGAGGAAGCACTGAGGGCACAGAATGTACTCTGGGTGGGGACTTCAATGTCCATCACCAAGAGTGGCTTAGTAGTCCCACCACTGACCGAGCAGGCCGAGCCCTGAAGGACATAGCTGCCAGACTGGGCTGGCTGTTGGAGGTGAGCGAACCAACACAAGGGAATAACCTACTTGACCTCGTCCTCACCAATCTACTTTTAGTGATTTGTGTATCTGTATCCCCAGATCCCTCCGCTCCTCCACCCCAATTAGACTCAAATTTTCCCAGGAGTATGTGGCCTCCTTATTCTTCCTACTAAAATGCATCATCTCACACTTATCTGCATTGAAATTCATTTGCCAATTACACACCCATTCTGCAAGTTTATTAATGTCTTCTTGTATTTTGTCGCATTCTTCTTTTGTATTAACTACACCCCCCAATTTGGTGTCGTCTGCAAATTTTGAAATTGTACTTCCAATTCCCAAATCCAAATCGTTAAAGTAAATTTTGAACAACAGTGGTCCCAGCACTGATCCCTGTGGAACACCACTTCCCGCCTTTTGACAATCTTTGTTTTCTGTTTTGTAGCCAGCTTGTTATCTATTCTGCTACCTGTCCCCTGACTCGACATGCTCTGACCTTAGTCATGAGTCTGCGATGTGGTACCTTACCGAAGACCTTTTGAAAATCCAAATATATTACATCTACTGCATTACGCATGACTACAAGGAGTATTCAGTGTAGGATAAGGCAAAAAAGGGAAGCTTATGCCATATACCAAGAGCTCAATACTGCAGAAAACCTAGAGGAGTATAGAAAGTGCAGGGGTGAAATTAAAAAGAAAATTAGAAAAGCAAAGAGAGGGCATGAAAAAATACTGGCAAGTTAAATCAAAGAAAAACCAAAGATGTTTTATAAATACATAAAGAGCAAGAGGATAACTAAGGAAAGAGTAGGGCCTATTAGAAACCAAAAAGGTAAACTATGTGTGGAGGCAGAAGATGTGGGTAAGGTTCTTAATGAATAGTTTGCGTCTGTCTTCACAAAAGAGGACGATGCAGATTTTGTAGTTAAGGAGAAGGAGTGTGAAATATTGGATGGGATAAACATAGTGAGAGAGGAAGTATTAAGGGGTTTAGTATCTTTGAAAGTAGATAAATCGCCAGGTCCGCATGAAATGTAACCCAGGCTGTTAAGAGAAGCAAGGGAGGAAATAACGGAGGCTCTGACCATCACAGTCAGCATGGATTTGTTAAGGGAGGTTGTGTCTGACTAACTTGATTGAATTTTTTGAGGAGGTAACAAGGAGGGTCGATGACGGTAGTGCATTTGATGCAGTCTACATGGATTTTTGCAAGGCTTTTGACAAGGTCCCACATGGCAGACTGGTCAAAAAAGTAAAAGCTCATGGGATCCAAGGGAAAGTGGCAAGTTGGATCCAAAATTAGCTCAGTGGCAGGAAGCAAAGGGTATTGTCGACTGGTGTTTTTGAGACTGGAAGGCTGTTTCCAGTGGGGTTCCGCAGGGCTCAGTACGAGGTCCCTTGTTTTTTGTGGTATATATTAATGATTTAAACTTAAATGTAGGGGGCATGATTAAGAAGTTTGCAGATGATACAAAAATTGGCCGTGTGGTTGATAGTGAGGAGGAAAGCTGTAGACCGCAGGAAGATACCATTGGATTGGTCAGGTGGGTAGAAAAGTGGTAAATGGAATTCAATCCGGAGAAGTGTGAGGTAATGCATTTGGGGAGGTCAAACAAGGCAAGGGAGTACACAATAAATGGGAGGATATTGAGAGGTGTCGAGGAACAGAGGGACTTTGGAGTGCATGTCCACAGATCCCTGAAGGTAGCAGGACAGGTAGATAAAGTGGTTAAGCAGGCATACGGGATATTTTCCTTTATTAGCCAAGGCATAGAATATAAGAGTAGGGAGATTATGCTGGAACTGTATAAACACTAGTTAGGCCACAGCTTGAGTACTGCATACAGTTCTGGTCACCACATTACAGGAAAGATGTGATTGCACTAGAGAGGGTACAGATGAGATCTACGAGGATGTTGCCAGGACTGGAGAATTTTAGCTATGGGGAAAGATTGGATCGGCTGGGGTTGTTTTCTTTGGAACAAAGGAGACTGAGGGGAGATTTAACTGAGGTGTATAAAATTATGAGGGGCCTGGATAGAGTGGATAGGGAGGACCTATTTCCCTTAGCAGAGAGGTCAATAACCAGGGGGCATAGATTTAAAATGATTGGTAGAAGGATTAGAGGGGAGCTGAGAAGAATTTTTTTCACCCAGAGGGTGGTGGGGGTCTGGAACTCACTACCTGGAAGGGTGGTAGAGGCAGAAACCCTCATCGCATTTAAAAAGTACTTGGATATGCACTTGAAGGCTACTTGTCCTACAAGGCTACGGACAAAGTGCTGGAAAGTGGGATTAGGCTGGATAGCTCTTTTTCAGCTGGCACAGACACAATGGGCCGAATGACCTCCTTCTGTGCTGTAAATTTCTATGATTCTATGAATCTTTCTGTTACATAAGAACATAAGAAATAGGAGCAGGAGTAGGCCATACATCCCCTTGAGCCTGCTCCGTCATTCAATAAGATCATGGCTGATATTCAACCTCAACTCTACTTTCCCACCCTATCCCCATATCCCTTGATTTCCTTAGTGTCCAAATATCCATTGATCTCAGTCTTGAATATACTCAATGACTGAGCATCCACAGCCCTCTGGGGTAGAGAATTCCAAAGATTCACAACCCTCTGAGTGAAGAAATTTTTCCTCATCTCATTCCTAAATGGCCGACCCCTTATCCTGAGACTATGACCCCAAGTTCTAGATTCTCCAGCCAGGGGAAACAGCCTCTCAGCATCTACCCTGTTAAGCTCTCTAAGAATGTTATAACTTTCAATGAGATCACCTCTCATTCTTCTAAACTCCAGAGAATATAGGCCCATTCTACACAATCTCTCCTCATAGGACAACCCTCTCATCCTAGGAATCAATCTAGTGAACCTTCATTGCACCCCCTCTAAGGCAAGTATATCCTTCCTTAGGTAAGGAGATCAAAATTATACACAGTACTCCAGGTGTGGTCTCACCAGAGCCCGATATAATTGCAGCAAGACCTCCTTACTCTTATACTCCAACTCCCTTGCAATAAAGGCTAACATCCCATTTACCTTCCTAATTGCTTGCTGTACCCTCATGTTAACTTTTTGTGATTCGTGTACAAGGACACCCAAATCCCTCTGAATACCAACATTTACTTCTTCACAGATTTCAATAAGATTGGTCAAGCATGACTTCCCCTTTTTGAAATTTGTGCTGACTACACTTTACCATTGTTAGAAATGTATCACATTTTGATTATAGGTGTTAGCTTGGCTCAGTTGGTAGAACTCTTGTCTCTCAATCAAAAGATCTCAGGTTCAAGCCTCACTATAGACTTGAGCACATGACCGAGGCAGATACTTTGGTTTCGGTACTGAGGGTGTGCTGCACTGCCTTTTAGAGGCAATGTTAAACTGTTCTCTCTGGTGGGAAAGTCCAGAACAAGGGGCCATAACCTTAAAATTAGAGCCAGGCCGTTCAGGGGTGATGTCAGGAAGCAATTCTTTACACAAGCTGTAGTGGAAATCTAGAACTCTCTCCCCCCAAAAATTGTTGCGGCTAGGTCAATTGAAAATTTCAAAACTGAGATTGATAGTTTTTTTTAGCTAAGGGTATTAAGGGTTACGGAACCAAGGCGGGTAGATGGAGTTGAGATACAGATCAGCCATGATCTAATTGAATGGCGGAATAGGGTCGAGGGGCTGAATGGCCAACTCCTGTTCCAATGTTCCTATGTTGTTCGGGTGGATGTAAATGAACCAATGACACTATTCGAAGAGGAACAGGGGGTTTTCCCAGTGTCCTGGCGTCCATCAAAAATGGATTGAGTGGTTATTCATTCAAGTTGTTTCTAAATATAGTGGAACCTCCATCACTTAACATCCCAATTATGTAGCGTAATTGTATGGTACGAAGTCTCATGAGAGATGTTGTCTGGTTGCTCGACCCACTGAGGTGCCTTCTGTTTCTATTTCACCTCCTTTTCTCCATTATGGCAGAAGATGAGGATTAATGCACAGCCCTCATCCTGTTGCCCCAAGGAGAAAACTCTAACTACATTTTGCCTGAAGCTCTGCAAAATGCTTCTGCTTCTGGGACCTGGGAACACTCCAGGTGTGACAACATCCAGGCTTGGGCTGATAAGTGGCAAGTAACATTCGTGCCAGACAAGTGCCAGGCAATGACCATCTCCAACAAGAGAGAGTCTAACCACCTCCCCTTGACATTCAACGGCATTACCATCACCGAATCCTCCACCATCAACATCCTGGGGAGCACCATTGACCAGAAACTTAACTGGACCAGCCATATAAATACTGTGGCTACAAGAGCAGGTCAGAGGCTGGGTATTCTGCGGTGAGTGACTCACCGCCTGACTCCACAAAGCCTTTCCACCATCTACAAGGCACAAGACAGGAGTGTGATGGAATACTCTCCACTTGCCTGGATGAGTGCAGCTCCAACAACACTCAAGAAGCTCGAGACCATCCATGGCAAAGTAGCCCACTTGATTGGCACCCCGTCCACCACCCTAAACATTCACTCCCTTCACCACCGGCGCACCATGGCTGCAGTATGTACCATCCACAGGATGCACTGCAGCAACTCGCCAAGGCTTCTTCAACAGCACTTCCCAAACCCGCGACCTCTACCACCTAGAAGGACAAGGGCAGCAGGTACATGGGAACAACATCACCTGCACGTTGCCCTCCAAGTCACACACCATCCCGACTTGGAAATATATCGCCGTTCCTTCATCGTCGCTGGGTCAAAATCCTGGAACTCCCTACCTAACAGCACTATGGGAGAACCTTCACCACACGGACTGCAGCAGTTCAAGAAGGTGGCTCACCACCACCTTCTCAAGGGCAATTAGGGATGGGCAATAAATGCTGGCCTTGCCAGCGATGCCCCATATCCCATGAGCGAATGAAAAAAAACAGAGGAATAAAAATCATTGGGATAACTTCTCTGGAAAGGTTTGGTTGGCGCAATAGACGGAGGGAATAGAGCCTTCTGTCTTCAGGAAGATCCTTCTGAGAAAAGGACACAGGAATGATATAAGGGCTGTATTTCCTTACTTGCTAATTTAGCAGAAAAAGTAGATGTAAGCAAAATGTTTGTACAATCAGTAGAAAGGTACTCCCCCAGTAAGCCACTGAAATGTCAGCCATAGATGAATTATTTTTGGCTGTGCCAACACCTCATCTGACCATTCCTTGCATATATGGATTCATGAAAGTTAACACAAAGTGAATATCTTTTTGTTTTTGGACCATTATTTTCAGAGGTGGTGTTTACTGTCACTTACACAGGGAGGTGGGATGAATGTCATAAAATTGCCATTGACTGGAGGGCCAAACAACTGCTCGTGTGTCACTCACATGAGTCACTGCTTTTCTATAATCCTTGTGATGAGCATCCTCTAGTAACTAAGACTGAGATCCTATTATTTACATCTCCAGCTTAAGGACATGGGTAATCTGAATGTTGTGTAATCGGTATAAATGGGCTGTGTCAATCAATTGCTGTGTGTATGTTAAGAGTGGAGGTGAGCTCCCTTTGGGTCCTACTGTGTGACTGAGGCAGGACGTTCCCAGGTTCCATTCCCGATCTGCGCTGAGTTTGCTGATCTCAGCTGGGGCAGCGGTTGGAATGCTGCAATTAGCCTCAGTGCCCCTGGGATAGGAAGGGGAAAAGCAGCCAGGATTCCCACTCCAGGTTCAGTTACACCAGCTGGATCCTGTGTCTGTGCGGTGAGGTCAGGATTGGACATAACTGTGATGCCTTGTGTGGTTAAATAGCCTATCAACACTCATTGTCCTGGTGAAATGCTACTTGGGTGAAGTATCAGATGGCCATATGCACTCGTGGGATTGTATCCCGGAATGGCTTGAAGGAGTGAAAGCACAAAAGGGAATAAAACTGGCTATAAGAAGCACAAGGAGGTACTTTCATTACTTGTGATGTAATGCGTTAAGCTCAATATGTGGTCCACTGCTGGAGGAGATGGATTGTTATGTTCGGTGTTCTTACCCGGCAGAGGATGGTTTGGTTACATGTGATTACCGGGTAGACCTGTTGCTATTTGAAATACCTTGTGTCTTGTAAAATGAATTTAGGTTGAAAATGTAAGTGAATGTAAACTTAAACTGTACGTAGTGTAACCTAGTCCGACTAAGTTATGATTATGGCTTGTACTGGGGATCAGCAAATTGTAGGAATGTAATAAGAACGTGTACGTTGGCAGTGATGGGTGGTAGCAGGGTTAAGTGATGGGTGTATCATAGTGTATTGGATGATTGGTAGCACTGTAAAGCCTCAGCTGTTAACCCAGCACAGACTAGGAATCGGAGCTGGACCTTTCTCTTGTTTGTGTGGTTTATTACTACTCTGGGCAGTGCCTTTATTTAATGGGCCAGTTGGGATGGCTCCATAATGGTCATCTGGACCAGCACTGAACTAAAGCAAGAAGCTGGGAATTGAGCCTACAGTACCACTATTTCATGCCCTATACGGTCTCATCCCACCCTATCACTGTCAGCTCCTTCAGTCCTCACTCCCCCACCCCACACACACTCTTCAGTCCTCTGACTGGCTTTCCGTGTATCCTTCGTCCCTTCACCTCGTTATTGGTGAAGTAATCCAGTTGCCTCGGCCCTACTCTCTGGAACTCCCTCCCTAAACTAATTTGAATTCAATGGAAATGAAAATCGGGATAAAACGGACGGTCAGTCTGCTGAAGCCTGTTTTTCCGTATGGTGGTAAAGGTGAAAATTCACCTCCTTATTTCTTCACCAGGTGGGGTCTGAAAAACAATAATTAATTTTGCATACTTTGTATAATCATAGAATCTCACAGCACAGAAGGAGGCCATTCGGCCCATCATCATGCCCATGCCGGCTCTTTGAAAGAGCTATCCAATTAGTCCCACTCCCCCGCTCTTTCCTCATAGCCCTGCAAATTTTACCTTTTCAAGTATTTATCCAATTCCCAATTGAATGTTACTATTGAATCTGCTTCCATCACCCTTTCAGGCAGTGAATTCCAGATCTTAACAACTCATTGCATAAAAAGATTTTCCGCATCTCCACTCTTGTTCTTTTGCCAATAATCTTAAATCTGTGTCCTCGAGTTACCAACTATCCTGCCAGTGGAAACAATTTCTTCTATTTACTCAATCAACACCCGTCCTAATTCTGAACACCTCTATTAAATCTCCCCTAAACCTTCTCTGCTCTAAGGAGAACAACTCCAGCTTCTCAAGTCTCTCCACATAACTGGTTCCCTCAGCTCTGATATCATTCCGTGAAGTTCCTCATCCCTGGTATAATTCTGTGAAGTCCCTCATCCCTGGTATCATTCTGTGAAGCCCCTCATCTCTGGCATCGTTCTGTGAAGTTCCTCATCCCTGATATCATTCTGTGAAGCCCCTCATCTCTGGCATCGTTCTGTGAAGTTCCTCATCCCTGATATCATTCAGTGAAGCCCCTCATCTCTGGCATCGTTCTGTGAAGTTCCTCGTCCCTGGTATCATTCTGTGAAGTCCTTCATCCCTGGTATCATTCTGTGAAGTTCCTCATCCCTGATTGCATTCTGTGAAGTCCCTCATCCCTGGTATCATTCTGTGAAGTCCTTCATCCCTGATATCATTCTGTGAAGTTCCTCATCCCTGATTGCATTCTGTGAAGTCCCTCATCTCTGGTATCATTCTGTGAAGTCCTTCATCCCTGATATCATTCTGTGAAGTTCCTCATCCCTGGTATCACTCTGTGAAGTCCCTCATCACTGGTATCATTCTGTGAAGTCCCTCATCCCTGGTATCATTCTGTGGAGTCCCTCATCCCTGGTATCATTCTGTGAAGTCCCTCATCCCTGGTATCATTCTGTGAAGTCCCTCATCCCTGGTATCATTCTGTGAAGTCCCTCATCACTGGTATCATTCTGTGAAGTCCCTCATCCCTGGTATCATTCTGTGAAGTTCCTCATCCCTGATATCATTCTGTGAAGTCCCTCATCCCTGGTATCATTCTGTGAAGTCCCTCATCCCTGGTATCATTCTGTGAAGTCCCTCATCACTGGTATCATTCTGTGAAGTCCCTCATCCCTGGTATCATTCTGTGAAGTTCCTCATCCCTGGTATCATTCTGTGAGGTCCCTCATCCCTGGTATCATTCTGTGAAGTCCCTCATCCCTAGTAACATTCTGTGACGTTCCTCATCCCTGGTATCATTCTGTGAAGTCCCTCATCCCTGGTATCATTCTGTGAAGTTCCTCATCCCTGGTACCATTCTGTGAAGTCCCTCATCCCTGGTATCATTCTGTGAAGTCCCTCATCCCTGGTAACATTCTGTGACGTTCCTCATCCCTGGTATCATTCTGTGAAGTCCCTCATCCCTGGTATCATTCTGTGAAGTCCCTCATCCCTGATATCATTCTGTGAAGTCCCTCATCCCTGATATCATTCTGTGGAGTCCCTCATCCCTGGTATCATTCTGTGAAGTCCCTCATCCCTGATATCATTCTGTGAAGTCCCTCATCCCTGGTATCATTCTGTGAAGTCCCTCATCCCTGGTATCATTCTGTGAAGTTCCTCATCCCTGGTATCATTCTGTGAAGTTCCTCATCCCTGATATCATTCTGTGAAGTTCCTCATCACTGGTATCATTCTGTGAAGTCCCTCATCCCTGGTATCATTCTGTGAAGTCCCTCATCCCTGGTATCATTCTGTGAAGTCCCTCATCCCTGGTATCATTCTGTGAAGTCCCTCATCCCTGGTATCATTCTGTGAAGTCCCTCATCCCTGGTATCACTCTGTGAAGTTCCTCATCCCTGGTATCATTCTGTGAAGTCCCTCATCCCTGATATCATTCTGTGAAGTCCCTCATCCCTGGTATCATTCTGTGAAGTCCCTCATCCCTGGTATCATTCTGTGAAGTCCCTCATCCCTGGTATCATTCTGTGAAGTCCCTCATCCCTGGTATCATTCTGTGAAGTCCCTCATCCCTGGTATCATTCTGTGAAGTCCCTCATCACTGGTATCATTCTGTGAAGTCCCTCATCCCTGGTATCACTCTGTGAAGTTCCTCATCACTGGTATCATTCTGTGAAGTCCCTCATCCCTGGTATCATTCTGTGAAGTCCCTCATCCCTGGTATAATAGAGGGAGTAGCAAGACTTTGACCTTTCACCTATACGACAAAGAAAATAAAATACTGCAGATGCTGGAAATCTGAATCAGAGACAAAATGTGGGAAACATTCAGCAAGTCAGGCACAGCACCTGTGGAGTGAAGTCACAAGTTAACTTTTCAGACATTGCCTTTCTTCAGAACTGATTGGTATTACAGATGAACAGCTTATAAAAAGCAGATTATCTGGTCATTATCTCATTACTGTTTGTGGGACCTTGCTGTGAGCAAATTGGCTGCCACATTTCCTACATTACAACAGTGACTACACTTCAAAAAGTACTTGGCTGTAAAGCACTTTGGGATGTCCTGAGGTCGTGAAAGGCGCTATAAAAATGCAAATTCTTCCTTTTTCTTTTATAAGCAGAAACAAAAGAGGGAAAGGGAAGGGGAAAGAAAATAAAAACATATATACACAAGTAAAAAATGAGCTGGAGAGTCATTAGGTGGAGAATAGAGGAGGATATTGCCTCACTTTGGCACTAGTTGACATTAAAGGGAAGGTTTTCCACTCCTGGATCTCGCCAAACCCTAGCTGGTGATTTTCTGTTAATGGACATTAAATCCTAGACTAGAGTACGGATTATCCTAGAGGGTGCTGCAGCCATTCTCTGGGAATCATCAACACAAAATATCTCTCCTTAAATAAGCAATCCTGCCCAGAAAGGCCACAGATGTGGGCTGGTGTGGGAAATGGAAAAGTGTCACACTGGTGCAGTAGAGGGTGCTCCAATGAGTCACAGGGGGGAGTTTTAACCCCCAAGGACAGATGGATTGGGTGCGGGTGGGAGGTAAAAATTTTAAATTTCTCAAACCTGCCTCCAACCCGCCCACTTCCGGTTTCAATGGAGGCGGATCGGGGGATTGGGTGACCAATCTGCTCCCAGGAAGTGGGTGGATCAGTGAAAGCTTTTAAGTGCCTCCGTTTTACGTTAATTTTTTTTTTAACCCATGGAGACCGGGTTTCCCCGGGCTGCGGGAATCCCAGCAGGTAAACGGAGGCGGGAAGGGGCGGACCCATGAGGTAAGTGCATTTACATCACGGCTTGTGGGCCAGGAGGAGCAGGAGTGCTTCCCCCGGAATCCCCCCCAAGCTAACCTCTTGATACACCTCACGATCGGACCCCGTGATATCCAATTCCCCCCATCCCACCCTGCCATCTCAGACTGCTCACCTCCCCCCGCCATCTCAGACTGCTCACCCCAGCCCCGCAATGTCCAACACCCCCCCCCTCCCCCGCCCCCGAAACTCTGACTTACCTTCCGTCCGCTCCCTGGCTGTTTTTCCGCCTGACAGGCAGTCAGCCTGTCATTCAAGCTGGCTGTCGAGCAGGAAACCTTTTCAAAAATTTTAAACAGACTTATCGTTAAATTCGTTATTCAGGGTTTCCTGTCCGCAAGACCCCCCCCCCCGGAGCCACAATATCGGGGCAGTGTAGAGGGAGCTTTACTCCGCATCTAACTGTGTTGTACCTTACCTGCTGGTATTTGATGCAGACACTGGGTGCCCAGAATAGGAAGTGTTCCATTCCCCAGCCCCGACACCTGCTACTTAGATGAGCATGAAATTTACAAAGAAAAGGGAATATAAGGGCCAATTCTCCAACCCACACTCCCCGTGAGCTTGGCTCTTTGCTAGCAGCGGGGTAACAGTGCAGGAGCGGGAAGAGAAGCCATTATAGGAAATTCCCTGGATAGATAAGAATGGAACCAGACGAGGGCAGTCCTGGAGGAGAGGCGTTGGAGGAGAGTGGTGTGATCAACCATGTCAGAGGTTACCCTTCATAATTTTAAAAATCACTATTAAATCTCCTCTTAGCCTTCTCTGCTCCAGTGAAAATAGTTCTTGTACCTCAAGGCTTTCCTCATAACTATAGTTTCTCATCCCTGGCATCATTCTAGTGAATCTACGCTGTATGCTCTCTATGACTTTAATATCCTTTCTATAAGGGGGAATTCAAAACTGTGCACAGTAATCTAACTGTGGACTAACTATTGTCTTGTACTAATTTATTATTATTACTTTACTCTTGCACCCTATGACCTTATTTCTAAAACCCACCAAAGGAAAGGATTTAACTAGCTGAGAAACATTTTCTCAATCCAGTGTCTCCAATGTCTTAAGTGTTAGTTTGACTCAGTTGGCAGCACTCTGGCCTCTGAGTCAAAAGGTTGTGGGTTGAATTCGGGCTATGAGACGGAAGCACGTAATCTGACACTTCAGTGCACTACTAAGGGAGTGCTGTATTGTCAGAGGCACTGTCTTTGGACAAAACATTAAACCAAAGCTCCGTCTGTCTCAGGTGGATGGTAAAGATCCCTCAAACCAACACGAAGAAAGAACTTCCATTTATATAGCACGTTTCACGGCCTCAGGATGCCCCAAAGCGCTTCACAGCCAATGAAGTACATTTTGAAGTGTAGTTACTGTTGTAATGTAGGAAACGCAGCAGTCAATTTGCGCTCAGCAAGGTCCCAAAGACAGCAATGTGATAAATGACCAGATAATCTGTTATTTTAGTTATGTTGGTTGAGGCAGGACACTAGGAGAATGCTTCTTTGAATAGTACCCTGGGATACAAATTAAGAGTAGGAATAGGCCATTCGGCCCCTCGAGCCTGCTCTGCCATTTGATAAGATCATGGCTGATCTGATTGTGACCTCAACCCTACTTTCCCGTCTACCTACTATAACCTTTGACTCCCTTGTTAATCAGGAATCTGTCTAACTCAGCCTTAAAAATATTCAATGACCCTGCCTCCACCGCTCTCTGGGGAAGGGACTTCCACAGACTCACGACCATCTGAGAGAAAAACATTTCTCCTCATCTCTGTCTTGAATGGGAGACCCCTTATTTTTAAACAATGGCCCCTGGTACTAGTCTGTCCCGCAAGGGGAAACATCCTCTCAGCATCTACCCCTTCAAGTCCCCTCAGGATCTTATATGTTTCAATAAGATCACCTCTCATTCTTCTAAACTCCAATGTATACAGGCCCAACTTGTCCAACCTTTCCTCATAAGATAACCCCCTCATCCCAGGAATCAGTCGAGTGAACCTTCTCTGAACCACCTCTAAAGCAATTATGTCCTTTCTTAAATAAGGAGACCAAAACTGCACACAGTATTCTAGATGTGGTCTCACCAATGCCCTGTACAACTGTAGCAAAATATCTCTACTTTTATATTCCATTCCCCTTGCAATAAATGACAACATTCCATTTGCCTTCCTAATCACTTGCTGTACCTGCATACTAACTTTTTGTGATTCATGTACTAGGACACCCAGATCCCTCTGTACCTCAGAGTTCTGCAATTTCTCTCCATTTAAATAATATACTGCTGTTTTATTCCTCCTGCCAAAGTGGACAAGTTCACATTTTCCCAAATTAAACTCCATCTGCCAAATTTTTGCCCACTCACTTAACCTATCTATATCCCTTTGCAGACTCCTTATGTCCTCTTCACAACTTACTTTCCTACCTACCTTTGTGTCATCAGCAAATTTAGCAACCATACATTCGGTTCCTTCATGCAAGTCATTGATATAGATTGTAAATAGTTAAGGCCCAAGCACTGATCCCTGTGACACTCCACTCGTTACATCTTGCCAACCTGAAAATGACCCATTTATGCCTACTCTCTGTTTCCTGTTAGCTAATCAATCCTTTATCCATGCTAATATGTTACCCCTTACACCTGCATCTGTTCCTTTCACCTGAGAGGATAGATAGGGCCTCGACTAAAACAGATAATCTGGGCATTCAGTAAGTTGGTGTTTTTAAGACCTTGCTGTGAGCATATTGGCTGCTGCATTTACCTAAACAACACCAGTGACTACACTTCAAATGTAATCCATTGGTTATAAAATGTTTGGGACATCCAGTGATGTGCTAATGCTAGGTAAATGAGAGTTCTTTCTTATATTCTTGCAGTTTACTAAACATTTCTGTTTAATTCAATGGTTGCTTGATCCTACGTACTCTGGTTTCTAACCATGACCATCTCGGACTTCCTCTTTCCAGTCAGGGACAGACCCGTAATGACTGAATAGTTTTAGAACTTACTCAGTTTTCCAGTGTTTTATATAAACATGCATCAGTAAACATTAAGATGGATGCAACGTAAAGGACATAGACAAGGTGACTCAATCACAAAGCCAAGAATTTTCAAAGCAGAAGGAATCTAGATCTATTTGTTCTTCACTCCATAGAAATGATTATGAAGTCTTCTTTTCTATCTCAAGCTAATTACATAATTATTTCACCCACCGCCCCTGTGCTCGCTGACCTACATTGGCTCCTGGTCCGGCAATGCCTCGATTTTAAAATTCCCATCCTTGTTTTCAAATCCCTCCATGGCCTCGCCCCTCCCTATCTCTGTAACCTCCTCCAGCCCTACAACCCTCCGAGATCTCTGCGCTCCTCCAATTCTGGCCTGTTGTGCACTCCCGATTTCTTTCACTCCACCATTGGCGGCCGTGCCTTCAGCTGCCTAGACCCTAAGCTCTGGAATTCCCTCCCTAAACCTCTCTGCCTCTCCACCTCTCTCTCCTCCTTTAAGACGCTCCTTAAAACCTTCCTCTTTGACCAAGCTTTTGGTCACCTGTCCTAATATGTTTTACTACGTTATAGGCGCTATATAAATGCAAGTTGTTGTTGTTATTAAATGTATTCTTTCTTCCTCTTTCTCTCCCATGATGGGTTTGACGTTCTTTCTGAAGCTGTCACTTGTGGCTCTACACACCATGGAGCTTTCTTCCACCTGCAGGCCTGCAATGAACAGCAAACAAAAATGTCGTCATTTGCCATGGGCAGGAAAAAAAAGTTATAGAATGCTTGAATTTTACCATGCAGGAGGCCATTCAGCCCATCATGCCTGCACCAGCTCTCTGAAAAAAGCTTTCCATTCCATTCTTTTCCTGTGCTCATTTAAATGTTTCCTTTTTCAAATATTTATCCACTTTCCTTTTAAAATTTATCATGCATTTTGTTTTCACCACTGTTTCTGGTAGAGCATTCCATACACGAACAACTCTCTGCGTAAAACAATTCTCCTAACTTCTCTCTTTGTTCTTTTGTTATTGATTTTAAATTTATGCCCTCTAGGGACTGAAGGATTGCAAATGTTATATCCATGTTCAAAAAAGGGAAGAGGGAGAAACTCGGCAACTACAGGCCAGTCAGCCTAACGCCTATGGTGGGGAAACTTTTAGAGGCAATAATCTGGGTCAAAATTAATTGGCACTTGGAAAAGCACGGGCTAATAAATGAAAGTCAGCATGGATTTGTTGAAGGAAAATCGTGTTTGACTAACTTGATTGAATTCTTTGATGAAGTACCGGTGAGGGTTGATGAGGCTAGTGCAATCGATGTATATATGGACTTTCAAAAGGCAAGGAAATTATGCTAAACCTTTATAAAACACTGGTTAGGCCTCAGCTGGAGTTTTGTGTTCAATTCTGGGCACCACACTTTAGGAAGGATGTCAAGGCCTTAGAGAGGGTGCAGAAGAGATTTACTAGAATGGTACCAGGGATGAAGGACTTCAGTTATGTGGAGAGACTGGAGAAGCTGGGGTTGTTCTCCTTAGAGCAGAGAAGGTTAAGAGGACATTTGATAGAGGTGCTCAAAATCATGAACAGTTTTGATAGAGTAAATAAGGAGAAACTTTTTCCAGTGGCAGAAGGGTCGGTAACCAGAGAACACAGATTTATGGTGGCAAAAGAACCAGAGGTGACATGAGGAAAACATTATTTTTACACAGAGTTGTTATGATCTGGAATGCACTGCCTGAAAGGGTGGTGAAAGCAGATTCAATAAAAACTTTCAAAAGGCAATTAGATAAATACTTGAAGGAAAAAAATTACAGGGCTATGGGGAAAGAGCAGCGGAGTGGGACTGATTGGATAGCTCTTTCAAAGAGCATGATGGGCCGAATGGCCTCCTTCTGTGCGTCACTGGGTGTCACCGCGCAACAATCGCCAGACAGGAGGGTTCCCTCCCAGTCGGGGAACACTTCAGCAGTCAAGGACATTCAGCCACCGATCTTCGGGTAAGCGTTCTCCAAGGCGGCCTTCGAGACATACGACAACGCAAAATCGTCGAGCAGAAATTGATAGCCAAGTTCCGCACCCATGAGGACGGCCTCAACCAGGATCTTGGGTTCATGTCACGCTACACGTAACCCCACCAGAGAAAAAAAGTTATCTGTTTTTAATACAACGGGTCATTCTCTGTCTTTCTCTTCCTTTCAGATGTTTCTCTCTCTCTCTGTGTCTTTCGTTCTGGCCGTTTGTATATTCGGTGGTCCTGTAGGTAACATCTCTCTGTCTGAACACTTTGATTGCCTTGACAACGGGCAGTTGGAAAGATTATCTGTAATCACCAGGTATTGTTCTCTGACTATAAATGCGGTAACCTTCCATGGAATCCGATACTCACCTGACGAAGGAGAAAGCCTCCGAAAGCTTGTGATTTTCAAATAAAACAGTTGGACTATAACCTGGTGTTGTAAGATTCCTTATATTTGTCAACCCCAGTCCATCACCGGCATCTCCACATCATGCCTATTTATAAAAACAAGAACCTCGTTTGCCTTTTTGTCACTTTATCAACTTGCCCTCTCACTTCTAAAGATTTTTGTTTTTGACGCCCTAAGTCTTTCTGCTCTTCTACTCCTTTTAAATGATTACTATTTGATGTATTTGTCCTCATTCTTCATCTTAGAATGTCTAATTCCACATTTCCCTGCAATAAATTTCACCTGACATCTGTCTGCCTAATCTGCCAACCTGTCCAGATTCCCATTTTCCCATTCCTGCTGCTACAGTCTCTTTAATATCATGTGTCTTAACTTTATCAACAAATAGTCAATGCAGCCCCTTATCAAATGCCTTTTGAAAATCCAAATACACAACACCCACTGCATTTTCTTTATCAGTACACTCCATTATTTCCGCAAACAAAATCTCTATTAAATTTGTCAGGTATGATTTGCCTTTTTCAAGTCCATTCTGGCTGTGCTTAATTAAATTGTTTTCTGGGTGGATATTAATTTTATCCCGTATATGGCCTCTAGCATCTTACCCACTACCAATGTTAGATTGACTGGTCTATGGTTACCTGGTTTGATCCCTTTTCCTGTTTTGAACAGAGGTGTTACACTGGCAATCCTCTAGTCCTCTAGATGTTTGAAAGATTATGGTCCACATCTCTGCTATTTCCTCTCTGACTTCCCTCAGCAGTCTAAGATGTATGTTCCAAGTCAATATTTTTCAAACTCTGTTTTACTGTTGGTGGAAATTAGTTTAGTCTGTACCCAGATCATCTCCCATTGTTTCTGTAGTGTCTCATTTGTCAATTTTTCTTCTGAATTTATTTGAGATAGCTCCCTATATTTTTTCCAATCAAGTACTTTTACCTTTGACTATTCTCTGTCCTTTTCAATTTTTATATTGAACTTAGTTATGCTTTGGGTACCAGTTCCTAAATCTTCTCCCTACCGTTACATGACCTACTTGCCCCACTTCATTTCCTAGACCTAGACCCAGCTTTCCTTGTTGGATTAAAAACACACTACAGCAACAACAACTTGCATTTATATAGCGCCTTTAACGTAGTAAAACATCCCAAGGTGCTTCACAGGAGTGTTATCAAACAGAATTTGACACCAAGCCACATAAGGAGATATTAGGACAGGTGTTCAAAGGGGTACCTTTTAAGGAGTGTCTTAAAGGAGGAGAGAGAAGTAGGGAGGTGGAGAGGTTTCGGAAGGGAATACCAGAGTTTAGGGCCAAGGTAACTGAAAACACGGCCGCCAATGGTGGAGCGATGAAAGTCGGGGATGTGCAAGAGGCCAGAATTGGAGGGGCGCAGAGACTTTGGAGGGTTGTAGGGCTGGAGGAGGCTACAGAGATAGGAAGGGGTGAGGCCATGGAGGGATTTGGAAACAAAGATGAAAATTAATCCAGAAAGCAGTCCTGGATACATGGTAGAAACTCTTCCCCTCCTTTGCATTTACTTTGAATAACTAAAGCCACTCATTATTATGGCCCTGTTGTTCCTGTACTGTTCACTAATTTATCTATATATCTGGGGGTACAGGAACAGAGAAACTTGGGGGTGCACATACATGAATCTTGGGATCCTTGGCTTTATAAATAGAGCTATAGAGTACAAAAGCAAGGAAGTTATGCTAAACCTTTATAAATCACTGGTTCGACCCCAGCTGGAGTATTGTGTCCAATTCTGGGCACCACACTTTAGGAAGGATGTCAAAGCCTTGGAAATTGTGCAGAGGACATTTACTAGAATGATACCAGGGATGTGGGACTTCAGTTATGTGGAGAGTCTGGAGAAGCTGAGATTGTTTGCCTTAGAGCAGCAAAGGTTAAGGGGAGATTTAATAGAGGTGTTCAAAATTATATAGGGTTTTGATAGAGTAAATAAGGAGAAACTGTTTCCACTGGCAGAAGGTTTGTTAACCAAAGGACACAGATTTAAGATAATTGGCAAAAGACCAGAGGGTAGATGAGAATTTTTTTTTTATGCAGCGAGTTGTTATGATCTGGAATTCACTGCCTGAAAGGGTGGTGAAAACAGATTCAATAATAACTTTCAAAAGGGAATTGGATAAATACTTGAAAAGGAAAAATTTGCAGGGTTTGCATGGCCCTGGGAACGTCGCTGCGGTAGGTCATTACCGCTTATATTCGGGGTTCTATGCTCTATTTCTAGCCTTCCCTGGCCTTCAAGTGCTCCCTCACCACCACCCCCCCCCCCCCGCAACCCCAGTCGAAGTGGCAAGGTGTGGCTCCAACTTCCACCACTTCTAGGGGGCACCCTACACCCTGAGTATGTAAATGACCCTGTCCCTGGGATTGGGTCAACGGACGGGCAAAGCAGCCTCCGCAGCTCTGCCCTTTGAAAGGGCCCGTGGGATTTAGGCACAGTAAGTATAAAACAGCGGGCATTGGCTCAGTACCACAGCAGCCGGGTATAGCCCCCACCCCCCGGCTTAAACCCCAACATTTCTTAAAGTAGATTTGCATAGATTCACCAATGTTGATTAAACCTCCTCACTTCAAGGAGAAAATAGCTGTATCGGGGTCAGAAGGTTAAAGAATAGCCTTCAGGATTCGGCACCACCTTTTGTTCTACTATTTAGCAAGGACTACCTTTGTGGTAATTTTAGAGTATCTTTAGATTGCAACCAAATTTGAAGCTTGGAATAAAGATCACTCACCTCCTTCTTGCGGGTTGCTGTCAGAGTTGAGGGTTTGATAGCCCTGCACAGCACAAAGATTTAGAAAAAGAACTTGCATTATCATAGCGTCTTTGACCACCTCAGGATGTTCCAAAGTGCTTTACAGCCAATGAAGTACTTTTTTGAAGTGTAGTCACTGTTGTTATGCAGAAAAGGCGGTAGCCAATTTGTACACAGCAAGGTCCCACAAATAGCAATGAGATAATGAAGACATAACTTGTTTTAGTGATGTTGGTTTAAGGGACAAATATTGGTCAAGACATTGGAAAACTCCCCACTTCTTCTTTGAATAGTGCCATGGGATCTTTTACATCCACCTAAGAGGGCAGACGGGGGCCTCGATGCAACATCTCTTCTGAAAGACAGTGCTGCATTCCCTCAGAACTGCATTGAAATATCAGACTAAATTATGTGCTGTAGAGTCTCGGAACTGGGGCTTGAATACACAATCCTCTGACTCAGAAGTGAGAGTTCTATTAACTGGGCTAAGGCTGACACACAGATAAATTATAGTCAATAGCCATAACCATAAACAGTGAGGTTAGGCATGCAGTTGCTGGAGCATTAGTTATGATCAGACAAAAGGTAGATTAGATAGTCATGGGTACGGTAGCATAGTGGTTATGTTACTGGACTAGTAATCCAGAGTCATGAGTTCAAATCCCGCCACGGCAGCTGGCGAATTTAAATTCAATTAATTAAATAAAAATCTGGAATTAAAATACTAGTATCAGTAATGATGGCCATGAAACTACCGGATTGTCGTAAAAACCCATCTGGTTCACTAATGTCCTTTAGGGAAGGAAACCTGCCGTCCTTACCCGGCCTGGCCTATATGTGACTCCAGACCCACAGCAATGTGGTTGATTCTTAATTGCCCTCTGAAATGGCCGAGCAAGCCACTCAGTTGTAAAATCTCGCTACGAAAAGTCATAATAAGAATAAAACCGGACGGACCACCCGGCATCGGACCACTAGGCACCGGACACGACAACGGCAAAACACCAAGCCCAGTCGACCCTGCAAGGTCCTCCTTACTAACATCTGGGGACTTGTGCCAAAATTGGGAGAGCTGTCCCACAGACTAGTCAAGCAACAGCCTGACATAGCCATACACACAGAATCATATCTTTCAGCCAACGTCCCAGACTCTTCCATCACCATCCCTGGGTATGTCCTGACCCACCAGAGGTGGTGGTACAGTGATATACAGTCAGGAGGGAGTGGCCCTGGGAGTCCTCAACATTGACTCTGGACCCCATGAAATCTCATGGCATCAGGTCAAACATGGGCAAGGAAACCTCCTGCTGATTACCACCTACCGTCCTCCCTCAGCTGATGAATCAGTCCTCCTCCATGTTGAGCACCACTTGGAGGAAGCACTGAGGGTAGCAAGGGCACAGAATGTACTCTGGGTGGGGGACTTCAATGTCCATCACCAAGAATGGCTCGGTAGCACCAATACTGACCGAGCTGGCCGAGTCCTGAAGGACATAGCTGCTAGACTGGGCCTGCGGCAGGTGGTGAGCGAACCAACACGAGGGAAAAACTGACTTGACCTCGTCCTCACCAATCTACCTGTCGCAAATGTCCATGACAGTATTGGTAGGAGTGACCACCACACAGTCCTCGTGGAGATGAAGTCCCGTCTTCGCACTGAGAACACCATCCAACGTGTTGTGTGGCACTACCACTGTGCTAAATGGGATAGATTCAGAACAGATCGAGCAGCTCAAAACTGGGCATCCATGAGGCATTGTGGGCCATCAGCAGCAGCAGAATTGTATTCCACCACAATCTGTAACCTCATGGCCCGGCATATTCCTCACTCTACCATTACCAACAAGCCAGGGGATCAACCCTGGTTCAATGAGGAGTGTAGAAGAGCATGCCAGGAGCAGCACCAGGCATACCTAAAAATGAGGTGCCAACCTGGTGAAGTCAGGACTACATGCATGCTAAACAGCGGAAGCAACATGCTATAGACAGAGCTAAGCGATTCCACAACCAACGGATCAGATCAAAGCTCTGCAGTCCTGCCACATCCAGTCGTGAATGGTGGTGGACAATTAAACAACTAACGGGAGGAGGAGGCTCTGCAAACATCCCCATCCTCAATGATGGCGGAGTCCAGCACGTGAGTGCAAAAGACAAGGCTGAAGCGTTTGCAACCATCTTCAGCCAGAAGTGCCGAGTGGATGATCCATCTTGGCCTCCTCCCGATATCCCTGCGATCACAGAAGCCAGTCTTCGGCCAATTCGATTCACTCCACGTGATATCAAGAAACGGCTGAGTGCACTGGATACAGCAAAGGCTATGGGCCCCGACAACATCCCAGCTGTAGTGCTGAAGACTTGTGCTCCAGAACTAGCTGCGCCTCCAGCCAAGCTGTTCCAGTACAGCTACAACACTGGCATCTACCCGACAATGTGGAAAATTGCCCAGGTATGTCCTGTCCACAAAAAGCAGGACAAATCCAATCCGGCCAATTACCGCCCCATCAGTCTGCTCTCAATCAACAGCAAAGTGGTGGAAGGTGTCATCGACAGTGCTATCAAGCGGCACTTACTCACCAATAACCTGCTCACCGATGCTCAGTTTGGGTTCCGCCAGGACCACTCAGCTCCAGACCTCATTACAGCGTTGGTCCAAACATGGATAAAAGAGCTGAATTGCAGAGGTGAGGTGAGAGTGACTGCCCTTGACATCAAGGCAGCATTTGACCGAGTGTGGCACCAAGGAGCCCTAGTAAAATTGAAGTCAATGGGAATCAGGGGGAAAACTCTCCTAGTGGCTGGAGTCATACCTAGCACAAAAGAAGATGGTAGTGGTTGTTGGAGGCCAATCATCTCAGCCCCAGGACATTGCTGCAGGAGTTCCTCAGGGCAGTGTCCTTGGACCAACCATCTTCAGCTGCTTCATCAATGACCTTCCCTCCATCATAAGGTCAGAAATGGGGATGTTTGCTGATGACTGCACAGTGTTCAGTTCCATTCGCAACCCCTCAGATAATGAAGCAGTCCGAGCCCGCATGCAGCAAGACCTGGACAACATCCAGGCTTGGGCTCATAAGTGGCAAGTAACATTCGTGCCAGGCAATGACCATCTCCAACAAGAGAGAGTCTAACCACCTCCCCCTGACATTCAACGGCATTACCATCACCGAATCCCCCAACAACAACATCCTGGGGGTCACCATTGACCAGAAACTTAACTGGACCAGCCATATAAATACAGTGGCTACGAGAGCAGGTCAGAGGCTGGGTATTCTGCGGCGAGTGACTCACCTCCTGACTCCCCAAAGCACAAGTCAGGAGTGTGATGGAGTACTCTCCACTTGCTTGGATGAGTGCAGCTCCAACAACACTCAAGAAGCTCGACACCATCCAAGATAAAGCAGCCCGCTTGATTGGCACCCCATCCACTACACTAAACATTCACTCCCTTCACCACCGGCGCACTGTGGCTACAGTGTGTACCATCCACAGGATGCACTTCAGCAACTCGCCAAGGCTTCTTCGACAGCACCTCCCAAACCCGCGACCTCTACCACCTAGAAGGACAAGAGCAGCAGGCACATGGGAACAACACCACCTGCACGTTCCCCTCCAAGTCACACACCATCCCGACTTGGAAATATATCGCCGTTCCTTCATTGTCGCTGGGTCAAAATCCTGGAACTCCCTTCCTAACAGCACTGTGGGAGAACCGTCACCACACGGACTGCAGCGGTTCAAGAAGGCGGCTCACCACCACCTTCTCGAGGGCAATTAGGGATGGGCAATAAATGCTGGCCTCGCCAGCGACGCCCACAT
Organism: Heptranchias perlo; assembly: GCF_035084215.1. Classification (NCBI taxonomy): domain Eukaryota; kingdom Metazoa; phylum Chordata; class Chondrichthyes; order Hexanchiformes; family Hexanchidae; genus Heptranchias; species Heptranchias perlo. Next base: position 65,073,282 of record NC_090338.1, read on the forward strand.
CCCGTGAACGAGTAAAAAAAAATAGGATGTGGAGAGAGAAAAACCAAGTCTACCAGAGTTAGCGGGCACAATTAACCGTGTCAGCCTGGATTATGTGCTCAAGTCTCTGGAGTGCGGCTTAAACTCACAACCTTCTGACTCAGAGGCGAGAGTGTTACCACTGAACCAAGGCTGACACTACCAGCTGCCAACCATGAGCCAGCGTGGGACACATGTGACCGTGTATGCCTTGCGCACAAGCAAATTTTGGGGCATTTCGGGACAGGAATCTTCGCGCTTAACTTGTCCAATCAAACCAAAGCAGCAATCAGCAAAGCCAATATGATGTTGAGCTACATCGTCAAAACAGTAGAATACACGTCAGAGGAAGTTGTGATCAAAGTGTACAGTGCTGTCGTCACCTTGAGCATTGTGTCCAGCTTGGTCATTGAGAAACAATAGAGACATTCAAATGTTGGAGGCAGTGCAGAGAAGAGCCACAAGACTAATCCCCAGTGTCAGGGGTCTGAGTTATGAGGAAAGACTTAAGACACTTGGACTTTACAACCTGTCAATGGGACATCTAAGAGGTAATCTCATAGAGGTATATCAGAGGGTAAATGATATGGCAAAGGTTAAACTGAAATCTTACTTTAAATTTAAACAGTGTGAGTAGGACAAGGGGACACAGGTTCAAAGTAGTAAATGGTGACTTTCGGGCTGCTATGAGGAAGTTCTTCACTCAGAGAGTGATCAACACATTTTTTTTCAATTCATTCATGGATGTGGGCGTCGGTGGCGATGCCGGCATTTATTGCCCATCCCTAATTGCCCTTGAGAAGGTGGTGGTGAGCCGCCTTCTTGAACCACTGCAGTCCGTGTGGTGAAGGTTCTCCCACAGTGCTGTTAGGAAGGGAGTTCAGGATTTTGACCCAGCGACGATGAAGGAACGGTGATATATTTCCAAGTCGGGATGATGTGTGACTTGGAGGGGAATGTGCAGGTGGTGTTGTTCCCATGTGCCTGCTGCTCTTGTCCTTCTAGGTGGTAGAGGTCGCGGGTTTGGGAGGTGCTGTCGAAGAAGCCTTGGTGAGTTGCTGCATTGCATCCTGTGGATGGTACACACTGCAGCCACAGTGTGCCGGTGGTGAAGGGAGTGAACGTTTAGGGTGGTGAATGGGGTGCCAATCAAGCGGGCTGCTTTGTCCTGGATGGTGTTGAGCTTCTTGAGTGTTGTTGGAGCTGCACTCATCCAGGCAAGTGGAGAGTATTCCATCACACTCCTGACTTGTGCCTTGTAGATGGTGGAAAGGCTTTGGGGAGTCAGGAGGTGAATGGACTCCAATCAGAGTGGTGGAGGCAGAAACCCTGGAATCATTTAAGAAACAACTAAAGGCAGTAGTTGCGGGGACTGCAGCGTTGTTCTGGATGAATAGATTATGATGGGCCGAATGGCCTTCCTTGTCTGTAATTATCTAATGAGAGGAGCTTGAAGTGTTTTTTTTTTGTCAGCAAACATTGCCATGTAGACTGAACTCAGCAACTGTTGGCTGAGAGTGTGAAACACTGTCAGTTGGCATGTGTGTCGTCGTGTCCTAAATGCTTCTTATAGCTGTATAGAAGGAGGAAAATGGAAGGCGGGAAGAGTTTGAAGAAACTTCTTTTACCCAGAGAGTGATTAGAATCTGGAACTCACTACCACAAGGTGTAGTTGAGGCAAATAGCATAGATGTATTTATGGTGAAGCTAAATAAGTACATGAGGGAGAAAGGAATGGAAAATTATGCTGATAGGGTGAGATGAGGAGAGGTGGGAGGAGGCTCGTGTGGAGCATAAACACCGGCACAGACCAGTTAAGTCAAATGGCCTGTTTCTGTGCTGTAAATTCTATGTAATTCTATGTAATTTGAGCAACTTGGCTGGTTTTATAATACTTGCTGGTTGGTGAATGGAAACATTGGGAAAATATTGAGGGAACTGATTTCTGCTCATGACTCATTCCTGATTGGTTCTTCTTGTGACTTTTTAAATCAATTGGGTATTTTATTGGCAATTTAACAGATAAATGCTTATTTCAGCCAATAGTTCAGGAACAGCCTTGACTCAGTGATAACACTCTTGCCTCTGAGTCAGAAGGTTATGGGTTCCAGCGACACTCCAGGATTTGAGAATATCATCCAGGTTAACACTTCAGTGCAGTACTGAGGGAGTGCTGCACTGTTGGAGGTGCCGTCTTTTGCATAAGACATTAAACCAAAGCTTTGTCTGCCCTCTCAGGTGAATGTAAAAGATCTCATGGCACTGTATGAAGAAGAGCAAGGAAGTTTTGCCTGTTATCCTGGCCAATATTTATCCAACATCATTAAAAAAATAGATGATCTGGTCATTTACCTCATTGCTGTTTCTGGGACCTTGCTGCTGCATAATTTGGCTGCTGCCTTTCCCTACATTACAACAGTGACTACACTTCAAAAAGTACTTAAATGGCTGTGAAACACTTTGGGACATCTTGAGATCGTGAATGGCGCAAAATAAATGCCAGCCCTTTCTTTTAGGATGCAAGTGTGAGAACGTGTGTAAGTGTGAGATACATCAGAGGCCACGCTGTTGGGCGTGGAGTCTTCGAAAGGCAGGAACAACGGCTGCGCAATTGACACTGCCTTTTAATTATGTCGATGGACAATGTAGAATTGATGTAGACACAGCCACACAAACAGGCCGCTCCTAGCTTCATTCCGTGGTCTGTGTTGGGTTTGCCAAACTCAGCTAGGGGAGTAATGGAGGCACACTCAGTATCTCTGGGCTAAGCAAAGGAAGAATTGGTCACAGTTCCTGAAGGAGAGCATGTGTTTGTGTGTGAACACGATAGAGATCACCACGGAAGAGGAAACGAGGAGAAAGAGAGAAGGCCCTAGTGCACTATAATGAATGGTAGGATTTGGGACTGCTCCTCTCATGTCAGGTCTCACTCATGGAAGGTTCGCAGGGCCGGAGCCTTTTTTCCCATGGCAACAGGAGAAGATGATAAATGAAGGATCTGTCAACGCAAGCCGAGGTCACACCACTCCTGATCAGAACAGAGCCTATTTAAATCACTACCGATGAGATCCTGCTTAAAAGGGACGTCACATTACAGGATCTTTGTTTTTGACCTCTGCTCCACAGAAAGGGCTACATTTGAAATGTTAGGTTATTAGAGCAAAATGTATTCACACATGTTCCAAAAAAAATACTTAGATGATAAATGCTTGAAATACTATAAAGCTACCTTAAGTAAATAGGAAGAAAAAAAAACTTATGAGAACCTAAAGTGCCCAGAACGCTTTTTTCCAAAGGTCAATGGAATTGTCTTTGAGTACATTTTTTTTGTTGTGGTAACAAACACACCGTGTGTTATTTTCCAATTCAAAGGTGGACGTGTTCCCAACAGTACATCAGTTGTTTCCTGGGTGCGGCCTGTTTACTAAACTTTGCAGCTGTGTTGACCACTAACTCAGCCCCTTGTGATTGCTCAACTCTGCCGCTCTCACTGGGATTGTGCACTGATATCCTCAGTAAGGAGGTAGTCATCGTAGTGGTGGGAAATCTCAAGTCCTGTAAATATCTGCTGACTCTGCTGCTGCTCTCCGTTGGGATTGCGTGACATTCTGCAGGCTCCCGACAAAGACAAGGTCATTTTGTTTTCCGTTCCTTGGTCCTACATTTCCTGTGGCTGAAGTGCAAAATTTACATCTAGACCTCCATCAACGTCACTTAGCTCAGACATGGACAACGGTGGCCTACCAACTCCCCCACCCCTCACGAGCCCCCCATTGAATGGTGCTCTATAATGCCAGGGCAGAGGTTGGAGGCTCGAATGCGAAGACTGAACCTAACTCGCTTAAGCTGAAGCAGAACGAGCGAAGTCTCGGACTGACACGTACCGGAGCTTCAGACCCCACGTTTTAGACCGAGACTGCCCTGCTTCCACTTCTGCAAGATTGCACGACTCCACCCCTACCTCAGCCCACACTGCCGTCGAAACCCTTATAATTGATTTTGTCATCTCCAGACTCAAATTCTTCAATGTCCTCCATTTAATGGCCTCATATCCTCCACCCTCCATAATATACAATTTGTACAAAACTCAGCTGCCTACATCTTGTTCTACATTAAGTCCCACTCACCCATCACCCCTGTCCATGCTGATCCACATTGGCTCCTTGTGCCCTCATCCTTGTCTTCAAATCTCTCCATGGCCTTACTCTACCCCATCTCTACCCTATCTCTACGACCTTGTATAGCCTTATGCCCCCTGCCCTGGCTTTGCATGTAACACCCTCCCTTTGCCCCACCACTGGCGTTTCAGCCTTCAGCTGCCTCGGGCCTACTCTCTGGACCTCCCTCCCTCAGCCCCTCCGCCTCTCCACTTCTCTCTCCACCTTTAAAAAGCTTCTCAAAACCCTGCTTTTCAACCAACTCTTTTGGTCACCTCTCCTGCATCTCACACAATGGCTCATTATCCATTCCTTATTCCTTTTATCTATTCCTCCCCCTGCCAGGATGTTTTTTGATAATGAAGGGTCTATATCAATGCAAGTTGTCATTGCCGCTGTTGTTGTTGTTGCCCCTCCCCTATGCGCTCCTTAGTGACCTGCAGCTGGGATGGGGAAGTATTCCATGCCCAAGCACTAACATCCCTCACCTTGCTCATCACAAGGAAACATTTAAAATAAATTAGAACAGTGAAATGATTGTGGGTGATTGGTGCCAGACTGTTATTTTAACAATTCATACAATGAAAGTCTTAATTTACACTGGGGTACACTTTCAAGGTGTCAGCAATATACACCCATGGCTGTTGGTGTAATGTAAAACCTGTTTAATTCATCATCGCACCTTTATCACAGAAGTAACACTCAGTCGGGTCCCTTCATTAAATGAGTCAGACAGAACACTGGTGGCCACGATTTATATATTATAAATTGCAACACAGGAGATGGAAGGGATGCTGTAATATTACTTATTATAATCAATCACCTTGAAACGTTTGATAATCTGTGCAATCTCATTTTCCCCTCACATTTTCCCCTCTTCCCTTACTGACTTTAGCTGGGTCACAGGTTCAGAGACAGCATCTCACATCCAGTAACTAGCTCGACCGACGCATAAATTAGACAGTTAATGCCAGCAACCTATTCAACCAAAGGGCACGTCACTGTTAAAACCCAACACTGTTTTGTTTAATAGTTTGCTCTTTGGTTGTGGGTGACACAGGCAAGGCTGCATTTATTGCCCATCCCTAGTTGCCCTGAGGGCATTGAGAGTCAACCACATAGTGAGAGACTGGAGTAATGTGTAGGACAGACTGGGTAGATGTGTCAGGGTCCCTTCCTTGAGGGGCATCAGTGAATTAGTTGGGTTTTTAATGACAATTCAGCAGCTTTCAGGGTCAACTTTCTGGTACCAGCCCACAAATGACCAGATCTATTGAATTCAATCTCACCACATGCCCTGGTGGGATTTAAATTCACAACCTCTGGGTTGCTAGTCCAGTACCATAACATACACACACACACACACACACACACACAAACCCCTGAAGTTTCTGGGTAACAATCAGAAATAGGGAACCAGGCCCATTTCTCCCCTGGCCTAGCTCGGGAGCATTGAGACCTGATTGTGAGGCCCCCACCCCCCCTAACTGAGATAAGCCACCTAAGCACACGTAGGCAATGGAACCTGAGGTTTTCCTGGCTTTCGTTGACTCAGTAACTCCAGCAGGAGAGTTTGGCTCGATATCTTTGGGTTGATGATTTAGAGGTCAGCAAGTCCAGTTTATGGCCAGCACAAATTCCTGACCATTATGCTGCCTTGAAAATATTGTGAACTTTAACCCTGGGTGCCCAATGATAGGAGCGACCACAGGAACCAGCTGTTGGGACTTGCCCTGGGACCCCTGCAGACAGATAGAAGAAGATTGAAGAAGTAAATACAGTTTAACCTATATGCGTAGTGGTTATGTCACTGGACTAGTAATCCAAAGGCCAAGACTAATAATTCAGTAGAACATGAGTTCAAATCCCACCATGGCATTGAGACTTTAAAGCTGGGAAATTGGGCAGGGAGCTGCCCTACCAGAGTGACATTGGGCACATAATACACACATCCAAATACAGGTGCATGTATTAGAATTACTGGCAGATGGGGAGGTATATCAGCCAACGTATCTCTGGCCATTTAAGCTCCAGCGACACCTGTGTACCCTGGCTGTCCAGCATTGTTAAGACCCTCAGGGATGGTTTAAATTTTAAACTGCCGGTTTCGGCAATACAATCGATTTCAGAGATGGCACAATGGGAAACCAGTAACCTTAAACATTCTTAGTACCCATTTCCCCCGGCACCGTGACAACACCTATGCTGCGGAAAAGCACCACAGTGAAATCCTTCTCCCTCTTGCTGGGGTGCAGTTCCACAGGTGCTGCTCTCTCAGTGCCAACCCTTGCTGGGGTACAGTTCCATGGGTGCTGCTCTCTCAGTGCCAACCCTTGCTTGGTTACAGTTCCATGGGTGCTGACCTCTCAGTGCCAACCCTTGCTTGGTTACAGTTCCATGGGTGCTGACCTCTCAGTGCCAACCCTTGCTGGGGTACAGTTCCATGGATGCTGACCTCTCAGTGCCAACCCTTGCTGGGGCACAGTTCCATGGTTGCTGCTCTCAGTGCCAACTCTTGCTGGGGTACAGTTCCATGGGTAATGATCTCTCGGAGCCAACCCTTGTTGGGGTACAGTTCCATGGGTGCTGCTCTCAGTGCCAACCCTTGTTGGGGTACAGTTCCATGGGTGCTGCTCTCAGTGCCAACTCATGCTGGGGTACAGTTCCATGGGTGCTGACCTCTTCTGAAATGTGCTGGGGTATAATTTCACGGATATTCAACGGCCCACCTGTACCAGTTCCTTTCATTTTTCATGTGTGAACCTAAACTGTCACAGTTGATAGGGTCTTTGTCCAAGGGAGGGTTTTACAGCCAAGTCCAAAGCTGTCCTCACCCACCTGTGCATTTGGTTGAACGGGGCCCAGTGGATAGTGAATAAGATGGTGAACCAGGGCTGATTTTTGTCCTTCGCAGTCCTGGGGTCACTGACGTCAATTGAAGCACTCCCATCATGATCTTGGCTGTGATTAGCGACATCAACAGAGAGCAGAGATCGATCAGACTCGGGACTGTGTAGATCAGTCCAACACTGGGGTGATGCATCTGACAGCAGAGCCGTTAGGGAGCAAATCGGGGTCATTTTAATCTTCGAAGCAGCTTAAACAAGGTCGGCGGAGGGGAGAGAAAAAAAGTATTTCCGATTGAGATGATGTTTACCAATGAAGACTCACAACATTCACGATTCATCTCCACATTTGTACTGTTGTAGCAGATTCTGGCAATCGAGCTTTGCGATATTACACTCCTTCATAATCCACAGATGTGTGCCAGTTATTCTGAATTTATTGAGGAAAGTCGGGCACTGAGAACTGAGGTATTTTATGTCACTTGAGGGCCTTATATAATGCAAGAAAATACAGGGAAAATGTGTATTTTGGAATAAAATATTATCATTGTCAACAGTCGAGGCTTATTTACCTGCTTGTAGAGATACCCCAGATAGTAATGGTCACTGTTACAGGAGGAGCTGAACCATATCAACAGCCAACAAGCAATGTTTTCCAACTATGAACCATAGTCAGCTGTTAAGATATGAAAATGTTTGTGCCTATCCTGTGTAATCACAAACGTGCCTGAGCTGTAGAACAGCTGGGAGCTAAGCTGCAAGTGTGAATAGATCAGGGCACTTCACCCATGTTTGCCCAGTTTCAGTGGAAATCCGTGCCAAACGTGTTAGTCTTTATAACAAGGTAGGTAGTAAAAAACACGAAGTAGATTGTAAATGTATAGATAGCTACACAACGAAAGTCCTTCTCGTTAGTTCAGAAAAGAGACCGGTGAACAGTTTGGGATATTATTACTTTATACAGAGGGTAGTGAATGTATGGAACTGATTGCTTGAGGAGGCTGAAAAGAGAAAAAATTTATACAACACCTTCCAAAGCGATTTACAGCCAAGCGTCTCAGGACGTCCCAAAGCGATTTACAGCCAATTACGTACTTTTTTTGAAGTGTAATCACCATTGTCATGTAGAGAAACGCAGCAGCCAATTTGTGCACAGCAAGATCCCACAAACAGCAACGTGATATTGACCAGGTAATCTGATTTTTAATGATGTTGATTGAGGGATAAATATTGCCCAGGACACCAGGGAGAACTCACCTGCTCGTCTTTGAAATAATATTGTGGGATCTTTTACATCCACCTGACAGGGCAGATGGAGCCTTGGTTTAACGTCGCATCTGAAAAACAACACCTCCAACACTACCTCAGTACTGTACTGGAGTGTTAAATTATGTGCTCAAATCTCTGGAGTGAGGCTTGAACCCAAAACCTTCTGACATTAAAGTGGGTGCGTAGCGTAGTGGTTATGTTATTGGACTAGTAATCTGGAGTTATGAGTTCAAATCTGGCTACGGCAGCTGGGGAATTTAAATTCAATTAAATAAAATCTGGAATTAAATTACTGGTATCAGTGATGGTGGCCATGGAGCCACTGGATTGTTGTAAAAACCCAAGACCTGCTGTCCGAAATGTGACTCCAGACCTTGATTCTTAATTGCCCTCTGAAATGGCCCAGCAAGCCACTCAGTTGTGTAATCTTGCTTTAAAAAAAAAGTCATAATAAGAATCAAACCAGATGGACTACTGGACATGACAAAGGCAAACCAAGCCCAGTTGACCCTGCAAAGTCCTCCTCACCAACATCTGGGGACTTGTGCCAAAATTGGGATAGCTGTCTCACAGAATCATACCTTTCAGCCTAATCATCCCAGACTCTTCCATCACCATCCCTGGGTATGTCCTGTCCCACCACAGGTGGCTGGTACAGTGATATACAGTCAGGAGGGAGTGGCCCTGGGAGTCCTCAACATTGACTCTGGACCCCATGAAATCTCATGGCATCAGGCCAAACATGGGCAAGGAAACCTCCTGCTGATGAATCAGTCCTCCTCCATGTTAAATACCACTTGGAGGAAGCACTGAGGGTCGCAAGGGCACAGAACGTACTCTGGGTGGGGGACTTCAATGTCCATCACCAAGAGTGGCTCGGTAGCACCACTACTGACAGAAGCTGGCCGAGTCCTGAAGGACATAGCTGCCAGACTGGGCCTGCAGCAAGTGGTGAGCGAACCAACACACGGGAAAAACTAACTTGACCTCATCCTCACCAATCTACCTGCCGCAAATGCATCTGTCCATGACAGTATTGGTAGGAGCGAAGTCCCATGTTGGATGGTGTCACTGAGCAACACCATCCAACGTGTTGTGCGGGTCTATCACCGTGCTGAATGGGATCGATTCAGAACAGATCGAGCAGCTCAAAACTGGGCATCCATGAGGCGCTGTGGGCCATCAGCAGCAGCAGAATTGTATTCCAGCACAATCTGTAACCTCATGGCCTGGCATATTCCTCACTCTACCATTACCAACAAGCCAGGGAATCAACCCTGGTTCAATGAGGAGTGTAGAAGAGCATGCCAGGAGCAGCACCAGGCGTACCTAAAAATGAGGTGCCAACCTGGTGAAGCTACAACTCAGGACTACATGCATGCTAAACAGTGGAAGCAATGTGCTATAGACAGAGCTAAGCGATTCCACAACCAACGGATCAGATCAAAGTTCTGCAGTCCTGCCACATCCAGTCATGAATGGTGGTGGACAATTAAACAACTAACGGACGGAGAAGGCTCCGTAAACATCCCCATCCTCAATGATAGCGGAGTCCAGCACGTGAGTGCAAAAGACAAGGCTGAAGCGTTTGCAACCATTTTCAACGAGAAGTGCCGAGTGGATGATCCATCTCGGCCTCCTCCCGATATCCCCACCATCACAGAAGCCAGTCTTCAGCCAATTCGATTCACTCCACTTGATATCAAGAAACAGCTGAGTGCACTAGATACAGCAAAGGCTATGGGCCCCGACAACATCCCAGCTGTAGTGCTGAAGACTTGTGCTCCAGAACTAACTGCACCTCTAGCCAAGATGTTCCAGTGCAGCTAAACACTGGCATCTACCCCACAATGTGGAAAATTGCCCAGGTATGTCCTGTCCACAAAAAGCAGGACAAATCCAATCCGGCCAATTACTGCTCCATCAGTCTACTCTCAATCATCAGCAAAGTGATGGAAGGTGTCGTCGACAGTGCTATCGAGCTGCACTTACTCACCAATAACCTGCTCATCGATGCTCAGTTTGGGTTCCGCCAGGACCACTCAGCTCCAGACCTCATTACAACGTTGGTCCAAACATGGATAAAAGAGCTGAATTCCAGAGGTGAGGTGAGAGTGACTGCCCTTGACATCAAGGCAGCATTTGACCGAGTGTGGCGCCAAGGAGCCCGAGTAAAATTGAAGTCAATGGGAATCAGGGGGAAAACTCTCCTAGTGGCTGGAGTCATACCTAGCACAGAGGAAGATGGTAGTGGTTGTTGGAGGCCAATCATCTCAGCCCCAGGACATTGCTGCAAGAGTTCCTCAGGGCAGTGTCCTAGGCCCAACCATCTTCAGCTGCTTCATCAATGACCTTCTCTCCATCATAAGGTCAGAAATGGGAATGTTCACTGATGATTGCACAGTGTTCAGTTCCATTCGCAACCCCTCAGATAATGAAGCAGTCCGAGCCCGCATGCAGCAAGACCTGGACAACATCCAGGCTTGGGCTCATAAGTGGCAAGTAACATTCGCGCCAGACAAGTGCCAAGCAATGACCATCTCCAAAAAGAGAGAGTCTAACCACCTCCCCTTGACATTCAATGGCATTACCATCGCTGAATCCCCCACCATCAACATCCTGGGGGTCACCATTGACCAGAAACTTAACTGGAGCAGCCATATAAATACTGTGGCTACAAGAGCAGGTCAAAGGCTGGGTATTCTGCGGTGAGTGACTCACCTCCTGACTCCCCAAAGCCTTTCCACCATCTACAAGGCACAAGTCAGGAGTGTGATGGAATACTCTCCACTTGCCTGGATGTGTGCTGCGCCAGCAACACTCAAGAAGCTCGACACCATCCAGGACAAAGCAGCCCGCTTGATTGGCACCCCATCCACCACCCTAAACATTCACTCCCTTCACCACCGGCGCACTGTGGCTGCAGTGTGTACCATCCACAGGATGCACTGCAGCAACTCGCCAAGGCTTCTTTGACAGCATCTCCCAAACCCACGACCTCTACCACCTAGAAGGACAAGAGCAGCAGGCACATGGGAACAACACCACCTGCACGTTTCCCTCCAAGTCACATGCCATCCCGACTTGGAAATATATCGCCGTTCCTTCATCGTCGCTGGGTCAAAATCCTGGAACTCCCTACCTAACAGCACTGTGGGAGAACCTTCACCACACGGACTGCAGCGGTTCAAGAAGGCGGCTCACCACCACCTTCTCAAGGGCAATTAGGGATGGGCAATAAATGCCGGCCTCGCCAACAATGCCCACATCCCATGAACGAATAAAAAAAAGAGGTTGTCAGCAAATTGAAGAGGGGGCTGGATAGATATTTGGAAGAGAAAATGATTGACTGCTGTATGGGATTTTTCAAACTTTGGGCCCCAAGTATGGACCTTGGTGATCTGTTCTGATTGTTCACATTCCTATGTCCTTATAGTCTCGTTCGAATTGTTTGTACTTGTGATACTGCCTGAAGTTCAAGACTAATGGTGCATTTGTCCATGATCCCATATTTATGCTCTAACTAACCCTGGGACTTTGAGCAGGAGAGCTGTAATTGGTAAATGGAATGAGGTCCGGGTTTGGTATCAAAGAGGAGCTGGTCAATGGGATGCATAAGGGTAGCAACAGGTCACAAAGTGTAACAGGCAGCAAATAGACAGCGGAGAAATAAAACACCAAAAGGCTGCAGACGGAGAAGTCGACACTCTGAGATAATTTGTAGACTGGTGAGTTCCTTTATTTTTGGTGCCGTTTTTCTCTCTTTTAATCCTTTCTTCTCCTGAAGGTGTTGTAACCTGCTGAATTACAGTCCCATGGGCTCAAGTTGCCCTCTGGTACCGCACCTGAGTGACCCTTTTTTGTGCGTGTCTCGATCGTGTGTGTTCACGGGCTATTTTATGATGGGAGGGTGTCACAGCCTGGACTGATCCCAACCTCATCTGACATCCAGCAATGGCTCCTCCCAGTGGAGGAAGATCAGAAGTGGGAACCATGGCTGAGTTTCCCTTCGATGGCTGAGGAGCACTGAGGTAAATTATAGCGCTTGTCCTAGCAGAAATCAGCACAGACCTGGGGATCAAACCTGGGATCGTTTAAACTGCTGTCGGATTGCAGATTGCAGAGAAGCAAGCAGCTATTGCCAAAACTCTGCACCATCTATTGGTAGAACGACTGTTCAATGGGATATGGTGTGTGCCAGTGCTGTGGTCAAGAGGATGGTGGTAATGAACTCATGGTGGGTGAGTTGTGCTGCTCAACGTGTCACTTCTGGTACCTGTTTTGTACATAGCAAAGGGCCGAACTCATGCTTGTCAGTTGTCTGATGCCAGGGTGCCGTTGTGGTGGAGATGATTCTAAGATGACACTTGACACAAGTTGACGATTGAAGATCAGAACCAAGTACACTTGGCAATCTGATACCTGAGCCAGGCAGGTCCGCTTGAGAATCCATACGCAGTGCCCCTTTAATGAAAATGCTTACATAGTCAGTTTTACTAGAAGCTAGGATTGCTTATGTGGCAAAGTAGAAACAGGAGTTACTTAGAAGCCAGCGTACTGTGGGTCAGGACAAGGGGCCCCATCAAGGCTGATAGTTATATGCTGAGTTTGTTAGATGTAGAGGTCTGTTGATGCTCATCATGGAAGAGACCTGACAGGACGAGGGAGTCTCTGGTGTGAGTGTCTTGGTACAGCCAGTTAATCAATAAAAGCAATAAGCTGATCAAGGCTAGAAACATTCCAAGCTAGTAGATAAGAGTGGAGAAGGACCACGAAGGCATTCCAAACTGGGAGATAAGAATACATTCATCTGTGTCTGTCAATGTTGCATGTTCAGGCCCCTGTACTCCCTGTGATTGGCCGGTAATTATGTAACCTTACATGGCCTACCGATGCCCCGCTGATGATTGGTGTGGACCCTGGCTGTACAGGTGCCCACCTCCTCTGATAAATGTATAAAAGTGTGAACTCCTGTATGTAACTTGTCTTGTTCTGTTAGGATCGACACGGCTCTGTCCGGAGTCAAAATCGATGCTAGAGACCAAGCCCCGCGGTAAATAAAATTGTGTTGAATTTAAAGACGTATTCGATTTCAGTTTTTGCTGAACCAGACTGAGGGGAAAGAATCGAGTTCATCATTTGGCGTAGTCGGCAGGATCTCAACGGTCGTTCACCGAGAGTTCGCGGAGTAAGAGGCGGATTGTCTCGGACACGGAGGAAGGAGGGAGCGCGCCCGGGGTGAGTAAAACTTTCTTTTACCACTTCGGCTTTCCTGAATCTGTTAAGTCTGACGACGAATTGTCCAATCGCTAACACTCGTGTGGCGTCCTTACGAGATCCAGGTCAGTCTGGCGAATACACCGAGATAGGTCAGTCATTAAATAATCACTGAGGGTGGTCAGTGTAGGTTAAGGATAAAATAAAACAAGCCTGGTGATTGGGTATAAACCAGGATAAAATAAACCTTGGGTATTGATAAGCCTGGTAATTGAATATAAACCAGCCTGGGGAGTTGAGGAACTGATTGCTTGTGCTGATCGACTACAGAAGGAAGTGCCTGTCTCAAACACGCAGCCTTAGTCCGGTTGTTAGGAGGGGAGATCCCCCACGCGAAGGTCAGGACCCTGAAGTGGGCGTAGAGACCAAAGGCACTTAGGATTGTGAAGCACAAGGAGTCAGGTCCATCCTTGAATTCTGTTCGAATACGGTTGTATTAATTAGTCGACTAAGAGTAAAGGAAAACGGGACATAGAATGGGTAATTTTCTGGATACCTCTGCAGAACCAGAGAGTGCCTTACAGACTTTGTGTGCAAAATATCCGGAAAAGGCAAAGCAATTTAGACAATTGTCAGGGGGACTGAATAAAAAACTGGGAAATAATCAATGGCCATTGGGGGGAACCAAAGACCTAGATACTGCCATAAAAGCACAGGAATTAATTTGGAAAAGTAACGGAAGTAAAGCAACCAAAGATTTAATTGCTTTATGGAGACAGTACTGTCAAGAGTTGAAAGAAGCTTCGTTGTTAGCAAGTTGGCAGGATAACGCGTTCAAGTTAGGAATAGGACTCACTGAAGGAGGGGTAGTCAAGTCCGTAGAAGTATTAAAAGCAGAATGTGCTAATGGAAGGCGCTTTAAACGGGAGTCTGGAAAGACCTCGGGCAAGCCAAAAGAGAGTGATGAAAGTAGATTACGTAATCTAATGGTTGGTTTTGCCTTGGCTGGGGAAGACGATGATGAATTGGATGAGTGGAATTTCAGGCCCCATGTAGCTCCCCGGGGTCCTAGTGCCCCTCCTGAGTACAATAACATCTATCCTTCAGTGCCTACGGGACCGACTGTTCAAACCCCTGTGACAAAGCCTAAAACTATCACCTCAGTCTCATCAGTCTCATCCCGTACCAGAAGTAAGACTAAGGAATTGTTGGCTCCAACATTTAACCTCACAGCCAGCTCACCTAGTTTCAGAAGGCAGGAGAGTCAGGAGCTTAGAGATGCAGGTACTGGAGAGTCAGGAGACGACTGCACATCACTGGACTCAGAACAGAGTACGGAGACACTAGTTAGGTACGAATCGACCCCTCGTCAGTTACCAATGAGACAGATACCTAATCCCATTTTTGATCCAAACCCAGCCAACGCCGGAATAGCCGGCAACTCCCAAATGATAGATGTGTACTATCCATGGAAACCCCACGAGATCATGGCTATTCTAACGGGGGTGCCAGATAGGAAAACGTCACCTACCGCATTTGTAGAATTTCTTCGGACTACTATTTCCGTATCTCATGCCGAATCAAGGGACTTGTGGTCACTAATACAGCAAGTTTTAACCCCAGCTGAACATACCAAATTCCGGGAACGTTTAACTTTCCAGAGTCATGCTGCACTGGTAGATCAGGTACCACGCGATGATAGTGAGCGCCAGAAGCGTCTTCTTGCTGCCCTCAGTGCTATTCTACAAAAACCAGTTGACCTAACTAAGATCCTAGACACCAGGCCTAACAGAGGCGAGGGAGCGGACGAATATTTAGAAAGATTCTCTGAACTATACCGGAATCAGTCAGGAGACACAGCGTACTGTGAGGGAAAAGACACACCACAGTACTGTGCTGTGCTAATGAACTGCATACCGATTCGGGTGGCTCAGGCAATTAAGAATAATAATATGCACCGGTCTGAGTTTAACCCCAGCCAGGTGAATAGGGCGGTGAAATACTACTGGATGAATAATAAATACCAGGAAGGTCAAGCCCAGAGTAGAGTCAAAACTGAGTATGTGGTAAAAAAGGAAAAGCCGAAACACACCCCAGACAGAACAGGATATCAGATGGAGCCTCAGTATTGTGTCCCAAGATGGGTTGACGAGGAAGGGTATGAGTACGAAACACACCCTAACGGACCAACCGCCCCTAATTATGGCCTACCCTCTGCTCCCCCGAGACATAATTTTGAAGGAAGAAGAGGAGGAGGGAGACAAACAGGGGCAGATGCCTGTTTTAATTGTGGTCAACAAGGCCACTGGAGCAAGGAATGTCCCTCCTGTAGACAAATAAGAGGGGGCCATATGGGCCATATGCGAGGGCAGCGAAGAGGAGGTTGGCAAGGGGATCGAGGACGAGGAAGATATACGGACTTTTCCCAAAATAATCCGTTCCCCCAGTATTGACTAGCTAACCTTGTGGTAAACGGGATCCAGTCAGAACAGGAGCCCGTTCTGTCACTAATGATTGAAGGAAAACCACATACATTCTTAGTAGACACCGGAGCAACCATGTCATCTGTCCGATCGGAGCTCAAACTCCCTGAGTCCGGGGAAAAACAGAGTTTGTCTGGTTTTCAGGGACAAGTGAGCCAATACCCGATATCTGAACCGGTGCAGGTACAATTTGGAAATGAGTCAGTAAAACACCAATTTATAATTACAAGTGGATTAGACTGTAACCTCATGGCTCGAGACTTGCTATGTGCATTCCGCCTGAGCATTGAATGCGGGGACGAAGGACTGACTGTGAAACCATGGGCCCCTAAAATGCCGTGTTATGTTTCCATCACCCCACAATGGTGGTCTCTAGACTTCAAAGATGAGGGTTCCCTTCATGTAACCTTGGCTTACGATAGGAGTGGGAGAAATAAGGAATTGGAGGACTTTTACCGAAGCTATGTAGGAACAGAATGGGAGGTTATCCGTCGAGCTATGGTTACAGGACCAGAAGGGAGAGCAGAGTATGTTGAGATCCCCTCAGAGTTGTGGAAGGAAGCACCTATTACAGGTTACATCACTCGAGGGGCTGCGAAGACAATGGGATGGGATCCAGGATACTTTGAAATAGAGGGAGTCCCACATATCACCCGGGAGGTGAATTACCCGTATCATGCGAAAGATAAAGCAGACAGTCGAACAAACTGATCCAGATAACCGACAGAAACAGACCCTGCCAGGTGGCCGGACTATTCTGTTTTATCAGACACCAAAGGTTAACAGAGCACAATTGCGCCACCATGTGGGCAATGAGAAACCTGAGTTCGTTAACCCACAAGTATGGGCAGAAGATCCCACGCAAGTAGGATGCGTTAAATTGACTCCTATTCACATTGACCTACAGGAAAATGTTGTATTACCCTCTATTCGACAGTATCCACTAAAGCAACAGGCGATACCAAGCATTGACAAACTGATAAATGGGTTGTTAAGGCAAGGGATCTTGATCAAATGTCAGTCTCCGTGTAACACGCCAATACTGGCCGTTCCGAAACCAGGCAAGCCAAACCAGTACAGATTAGTACAGGATTTACGATCAATCAATGCTATTGTAGGGCCACTACACGCGCTAGTACCTAACCCAGCTCACATTCTGGCTCAAGTTCCTGCAAAAGCCAAAATCTTTGCAGTAGTCGATCTCCAACACGCCTTTTTCGCTTTGCCGTTAGACCCATCAAGCCAGTACCTTTTTGCTTTCACTTACGAGGGACAGCAATATACGTGGACTCGACTGCCACAAGGCTTCGTTAACTCCCCAACGTTATTTTCTAGATGCTTACAGGAACAGTTACAGACATTGACCTTGAAACAAGGGTCTGCGCTAGTCCAGTATGTGGATGATCTGTTGATAGCCAGCCCTGATGAGCAGAGTAACCGAAAAGACACTGCCCAATTGCTAAATCACTTATCCTCGCTAGGGTACATAGTATCCCAGTCGAAGGTACTGGTGGCCCAACAGAGGGTTAAGTTTCTTGGTGTCTTGCTCTCAGCAACCAAGCGAAGCTTAGAAAGAAGCAGGATTGAACCAATCTGTCAATTCCCTGTACCTCGCACGGCAAAGGAGGTACGTCAGTGGATGGGAATGGTAAACTATTGCAGACAGTGGATCCCTAATATCGCCATGGACACTAAATTATTAACGCCATACACCAGCAAAGAGGGCGAATTTCAACTAGATTCTGACGCCTTGGGAGCATTTAAAAGATTGAAGGAAGCTTTGTCACAAGCACCCGCATTGGGGAGACCTCTGTATGACAGACCATTTCAGTTGTACTGTACTATCCTCACTGATTGCTCAACTGCTGTTTTAACTCAAAAACATGGAGATAAGCATAGACCGGTGGCGTACTATTCTTCGAAACTAGATCCCGTAGCGTTAGGACACCCAGTCTGCACTCAGATTTTAACGGCTATTTACAACAGCCTAGAGTCGGCTGCTAATCTGACTTTACAACAGGACATCACTGTATACAGTTCACACTCGGTAACCGCCTTATTAGGCCAGCTACAGACTCAACATCTTACCATGGCTCGACAAAATAAGTATGAGATATATCTGCTTAACAATCCCAAGCTGCAATTTAAACATTGTACTACCATCAACCCAGCATGTTTTCTCACAGAGCCACCCCTTGAACAGACTGACCCAGGACACGATTGTTTATCCTTAATTAAGGAAGACACTTCTGTCAGAGATGATCTATCTGATGTCCCAATAAAGGACCCAGACATAACGATGTATGTAGATGGGAGTGCCTCTATTGGTTCCTTTGGAGAGAAACTCTCTGGATATGCAATAGTGGACCAGGACAGTAAAACTGTTGAATCTGCTGCTTTTGAATTTCCATATTCTGCCCAACAAGCGGAGCTGTTTGCACTGATAAGAGCTTGTGTCCTCGGGAAAGACCAAAGGGTTAATGTCTATACAGATTCGAGATACGCTTTCGGGGTAGTTCACGATTTCGGACAGTTATGGAAAAACAGGGGGTTTCTGACTTCTGCAGGTACTCAGATTTCCCATCAGAAGTTAGTCTCAGATTTGTTACAAGCCCTTATGTTGCCAAAACAGATCTCAGTGATAAAATGCTCCGCCCACACGACAGGACAGACTCCAGTAGATATAGGGAATAGATATGCTGATCAGGAAGCTAAGGAAGCGTCCCAGACACAGAGGGTGGTTGTCCCTAGAATGATGAGTCAGACTAAAAGCTCAAACAAAAGCAAGTCTCCCTCTGAAAAGCCAATGCCAACCATCCAAGACGTCATTAAATTACAGGAGGACGCTCCTGACTATGATAAACAAATGTGGAAACAACTTGGTTGTACTTATGACTGTGTATCTAAATTGTGGGTTACCCCTGCAGGGCAGACTTGTATGTCAGATGAATTAGCAGTATGGGTTATTGAATGTGTACACTTTGCAACTCATTGTGGTGCCAAAGCTGCTAGTGGTACGCTGCTGGCCACTTGGTGGCATCCTAGGTTGCAAGCCCTAGCCCAGAGCATCAGCAGTCGTTGCCTCATTTGTCAACAACACAACCCTGGGAAGGGAGTGCCTTGCGAATGGGGAAAGACCCCTTTGCCGGAAGGTCCCTTTGAGACCCTCCAGATGGGCTACATTGAGTTGGAAAGATGTCAGGGTTATAAATATGTTTTAGTCATTGTTGATGTATTTAGTAAATGGATAGAGGCCTATCCGACAACGGATAACAAAGCCTCCACTGTTGTAAAAGTTCTGATGAAAGAGATCATCCCTAGATACGGAATTCCAAATCAATTGAGTTCAGATAACGGCCCTCATTTTGTGGGTCAGGTGAACAAGGAATTCTGCACCCAAATGGGCATTAAACAACAGTTACACTGTGCCTACAGGCCACAGGCCGCTGGGTTGGTCGAACGAGCTAATCAGACTTTGAAAAATAAACTGGCTAAACTGCAGGCAGAGACTGGTACTACTTGGCTCAAACTCCTTCCTATAGCCTTATTTCCGATACGTACTACTCCGGCTGGGGTAGCACGGTTAAGTCCTGCTGAAATTATATACGGGAGACCCCTCAAGACCCCGTGGAATCAAAACGTTCCGAAAACTGTCCACTTTCACCATATGACGACAGAAATGACTAATTACATTTTGTCATTAACTAAGGCATTGAGAAGCCTCCACTCTCGGGTACGAGCTGCCTACCTTGAACTTCCTCCTATAGCCAGTCCATCTAACATCGAACCGGGAACGTACGTGTTAATCAGGAATTGGACAAGGAAAGGACTGGAACCTCGGTGGGAGGGGCCCTATCAGGTTCTACTCACCACCCCTACCGTTGTGAAGGTAGAGGGGAAGAGT
This sequence comes from Heptranchias perlo, assembly GCF_035084215.1. Taxonomy (NCBI): domain Eukaryota; kingdom Metazoa; phylum Chordata; class Chondrichthyes; order Hexanchiformes; family Hexanchidae; genus Heptranchias; species Heptranchias perlo. The sequence goes on from NC_090338.1 coordinate 65,093,176, forward strand.
GCGTGGGTTCACCTCCACCACTGTAAAACTATCAGTCCCACGTCTCAAACTTAAAATGCTAACTTCTCTTTTCTTCTAAGAAATCTACCCTATACAGGTATCGTGACCAGCCATGAAAGTCTTCCCTTGGATCCTCTGCCTTGGACTCTTGCTGACCCTGGGAGTAACCAAAGAGAGGACATGTCGACGGGACCAGCCTAAGCGCATACACCACCTATGCAAAGGAGACGTACGTCGATGTAACGATAATGACCCAGACGGATTCGGAAGGTGGAACACCACCCGGATAGACGGATGTGCCGGGCTCCTGAGGCAGCCCCACCGCTCGATAGAGTTAGGAATGTCGCATGGAGGAATACCTTGTTATTGGACTGAGTGCAAATATGATTATGTTTGTAAACGTGAAGGGGAAAAGACCCCTGAGCTGTGTGAACAAGAGAGAGATACACAGAGGTACGATCGGTACCTGAGATTTAACCAAGGGAGAAAGCGTAATGGGTTAGCCCCCATAGAGATTTTTAACTATCTAAGATTAGAGGGTTCTCTGCTACAGAGATGTAAGAGAGATCTCCAATTCCAAAAGCGCGAACTGCACGTTAACACCTTCCTGTACATGAGTTATGTGTATGCCAAACGGCAGGGTATCTCCAGCTGTTGGGTGTGTTCCCACATTCCTCTCCATTCCAAGGGAGGTATCCCTTTAAAGCCGATTCCCTTTATGTCCCATGAATCTGCGGGATGGGTCATAAGACGAAACAATTCGGGAAATGCGATAGGAACCCCGGAAACAATAGAATGGGCATCAGCGGGGTATAGCCTTAATGAGTTTAGAGGATGGTACCAGCCTAATTACAATCAAGCCCATAAGCCCCCGTTCCTGCTCTTGACCAACACGTCTAGACCAAACGGGACGATATGTTGGAATAAGAATGCCCCAAATTATGGCCCTTTTATGGGACATAGTGATTGCAGCACCACCCACTATTGGCTACCGCCCATAGTCAACCTGACTACTCAGGGCATGTTCCAGGGCCAGTGGGCCCCAACGCTTAATAAAACCAGTGGGTTGCTGTGGAATCACCTTGACTCTCGGCCTCTTATATATATGGCTAAAGAGGGAAATTTAACTACATATAATGGTACGTATTTCATATGCGGCCATAAGGCATACCCATGGTTGCCTCAGAACTGGATCGGGTCCTGTTATTTAGGATATGTAGCACCCCATGTTCATCACTTGCCTTCCCTAGCGGATCATCACCAGTATAGGTCTAAAAGGGAAATTACAGAAACGGAGTGATATTTTGCTATTTTGTTCCCCGGGTATGGGGTAGCCAGAGCAATCAAGGAAATTCGGCAGATGGCTTCGGTATTAGAGGAGGTAGCCAATGAAACTGCAGTAGCACTAAAGGAGGCCAGTCCAGAGATGATAGCCATTCGGACAGTGGCCTTGCAGAATCGCATGGCCCTAGATTACCTGTTGGCCGCAAAAGGCGGCACGTGTGCACTGATAGGATCGGAGTGCTGCACCTACACACCGGATAGCTCAGAAAACATAACTAATCTGGCTGAGCATATACAGAAAGCCGTAACAAAATTACACCAAACCCCGGGAGCAGGTTGGTTAGACTGGCTCCTTGGGGGCTCATGGGGATCGTATTTGATGCACGGATTAATTATTCTAATCGTAGCTATACTTACCTTTGCCCTGATTATTGCCTGCATCAAAATTTGCTGTAAGGTAGCAATGGAACAAATCCGAGTATGAGGCTATGCCCATGTTGATTGGGCAAGGATTAGTTATCATAAAATGATAAAAGGGGGGAATGAGAATCCATACGCAGTGCCCCTTTAATGAAAATGCTTACATAGTCAGTTTTACTAGAAGCTAGGATTGCTTATGTGGCAAAGTAGAAACAGGAGTTAATTAGAAGCCAGCATACTGTGGGTCAGGACAAGGGGCCCCATCAAGGCTGATAGTTATATGCTGAGTTTGTTAGATGTAGAGGTCTGTTGATGCTCATCATGGAAGAGACCTGACAGGACGAGGGAGTCTCTGGTGTGAGTGTCTTGGTACAGCCAGTTAATCAATAAAAGCAATAAGCTGATCAAGGCTAGAAACATTCCAAGCTAGAAGATAAGAGTGGAGAAGGACCACGAAGGCATTCCAAACTGGGAGATAAGAATACATTCATCTGTGTCTGTCAATGTTGCATGTTCAGGCCCCTGTACTACCTGTGATTGGCCGGTAATTATGTAACCTTACATGGCCTACCGATGCCCCGCTGATGATTGGTGTGGACCCTGGCTGTACAGGTGCCCACCTCCTCTGATAAATGTATAAAAGTGTGAACTCCTGTATGTAACTTGTCTTGTTCTGTTAGGATCGACACGGCTCTGTCCGGAGTCAAAATCGATGCTAGAGACCAAGCCCCGCGGTAAATAAAATTGTGTTGAATTTAAAGACGTATTCGATTTCAGTTTTTGCTGAACCAGACTGAGGGGAAAGAATCGAGTTCATCACGCTGTACTCCAGGGCACCGATGGCCATGGACCAGCCAGCCTGCCTCACTGATGCAACTTGGAAGGATAAACCAACAATGGGACTTTGGGATCCTTCCCCGTCTGCTCCTGAAAGCCCGACAAGCCAATGCTCCAACAAGCAGACTGGTCCTGACTGGACAAACAGTAGAAAGATTATCACTATTCCGTACTGGTAAGCTGTGTGGCTTTAAAGGGTTAAATTCCAGCAGCACACTTGGGGTCCCTCCGTCTCGACTCTGCCAACTCACACCTAAGGTCTCTGGGTTTGGGTAAGTGGTATGTCTCTATAGGGCAGAGAGTGTGCTCTCCATATTGGGCAAACATGAATTGGGTGTAGATATCTCAGTAGGTTGATTTGGAGATGCTTAAACATCATGATGGGCTTCTGCAGATCAGACATACGGTTTGACGAACAGTCAATGACTTTGCAGTAGTGGTGTCCTCTCCTGAAAAGCATCGCCCCACAGCTCGTTCTGGGCCTCCCAAGGTCGCCCTATTTCTGGGAGTTCTGTGGTTGACATTGCAATAAGCACAGCAGGTTTAGGGCTTCACTTTGCATGTGATCAGATGCAAAATAGCACAATGATAAAAGTATGGATGCAGCAACAGGGCTGGCTCAGTGACAGTTCCTGGGCCATGCCAAAATTTTTATGTTTTTTGACATTGAAAAATTATTGTACATCAAAAAAGAAATATGCTGTGTGATACCTCTGCTCTTCGGTAGGCCTGTCAGAGAAATCAAAAAAAGAAAACTGAGAATATAGTAAAGAAAGGAAGAACTTGCATTTATGTAGCGCCTTTCATGACCTCAGGATGTCTCAAAGCGCTTTACAGCCAATGAAGTACTTTCGAAGTGTAGTCATTGTTGTAATGTAGGAAACGTGGCAGCCAATTTGCGCAGAGCAAGTTCCCACAAACGGCAATGAGATAATGACCAGATAATCTGTTTTTAGTGATGTTAGTTGAGGGACACCGGGAGAACTCTCTTGCTCTTCTTTGAAAAGTGTCATGGGATCTTTTCCATTCACCTGAGAGGGCAGATGGGGCCTCGGTTTAACGTCTCATCCGAAAGACGGCACCTCCGTCAGTTGGCCCAGGTCTTCCACCGGAATTCACAAGCTCCCAAGTGTAACTCCAATGAGCTGGGGCAGGATGTGCAGTGAGAGCCGATGCCCCCCACCCACCAGAATCCGAAACAAAATCAGAAAATGCAGGAATACACCACAGGTCCGCCAACATCTGGAAAGACGGGTCAACATTTCGGGTGGAACCCTTCTTTAAAACTGAATGATAAAGGTACAGTGGTGTAGTGGTTATGTTGCTAGACTAATAATCCAGAGGCCTGGACTAACTCAATCCACTTGAATGTGAGTTCAAATCCCACCACGGTAATTTGTGAATTTGAATTCTGTTTTAAAAGAGAAAGCTGGTGTCAATAAAAGTGTCCATGAAGCTGTCGGATTGTCGTAAAAACCCAATTAGTTCATTAACGTCCTTCAGGGAAGGAAACTTGCTGTTGGACAAAATTGACGCTCAGCTGTGATGCTCCCCATGAACAAATAGCCAGCAGGTTTACATGTGAAAATAGCCACCTTGGTGAGATAATGGAGGGCAACAAGTACCCATGGAACCTACCTAGCAAGGAGGAGGTGTGGGGAGAAAATTGGCTCCCATATTTGGAGGACACTTTTAGTATGCTCGGTCACCTCTTCAAGTTCTCCTCACTCCCCCGATCCCCTGTAAAGCACCTTGGGATGTTATGTTAGGTGACAGGCATTGTATATATTGTTGTTCTTCTTCTTGAAATTAGCTGAATGGCCTCCTTCTATGATTCTATGATTCTGAATATTGGAAGGTCCGATGCCATTGTCTTTGGTCCCCGCCACAAACTCCATACCCTAGCCACCCACTCCATCCCTTTCCCTGGCCACTGTCTAAGGCTGAGCCAGGCCATTTGCAACCTTGGTGTCCTATTTGACCTTGAGATGAGCTTCTCTCCGCTCCATCACCAAGACCACCTACTTCCATCTCCATAACATCACCCCGACTCCACCCCTGTCTCAGCTCACCTGCTGCTGAAACCCTCATCCATGCCTTTCTTACCTCTGGATTTGACTATTCCAATGCTCTCCTGGCTGGCCTCCGATCTTCGACCCTCCATAAACTTGAGGTCATCCAAAACTCCGTTGCCCATATCCTAATTCGCACCAAGTCCCGTTCTCCCATCACCCCTGTGCTCGCTGACCTACATTGGCTCCTGGTCCAGGAACGCCTCGATTTTAAAATCCTCATCTTTTTTTCAAATCCCTCTATGGCCTCGCCCCTCCCTATCTCTGTAACCTCCTCCAGCCCTACAACCCACTGAGGTCTCTGCATTCCTTCAATTCTTGCCTCTTGCGCAACCCTGATTTTAATTGCTCCACCATTGGCGGCCGTGTCTTCAGCTGCCTAGGCCCTAAGCTCTGGAATTCCCTCCATAAACCTCTCCACCTCTCTACCTTTCTCTCCTTTAAGATGTTGCTTAAAACCTAGCTCTTTTACCAAGTTTTTGGTCACCTATCATCTTATGTGGCTCGGTGTCAAATTTTGTCTAATAGCGCACCTGTGAAGCAACTTGGAACGTTTTACTATGTTAAAAGCGCTATATAAATGCAAATTGTTGTTGTTGTTGTTGTCGTCGTTACCTTGAACAGATCGAAAAAATTATAACTGTACCTTGAAATAATGCTAGTTAGAGGCAAATTTCTGATTTCACAGCTGGGCAAAGCCCCTCAGCCAGGAAGGTGAAATTGGAAAACTTACTCCTTTTGTCTCTGTGTGTGGTTTTTTGAATGGAAATGTTTTGAGAACTCAAGTTTCCTGGGTCCTTGTTTTGTGGTAATTTTTGCTCTGTGTTCGAAGTAACTGAAACTACAAGGCATCTAAAATTACAGTGGAAAGTTTGGAGGTGAGACATTCACTGAACCCTGCGCCTTTCAAGGAACACTGGGGTATTTTGGGAAGTGATGTGTTGTGGGCCGTGTTTGGCAAACTGTACCCAACCCTAGCTGCGGACTGAGCCAGTTGTCTGATGTTTGAAGTAATAACATATCTCCTGTTTACTGTCCCTCAACACACCATAGAGACCCAAAAAAAAGCAGACAATCATTATTGTCCTTGAAGTGCTAAGTTGGTGTCTTGAATTTACATATCTGTCTCAGGGTTACCAGCTTTTGTCAAGTCTAAAACCGAGCAGTGGGTCAGCGATGAAGTAAACCCTGGCCTTGCGTTATGACCATTTGCTTGGCTGCTCCTGAAAATTCCTCGAGAACTTTAATAAGTGATTCCTCTTCATCAGAAGACACAGAAAAAGTAGGAAAACATGCTCCTGTTTTTGGATGTTAGGATATGGAATACTCGACTGCAAGTGGCTGTTGAAGCCAAGTCAAGGGGGAACTAGAAAATTCGAGAAGAAAGATATTAAAGAGTGTGAGGAAAAAGTAGGGAACTAGTCTTTGAGGAGATACCTCAGGCACGATGAGCCGAGTGGCCTTTTCCTTTGTGCTAAAGTTCCTACGATAAAGAAAAAAGATAGGACTTGCATTTACATAGTGCCTTTCATGACCTCAGGATGTTCCAAAGTGCTTTACAACCAAAGGAGTGCTTTTGAAGTGTAGTCACTGTTGTAGTGTAGGATGCTACTTATTTGAGGATTTAATTGCCTCTGGTAAGCACACTACTTAACATGTTTGTGTTAGTTGAATGCAGTAACAATTATGTCAAAATAGTGCATGAAGGAATTTTACACTGTTGTGTTCAGCAGTGATCCACCAGAGACAATTAAAGGGGTATATTTTCCATTTTATTGGCCCTGATTTCCATGACCAGAAAACCACATGGGACCTCGTCACCTGAGATGGTCTCCTGTCAAACAAAGCTCTGTAGCGGGAAGTTCAGTCATAAGTGGGCTGATAAGTGGCAAGTAACATTCACTCCAGATAAGTGCCAAGCAATAACCATCTCCAACAAGAGAGATTCTAACCACCTCCCCTTGACATTCAACGGCATTACCATCGCCGAATCCACCACCATCAAAATCCTGGGGGTCACCATTGACCAGAAACTTAACTGGACCAGCCACATAAATACTGTGGCTACGAGAGCAGGTCAGAGGCTGGGTATTCTGCGGCGAGTGACTCACCTCCTGACTCCCCAAAGCCATTTCACCATCTACAAAGTCACAAGTCAGGAGTGTGATGGAATACTCTCCACTTGCCTGGATAAGTGCAGCTCCAACAACACTCAAGAAGCTCGACACCATCCAAGATAAAGCAGCCTGCTTGATTGGCTCCCCATCCACCACCCTAAACATTCACTCCCTTCACCACCGGCGCACCATGGTTGCAGTGTGTACCATCCACAGGATGCACTGCAGCAACTCGCCAAGGCTTCTTCGACAGCACCTCCCAAACCCGCGACCTCTACCACCTAGAAGGACAAGAGCAGCAGGTACATGGGAACAACACCATCTGCACATTCCCCTCCAAGTCACACACCATCCCGACTTGGAAATATATCGCCGTTCCTTCATCGTTGCTGGGTCAAAATCCTGGAACTCCCTACCTAACAGCACTGTGGGAGAACTGTCACCACACGGACTGCAGCGGTTCAAGAAGGCGGCTCACCACCACCTTCTCAAGGGCAATTAGGGATGGGCAATAAATGCCGGCCTCGCCAGCGACGCCCACATCCCATGAATGAATTTTAAAAAGTCCATCAGTCAGTGTCGGCTTTAGAAGATGTGAACAGCTCACCCATGGCCTGTGGAGCGAAAGCCCTTGAAATATCCTTTTCTTATTCCAAGCGCATTTATGTTCAGTCATAATGAACAAGAACCACCCCTGCTGGATCTTACCCCACTCGAATGTGTGAATTCGGTGCCGCATTTGGAGATTATAACACTTCTGATATCCAGCACAGAAAGTTTTTAATTCATTCTCGGGATGTGGGCGTCACTGGAAAGACCGGCATTTTATTGCCCATCCCCACTTACCTTGAGAAGGTGGTGATAGGCTTCTTCCTGAGCTGCTGCAGTCCGTGTGGTGGAGGTCTTGTTATTCTTTGTAGTGGTTTGATAGAACTGAAAGGCTTGCTAGGCTAGTTCAGAGGGACAGTTAAAGGTCAACTACATTGGTGTGGGACTGGAGTCACATATAGACCAGACCGGGTAAGGACGGCAGGTTTCCTTCCCTAAAGGTCATTAGTGAACCAGTTGGGTTCTTAAGATAATTCGACAGCCTCAAGGTAATTTTTACTGATACCTGCTTTTTACTTCCAGCTTTTTTTAAACTGAATTCAAATTCTCAAACTGCCATGGTGGGATTTGAATTCCTGGGGCATGATTCTAGCTCGGAGCCGGGGAACCAGTGCGTGCGTAGATATTCGCATGGGGAACCCGGAAGTCAAGTGAGTGCAGAAGCATTTGTGCTACTGGGATTCCCATGTGCCAGGCAGCCTGATTGACCGGCTGGCTGCCCGTCGGGATGGAAAGGAGCTGCGAATTGGAGAGGGGGAGGGAGGGAGAGATCATGGGCCATGGAAGAAATCGGGGTGGGGGATGTGGATGATATTTGGTGGGCCTTGGAGAAGATTGGGGGTCCAGAATCAGGTGGGTGACCCCCAACGGGGGGGGAGGGTCCAACATCGGGGGTGGGGGGGCATGGATTGGCCGATCGCGGGGGTTCGGGCATCAGGTGAGCTTGTTGGGCTTGGATGAAGCACTCCTGCTCCTCCTGGCCCACAAGCAGTGCAATAAAGGCACTCACCTCATGGATCCGACACTTCCCACCTGCTTTCAACTGACTTGAATCAGAAGCGATGGGAAACCTAAACAGGTAAATTAAAATTCATTTGTCATTTCTAATACACAAAAAATTAAGTATGTCAACTATTTCAATGAAGTACATTGCCCCTTTAAGTATCGGCCCGCCGGCTTTAAGTGGGGACGAGACTTCTGGGTTTCTGTTGCGCGTGTGCATCCTAACACACCTGGCTTAAACCTGGAAGTGGGTGCGTTGGAGCCGGGATGCAGTCTCACTGAAAAATTCAATTATTTTTACTATCCAGCCGCCCCACCCCACCCGTTATAGGGGGTTAAAATACCCCCATGATCTCTGGGTTATTAGTCCTGGCCCCTGGGTTACTAGTTCAGTACCATAACCCCCATGCTACTGTACCCCTATATTGTGCCCTGTACTGCAACGTACCACAAGACGTGTGAAGGCAACATAATCATCAACGTCGTTTAGAGGCCGCCATCGTCGTGAAATTCTTCTTGGCAAACCTTTCACCCTTTGTTCACAATGGAGAGAGCCAGTGCATCACATTGGGTGTGACAAACCATAACACTAGGCTCTCTCCAACCAATATCGGTTTGTCAAACATCCTCCAAAAAATGTGAACAGCCACTGGAATGTGCCACAGTTTATTGCTTTACTGGTTCTGGAGAAAGTCAAAGTTTCTCACAGGACAAAGTTTAATTGAAGGCCGGTGCCCATCTCTGTTTCTTTCGCTCAGGACTCAGGCTTTTCACACTGGCCTCTTGCTGACTTCTCAGAAATGCTGGTCCCCATTGAGCACGGAGATAGATTGAAGTCCACTTCAGGTCAGTTATCTTGTCGAAGGAGATTATTCGCGAAGAGACTTTCTGCTGAGCAAAGGGATTTGAAGCAGGTGCCCTATGCTTGAAAATCCGAGACCTAGACATTAGCTGCAGGTGCCCTCAAGAGTATTATGACGGGTGGGGGTTGGGGGGAGTTGGCAGTTCCCCGCATGGTGCGGTTGCGAGCTTAGCCAGAAGTCAGAAAGATACCAAATAAAGGACCTTCCTATCTGGTCCAGTCAAACCTCCAGTGGTGTCAAGACACCCCTAATCATGCAATTATTGGTCAATGGGAAGAAAACAAAAGGATATTAAGTTCATGGAGTCTTTGTAGTTGTGAGGTTTTAAGAGTTATTGATGGCAAGGTTTACAACACTGTAGTTAAAGTGTCAGACAAGTAAACGTATTAATCATTGTGAGGGTTTCATCATTGAGAAGCTAAGGGCCAAGGCTCATTGTGCTGGACAACACTTGGGTTGAAAAGGAGAGGAGTGAAGATAAGGTCAATCAAGAAGTTGTGGTTAGCTGATGCCAAGCTTCAGTTTTGAAAGCTTGTAGAAGAAAGGTAAGAGCAAGAGAGGTGAGAACTTCCACAGTTTTGAGGCCCTGGGTCAGAATGAGTTAGAGAAGGAAGCAGTGAGATGAGCTTTGACTTTAATAACACAGCAAGTGCACGCACTACCTATTAATTATTTATAATACAATCAGAGAAATAACACCGCGGGGCAGGTGTGATCACTCAGCTCATTAGATTTTGGTTAGCTATTAAATAAACAAAGCATAGATTTAACCAGTAATCATGTTGTAGGCAATTAATAAGAGATAGACATGCGATGACCAGATCTTTTGCGCAATATTGGTGGTTGTAAATAATGCTGTGGCAGTTCGTACCTAGCGATTGAAACAGTTTGTGCTCAATATCTGAGACTAAATCTCTTAAACAGAATAATTGGATCTCGGCTCCTTTCAACAGCTCATTTAGTAAATGCACTGCATGGCATGGAGCAGGAAGGTCCAGGGTTTGCTCTCGGCCTTGTGCTGAGTCAGCTGATACCACCCAGGGTGGCAGTGGAGAGGCAGGCGGCCACAACTGGCTTGCAGCTGATCTCTATCTAATGACCCCTGCTGCATATGTGTGTGTGTGTGAGTTTGTGTGTGTGTATGTGTGTGTATGTGTGTGTGTGAGTTTGTGTGTGTGTATGTGTGTGTATGTGTGTGTGTGAGTTTGTGTATGTGTGTGTATGTGTGTGTGTGAGTTTGTGTGTGTATGTGTGTGTGTGAGTTTGTGGGGATGGGGAGGGGGGTGGAGGTACGATCGGGCTCAGCTATGGTACCCACTGCAATTTGATAGCCTGCTGCCACTCGCTATCTAGACTCAGGCGTGAGGACTAATCACTTGGGTGAACTATCCAACACCAGTGAAACTGTAATCCAGCACAAATTACTTTCCTCGTGAGGGGAGAGGAGAAAAGGCGATGCGATGGAGGGAAGTACGTAACAATTAGATCGGAAAATGGACCAGTAAATTGAAGTGAGCTGATTAGTGTTTCAAGGGCAAACACGTCATCCATTGTTTAGTTTTGATTTCTGAGAGGTTGGTATGTTGAGAGAAATGGACAGTAAACATTCGGTATGTTATTATTCTAAACGCCAGGCAGCTAGCGTTCTCCACCAATTCCAAGACACTCAGAGATCTTTGTCTTCTTTTTCGCCCCCCTGTATAGTACTTGTTCTGGTTTAGCTCTGTCTACAAACAGACCAAAGACACACAGATCCCAGTGAGTGGGCAAAGATTAAGTGAGTGGGCAAATCTGTGGCAGATGGAGTTTAATGTGGGGAAGTGTGAGGGCATCCACTTTGGACCTAAGAACGATAAATCAGCGTATTTTCTAAATGGTGAGAAGCTAGGAACTGTGGAGGAGCAGAGAGATTTAGGGGTCCGTGCACAGAAATCACTAAAAGCTAGTGGCCAGGTACAAAAAATAATTTAAAAGGCTAATGGAATGTTGACCTTTATATCAAGAGGGCTGGAATACAGAGGGGTGGAAGTTATGTTACATTTATATAAAGTTCTGGTTAGATCCTATCTGGAGCACTGCATTCAGTTCTGGGCAGCGCACCTCAGGAAGGATATATTGGCCTTGGAGGGAATGCAACGCAGATTCACCAGAATGATACCGGGCCTAAAAGGGTTAAATTATGAGGACAGGTTGAATTGAAAATCTTTGTCCATATTTTCGAACCCCTCGATGTTCTCACCCTTAACTTGATTGTAAAGGCACAGTGTAGCAAAATAAATAGCAGTATGCGCACTGAAAAATAAATGGAGAACCTCTCCTTAGGAAGCAACACATTGGCAAGAAGCAGGTACTTAAATTACCTTTCTTCTGTTGAGCTGTCCTTGTGAACACCCTGCATAGCAGGTTGTTGATTCTATGTTAAGCTTTTAAATTTCAACCTTCCCCGTGCCTCACTTGGCCTGCCCGGCGTATAACTGGGCCATTCAGACCAGGAGGCTCAAAGATTGGTCTGAACTGAGTTAGTTTTACCAAATGAGGAAACTAGAAGGATTCAGGCAACGTGATTCCCTTGTTTGAATGGAGTGGATAATTGTACGAGTTGCACTGCTTGACTTTAAGAAAAATCAGTTTTTATGGCATCCAGGCTTTCTCTGTCGAATAAATTCTTGAAATATATGTAAATGAAATTCATAGTTAGAAGACCTCGGCCTACAGTTGGGCTCAGTAGTTCTGGGCTGAGAAGGGGAAAGATCAGCCAGGGTTCCTGCTCTAAATTGCTCTCCAGTGACCTCTGTTGGAGTGTGAGTCTGTGAGCATCTTGGGTGATCAAGCTTGGCTGCGATGCTTTCCTCAGAAGAATAGCTGCTGACACTTGCCTTCTAGGTTTGCACGCGACTGTAGGGCAGGTGGTAGCCTTGACAGAATTCTATCCCAGATTGATGCAAGGCCCTCAAGGCAGGAGGAGAGGGAAAAGCATTCAGATTTCTTGCTTTTATATCATATTATGATAAAGGCACGGGGATAATAGATAATCATAATAACCTGAAGGTACATAGCTTGCAAGTACATTAATTTCCGTTTGCACGCTCCTAACCTAGGTTGCCAACCCTCCAAGACTGCCCTGGAGTCTCCAGGAATTGAAGATTAATCTCCAGGACACTGCTGGGAGCAACTCAGGAGAAAAATCACAGGGGCAATAAAAAAAAATTTCTTTGAACACTTTTGTTTATTAGTTATAAAAATGTTGGTGATGGGAAAGAAAAGGCTGTTTGACTGACAGTCAAGAATCATCTAATGAAGCATCTGTTCGCTTTCCAATTGGCCGTGAGAAGGCGGTGTGCCATGAGGGTGGACGTGTTGGACGACCAATGGGGGGAGCATGGGGGGGGGGGGGGTGTGGGGCAGTTGGAGGGAGGAGGTCATGTGATGAAACCTCCAGGAATACATTCAGCCAGAGTTGGCAACCCAACCCAGCCAGGAGCCTTGCCCGCCAGAAGCACCTGTCGCAAATGGCCGGCATGCAGCCCAGAATTTTCTGTTCGTTACACGTACGGCTTGCAAATATGTGCTCCCAGCGGGTGATACTCTGTACCTGGGGCTTGCACATGGAAAGTTTACCCTTCAGGCGATGCTCTGTACCTGGGGCTTTCACATGGAAAGTTTACCCTTCAGGTGATGCTCTGTACCTGGGGCATTCAGGTGGAAAGTTCACCCTTCAGGTGATGCTCTGTATCTGGGGCATTCAGGTGGAAAGTTCACCCTTCAGGTGATGCTCTGTATCTGGGGCATTCAGGTGGAAAGTTCACCCTTCAGGTGATGCTCTGTACCTGGGGCGTTCACATGGAAAGTTCACCCTTCAGGCAATGCTCTGTACCTGGGGCATTCACATGGAAAGTTCACCCTTCAGGAGATGCTCTGTACCTGGGGCGTTCACATGGAAAGTTCACCCTTCAGGAGATGCTCTGTACCTGGGGCGTTCACATGGAAAGTTCACCCTTCAGGAGATGCTCTGTACCTGGGGCGTTCACATGGAAAGTCCACCCTTCAGGAGATGCTCTGTACCTGGGGCGTTCAGGTGGAAAGTTCACCCTTCAGGAGATGCTCTGTACCTGGGGCGTTCACATGGAAAGTTCACCCTTCAGGAGATGCTCTGTACCTGGGGCGTTCACATGGAAAGTCCACCCTTCAGGAGATGCTCTGTACCTGGGGCATTCAGGTGGAAAGTTCACCCTTCAGGAGATGCTCTGTACCTGGGGTGTTCACATGGAAAGTTCACCCTTCAGGTGATGCTCTGTACCTGGGGAGTTGACATGGAAAGTTCACCCTTCAGGAGATGCTCTGTACCTGGGGCGTTCACATGGAAAGTTTACCCTTCAGGTGATGCTCTGTACCTGGGGTGTTCAGGTGGAAAGTTTACCCTTCAGGAGATGCTCTGTACCTGGGGCGTTCACATGGAAAGTTCACCCTTCAGGAGATGCTCTGTACCTGGGGCGTTCACATGGAAAGTTCACCCTTCAGGTGATGCTCTGTACCTGGGGAGTTGACATGGAAAGTTCACCCTTCAGGAGATGCTCTGTACCTGGGGCGTTCACATGGAAAGTTTACCCTTCAGGTGATGCTCTGTACCTGGGGTGTTCAGGTGGAAAGTTTACCCTTCAGGAGATGCTCTGTACCTGGGGCGTTCACATGGAAAGTTCACCCTTCAGGAGATGCTCTGTACCTGGGGCGTTCACATGGAAAGTTCACCCTTCAGGTGATGCTCTGTACCTGGGGCGTTCACATGGAAAGTTCACCCTTCAGGTGATGCTCTGTACCTGGGGCGTTCACATGGAAAGTTCACCCTTCAGGAGATGCTCTGTATCTGGGGCGTTCAGGTGGAAAGTTTACCCTTCAGGTGATGCTCTGTACCTGGGGCGTTCACATGGAAAGTTCACCCTTCAGGAGATGCTCTGTACCTGGGGTGTTCAGGTGGAAAGTTTACCCTTCAGGTGATGCTCTGTACCTGGGGCGTTCAGGTGGAAAGTTTACCCTTCAGGTGATGCTCTGTACATGGGGCATTCAGGTGGAAAGTTTACCCTTCAGGTGATGCTCTGTACCTGGGGTGTTCAGGTGGAAAGTTCACCCTTCAGGTGATGCTCTGTATCTGGGGCATTCAGGTGGAAAGTTTACCCTTCAGGTGATGCTCTGTACCTGGGGTGTTCAGGTGGAAAGTTTACCCTTCAGGTGATGCTCTGTATCTGGGGCATTCAGGTGGAAAGTTTACCCTTCAGGTGATGCTCTGTATCTGGGGCGTTCACGTGGAAAGTTTACCCTTCGAATATTCTGAGGGGTTTTTAAAAAACTTCTGACAGCAGGTTACAGAGGAATGGAACTAATACTATAAATGGACGCTGCTATGATGCTCCGTGCCTCATTGGTGGGACGGTTGCTGTCTCTCTCCTTTCATAGATTCTTTCCGCATATCCCTTGTAATATGTCAGCAACAAGGTTACCAGCACTGGTATTCCTGAATGGAGACAGTTTGACAGGACCTAGCAAAACAAATTACGAATACAAAAATAGGCAAAGTGTGCCTGTAGTGGGAGAGGAAGAGGGAGAGGCAGGTTTGGAGTGAAGAGGGTGAATGGCCATTTCTTTTTAAAGCATGGACCATTTTCTGCAGCGTTTGTCCAGCTGGCCAATGTTGGCTATTCTCTCGATGCTACATCACAAGAAGAATACACTTACCAGGATATCCTGCAATTCTAAAGCAGGATTCCGATAGAGTAAATAATCAGGAACTGTTTTCACTGGCATGAGGGTCGGTAACCAGAGGACACAGATTTAAGGTCATTGGCAAAAGAGCCAGAGGTGAGATGAGGATAAAATTTTTTTACACAGCGAGTTGTAATGATCTGGAATGCACTGCCTGAAAGGGCGGTGGAAGCAGATTCAATAATAACTTTCAAAAGGGAATTGAGTAAATACTTGAAGGGGTGAAAATGTGCAGGGCTACGGGGAAAGAGCGGGTGAGTGGGACTAATTGGATAGCTCTTTCAAAGAGCCTGCACTGGCACGATGGGCCGAATAGCCTCCTTCTGTGCTGTACGAGTCCATGATTCTATGAATTGAAGGGGATAATCGAGAATCCTATTAGAAGTAGGTTAATGCCGTGGCATGAACTGTGATTCCATCAGACTGCAGTAACGAGTGACCTAAGTTGTGACCTTGTTCGATGTGGTAAATATAAGGGCCTCACTTCAGCCAGTCAGTAGACCACACAACATGCCTACTCAAACGGCTACCCAATCCCAGTCTCTCCATTTAGAAAGGCAGGAAGGGGAAGGAATTGCCCACTTAGTGTGAGGGGAGACGCAGGCGGCTTTAGTGGCTGACATTTGATCCCAGTCCATTTCCCCCGAGAGTGGTTGACACAAACACACTAAGTGCAGCTACTGTTACAGCCTGACTGAGGAAAACTTGCTCCTTTCTACATTACCAACTCGATCCAAGCATTTCATATCACTGATGTCATGGGGTAGCTTTACTGTGATGGAAAAGACTTCCTGATGAGCAGGCATCACGTTCAATGAGTGTATCACCTGGGGTTATAATCCCTAGTTATGTACACTATAGAGTTCGGGGGTGGGGGTTGTAGAACTGGAAGAGGTTAGTGACGGGGAGGGGTGAGGCAATAGAGGGATTTAAACATATGGATAAGAATTTTAGATTTGCAGTGTTGGGAGGTGTTGAGCCAATGTATAAAGGTCACTGACTTAACCTTCTGTTAACGGTCTCGGACGAAGTTGTTTGAAAAAGAATAGTGCAAGTGATGGAGACAGGCACCATTATTATCAGTCAACCTGGTTAACATGTGTAACACTGCCACATCAAAAACAGACACCTCCTACGAAACACACTTCTCCTGTGATGGCCCATGGACTAGAATCACTTAAAGTCCTCCATTTGCTATTTTAGCAGAGGCATTAACAGCCAACAGAAATGTTAAACAAACACAATTAATTGACACTAATATCGCCAATAATAATAGCTAGGTTCATGTCTCTCACTACTTTGATTGGACCTATTGTTTCTCTCTGGGTCTCCATGCCTGTATTTGTTCTCTCTTCCCGCCCACCTCCCCTTCATTCCCTTCCCCCACATGATACTTTTTTTGGGTCTCTTCTTCCCCCACTCCCCTGCCTATAATTTATTGTCCATGCATGTTACTATCTCTGGGTCTTCTCTTCCTCCTTTCCGTGTCTAATCTTTATGTACATTACTCTCCCTGGGTGTTGTTTCTTCTCTTTCATACACACTCTCCTTCCCTCTCCACCCGCGCCCATTTACCTCTCTTGCTGCCCTTGTTTTCTGTGTCTGTTGGCTGACTTGTAAGATGAGCTGTGTGAGTCTAACTTCTAAAATGGTTGACTCAGCAGTATGAAAGTTCAGTGCCAAATGTCAGACATTCCAAATTATTACCAGCTAAGTACAATGTGGTTGGGTAAGTTGGTTGCCATGGTATCAGATGTTGTAATGCCCCTGAGTTGTGATCAGGGTCCAAACAGCCAGACACCATTTGGTGAAAAAAGTAGGTAAGGAAACAAAAAAGTTAAAGAGAATTAATAATGCTGTTCAGGGAAGAATGTGAAGAGAAGCAAAGCATGTTAACAGTAGCAGTACTAGATGCAGTGAATTGTGAGGACATGAAAGCAGTTGTCAACCATGGCTCATTGGTAGCACTCTCACCCCCCTGAGTCAGAAGGTCGTGGGTTCAACTCCCAACTTCAGAGAACTGAGCACATAATCTAAGTTGACACTTCAGTGTGGTACTGAGGGAGTGCTGCACTGTCAGAGGTGCTGTCTTTCAGATGAGATGTTAAACTGAGGCCCCATCTACCCTCCTAGGTGGATGTAAAAGATCCCATGGCATTATTTGAAGAAGAGCAGGGGAGTTGTGTCCTGGCCGACATATCTACATCATTAAAACAGATCATCTTGTCATTATGCTGTTTGTGGGACCTTGCTGTGCGCAAATTGGCAGTGCAAGTTTCCTACATTAAACCAGTGACTACACTTCAAGAGTACTTTATTGGCTCTGAAGTGCTTTGGGACGTCCTGAAGTCGCGAAAGGCTCTATATAAATGCAAGTCTTTATTTTCAGATCTAAGCCCATAGCAACACATGAGAAAAGGTCTATTCCGCTAGCTGCTTCCAATAGACAATGTATAACTTGCAAGTTGCTGGAGCCCTTAGTCTTGAGATGCTTCTACACATTAGCAGTGCCTCATTTGGATTTCCTTCCGTTGGCTGCATTCCCCTGTATAAACAAGACCAGGTTTCAGGAGTCAACAGCAACATAGATCCACTATAAAATGTGTGTCTGTGATTGTGCCATCTGGATAAGGGAGCCGGACTCAGTCCCAGCTCCTTGCTCTCTGTGGGTCCCCATTAAAAGTGGTATCACCAGAATGATACCGGGGCTTAGAGGGCTAAATTTTGAGGACTCGTTGCATAAACTAGGCTTGTATTCCCTTGAGTGTAGAAGAATGAGGGGTAATCTAATCGAGGTGTTTAAAATATTAAAAGGATTCGATAGGGTAGATACGGAGAAACTATTTCCTCTGCTGGGGGAATCCAGAACGAGGGGACATAATCTTAAAATTAGAGCTCGGCCATTCAGGACCAAAATCAGGAAGCACTTTTTTACACAAAGGGTACTGGAAATCTGGAACTCTCTCCCCCAAAAGGCTGTGGATGCAGGGGGACAATTGAAATTTTCAAGACTGAGATCTTTGTTAGGCAAGGGTATCAAGGGATATGGAGCAAAGGTGGCAAAATGGAGTTGAGGCATAGATCAACCATGATCTAATTGAATGGCAGAGCAGGCCCGAGGGGCTGAATGGCCTCCTCCTGTTCCTAAGTTCCAGTGTCCCTACGTTCCAGTTTTCTTAAGGTGACCAGCTGCCTGGTCTGACTATTATGTCAGCCTCACGGTGCAAAGATGCTGCTTTCCCAAAACTGGATGCAGCGCGAGGGCAAATTTAAAAAAGCCCCATCAGTCTCCCAAAGCGAGGCCGACGACTTCAAGTAAAAACCCCGAGAGACAAAGATTGCAAAAATGTCACTACACCCTCGATCTGATAGTATCACTTTAATCGGTGCTTAGCAACAAATGGACATTAGCAATTTTTGGACTCAGCTTAGAAATGAAGGTTATGAAACAGCAGCGTGTCCTCACATTGGCCTCAGCCTTCAAAGCCCAGGGCCTGCAGGAATTCCTTGCTTGCAAGTGCGCAACTGAGCCATTCCTGTTGCCGTGTTGCCGTAGCAACACTCGCTACCTTTGGAGGATGAATGCTGCTCGAGAGGCCAAAGTATACCAGAACTGTTCAAAATGATTTATTCTTGAAAATCCCAGTAGACCAGGACCAACGCTACTGAAAACGAGGGTTTTTTTTAATAAGAAAAGGTTTCCACGAGCCGCGAGAATCGTGCACCAACATGGTTTCAAAATGGTTTCTGTTTGCAATGTGATGACCACGGTGGATATCCCACCCCTTCGCCAGCCCTCGGAACCGTGTTCTCCGCACCGACGAGCCACCGTTCGCAGGTTCATGGACTCAGTCCCCAGACTGCTTGTTGTCTTCTGGGTTTTTTGAGTTCAGCTGGATGGGGGGGGGGGGGTGGGGGGGAGTAGAAAAATAGTCTAATGTCAGATTAAGATAAAGTCAAGGACGCAACAGTTTTGATTCCTGATGCCGGCGTTTATACCATCTCCTCAATTGGGGGGATAGATACACAAATCACTAAAAGTAGTGACACAGGCCTGTTTCTGTGCTGTACATTCCGTGTAATTCTATGTCATGAGAAGCCAAAGAGAAGCGCCAAGGCTTTGAGTCTAGGAATTACATAGAAGCTACAGCACAGAACAGGCCATTTGGCCTAACTGGTTTATTCTCCACACAAGTCTCCTCTCACTCTAATTATTTCTTCCCACCCTGTTCCCCCCCCCTCCCCAGTATACCTCAATTCCCTTCTCCTTCGTGTATGCATCAAAATGCCCCTTAAATGCGTCAAGGCTATCTGCTTCAACCATTTTAATTTCTGGGCCTCACCTGCATGGCCCAGGTCAGTCTCCTGCTCGAATCCAGTAGTGATTTCGGATGACAGGAAGCCCCCACGGGGGGACTTTACAGTATAGTCCCTGGTAGTCAGGTAAGTAGTTGGTATTAGTGCTGGGGGGGCATCAGGGGAGGTGGGGGGAGAAGGAAGTCTGTGGAAAGGGAGGCCTAAGGTTTCCTTTTGGAGCACTCTTGCTTATTCCAGCCCACAAGGAAACCAATAAATAAATAAATGTGCTTCCTTTTCTGGGCCTCTCCTGGCCCCGCTCTTGTTTTCTGCCAGTTTGGCCTGTCGGGGAAAACCATGATGACTTCTTTGCGCAGGTCTGGGGTTAAAATTGAAGTCAGGCCCCGATGGTGCTATCGGAGCCGAATCTGCCTATTTAAAGCAGGACCCCACTACCTTCTAATGGATCTCTCGCTCAGAACAACTGGTTCAAATTCCAACCCGCATAAAGGCACAGGCGAGTCGCTGCGGCCATTTCAATTGCCCGTTTCTGCCGGGTGGGTAGGGTTGGCATCAGCCCCGTGGGATGACCCCGCCAGTGTAGCCTGTTCCTGAAGCGCACGGGCCTCGTGCCAGCCGACCGCATGCTGAGTGTGAAATCCCTGGGACTCGCTAAGACTGGAGGCCTGGAAGACCCATGAAAGATGGCCCCTACCCGGTACCCAGTCCGAGCAAGTCCTGGCACAGTCGGGTTGGAAGTGGCTGTGCGAGGCCTGTGGTTCGGGTCCCAGTCATGGCTGTGGGGCAGGTGGAGTGTAAAAGAAGCTCAAAAAAACTGCACAGGTTGCAGGCATCGACTCCAGTGCTGAAATCGCACTAATTAGGAATGAGGATTAAGGAAATCTTGATTTTGCTGTCTCAAGACTGATGCTTTATTCTGTTTAATTCCATTTGCCAATCATCCAATTTTGTTTTTAATCTTCTCGTTGGCTTATCATTTGAATTGGACTTGTTGAAGTTATTTTTCTCGTCTCATTCTGGGTTGTCCTGTGGTGCCCTCACTGTCTACGTGAGTGGGAGAAGTCGTCAACCGAAGTGGGGACATCACGGCTGAGCCTAATCTGGTCCTGGCCCAGTCTCCACACACTGGGTAGCGATCAGGAGCTAGAACCCTGGCTGATTTTCTCACTCTCTCGCTAGATTAAGGGAACTGAGGCCAATTATAGCACCCACTACCACCACAACTGAGATCAGCTAACTCAGCACAGACTAGAGGTTTTTAGTTTTGGGTAATGCACCTCAGGAAGGATATATGGGCCTTAGAGGGGGTGCAGCGCAGATTCACCAGAATGTCCCGGGGCTTTAAGGGTTAAATTATGAGGACAAGTTGCATAAACTTGGCTTGTATTCCCTTGAGTTTAGAAGGCTTAGGGATGATCTAACTGAGGTGTTTAAAATGATAAAGGGATTCAGTAAGGTAGATACAGAAAAACTATTTCCTCTCGTGAGGAAGTCCACAACAAGGGGGCACAATTTTTAGAGGCAGGCCATTTTGGAGTGAAATCAGGAAGCTCTTTTTCTCACACAGAGTAGTGGAAACCTGGAACTCTCTCTCCCAAAAGGCAGTGGATGCTGGGGCTCAATTGGAGCTTTCAAGACAGGGATCAATAGATTTTTGTTAGCTAAGGTTATCAAGGGATATGGAGCAAAGATGGGTAAATGGAGTTGAGGCATAGATCAACCATGATCTAACTGAATGGCAGAGCAGGCTCGAGGGGCTGAATGGCCTAATGTTCCTGTGTTCCTTTGTAAACCAGGATCTTCCTGGGTTCCATGACTCACTATCACACCACGCGGTGCATTTAGACATTAGAGAGACCTCTCTCCGTATTATTGGGACTTGACCCTGCTTAGAGAGACCTCTCTCTCCGTATTATTGGGACTTGACCCTGCTTAGAAAGACCTCTCTCTCCGTATTACTGGGACTTGACCCTGCTTAGAGAGACCTCTCTCCCCATATTATTGGGGCTTGACCCTGCCTAGAGAGACCTCTCTCTCCGTATTATTGGGGCTTGACCCTGCTTAGAGAGATCTCTCTCCCCATATTATTGGGGCTTGACCCTGCTTAGAGAGACCTCTCTCTCCGTATTATTGGGGCTTGACCCTGCTTAGAGAGATCTCTCTCCCCATATTATTGGGGCTTGACCCTGCCTAGAGAGACCTCTCTCTCCGTATTATTGGGGCTTGACCCTGCTTAGAGAGATCTCTCTCCCCATATTATTGGGGCTTGACCCTGCTTAGAGAGACCTCTCTCCCTGTATTATTGGGGCTTGACCCTGCTTAGAGAGACCTCTCTCCCTGTATTATTGGGGCTTGACCCTGCTTAGAGAGACCTCTCTCCCTGTATTATTGGGACTTGACCCTGCTTAGAGAGACCTCTCTCTATTATTAGGACTTGACCCTGCTTAGAGAGACCTCTCTCCCCGTATTATTGGGGCTTGACCCTGCTTAGAGAGACCTCTCTCCATATTATTGGGGCTTGACCCTGCTTAGAAAGACCTCTCTCCGTATTATTGGGGCTTGACCCTGCCTAGAGAGACCTCTCTCCCCGTATTATTGGGGCTTGACCCTGCTTAAAAAGACCTCTCTCCGTATTATTGGGGCTTGACCCTGCTTAGAGAGATCTCTCTCCCCATATTATTGGGGCTTGACCCTGCTTAGAGAGATCTCTCTCCCCATATTATTGGGGCTTGACCCTGCTTAGAGAGACCTCTCTCTGTATTATTGGGGCTTGACCCTGCTTAGAGAGACCTCTCTCCCTGTATTATTGGGACTTGACCCTGCTTAGAGAGACCTCTCTCCCCGTATTATTGGGGCTTGACCCTGCTTAGAGAGACCTCTCTCCCCGTATTATTGGGACTTGACCCTGCTTAGAGAGACCTCTCTCCCCATATTATTGGGACTTGACCCTGCTTAGCTTTCAAGATTGTTCACATTCGGTGATGATATGTTAAGTTAGCTGCTACCAGTCTAAATCCTAAATTGTATGCCATTTGTTAAGGATTGAGTATTCCATGAATTCAGTGCAAAATAACCAAGACTCACCCGGTTCTTAAAGAAGGAAGGTTTTTTACTTTTGGGGGTGCTCTTCTTCTCTCCCTCATTCTCATCAGGGTGGAGCATAAACATTGTCTGACTTAACCTCTTCGTCGCATTCTGGTCAAAGGTTTGTTCTTCGCCTCCATTTGCCACAGCGAAAATCAGAGCTGGAAACAAATTGAAAAATATTGAAGACTTCAGTCCTGGTAAGGGGGAGGTATTCGGAGAAATGTCCTCGGTTCTAAGTAAATCAACAGCTTCTGTGGGGGGCATCGGGGAATACTGGCTACCTGGAGCCTAGCACAGGACTATAACACTGCTGTATGGTAAGTTGCATCTGGTGTCAGCCGTGGCTTTGTGGTAGCACCCTCACCTCTGAGTCAGAATGTCCTGGGTTCAAGTCTCACTCCAGAGATTTGAGCACATAACCTAGGCTGACACTCCAGTGCAGTACTGAGGGAGTGCTGCACTGTTGGACGGTGCTGTCATTTGCTGAGACATTAAACCGAGGCCTTGTCTGTCCTCTCAGGTGGATGTAAACGATCCCATGACAATATTTTGAAGAAGGGCAGAGGAGTTCTCCCCGGTGTCCTGGCCAATATTTATCCCTCAACCAACATCACTACAAAAACAGTTTATCTGGTCATTATCACATTGCTGTTTGTGGGATCTTGCTGTGCGCAAATTGGCTGCCGCGTTTCCCTACATTACAACAGTGATTACACTTCAAAAGTATTCCCTGGCTGTAAAGTGCTTTGGGAAGTCTTGAGGTCGTGAAAGGTGCTATATAAATGCAAGTTCTTTCCTTTTACATCAGCTGGTACTTTTGAGAAGAGATGGGGAGGACAAAAACTGTTCTGTTCACTGTGCATCCATGGAGATTTCCTCCATTCTATGTCTTTAATGAAATCACTCTTTGAGCGCGTGTGTAGGATTTTAATGAAAAGTGCAAACAGATGAAGCCTTCAAGCATTGTGGACCTACACTTTCGAACTCCCTCCCTAACCCCCACCTCCCCGCCACTTCTCTTCCCTCCTTGAAAAGCCTCCTCAACACTGATCTCTTCAATGTCCTAACTCTTCCATCGCTCAGTGGGCCGAACTACAGCCCCCAGGAAAGAGCGAGGTGGACCTTTTTAAGGGGAGTAGGACTGCCACCTGCGGCTGCAGATCATGGGTTGCCTCTCTGGATGATTTTCAATGAACCAGTTTGGGCCTTCCTTACATTAAAGACGGTAAACAAATTTAGCTTTGAACAATTTTCCTCTCATAATGTGGAGCAGGAGCTCGTGCCCAGCGTTAATGGTTTCCATAAATCGCAGACATCCCGCAGCTAATTTGTAAATTTTGGTGTCACAATTCACTGGGGGATTGACTCTCTAAATAACACAATCCACTGCTGAAAAGCACAGCGAATCAGTTCCTAAAATGCGTTGCTGTTTCTGACTGATATCGGTGCTACATTGACTTGATCCCTTTCTTTTCCCCCCTCAATTTCCTCCTCTCCTCTCCTGAAGGCGTTGACTACCAGTGGTCTTCATAAGCCTCTCCCAAGTGGCCATTCATTAAGTGCGAGCGAATGTGAGCAGGATATTCGAACACATGTGGTGCGCCAGTTCGCACCCAACATCCACAGACATGCACTTTCCTGCACGAATCATTGAATGGCAATCTACACAGAGAATCCTGGTTGATATTCTCTCCTCACCCACCCCTGCCCACCCGTCTCTAGTCCAGGAGTTCTGATTCTAGCCCCCGCTATATTGCCTTGGTGAAGATCAGCCAACTCAGCACGGGCCAGGAATTGAACCTGGAATATTCTGGTCTGCATTGTTTAAATCTACGATCAATTGTTTGTTCTACTAAGTATTAAACAACACATTATTTGACAGCATTTAAATTTGGATAAAGATTTTGTGGGTGGAGTTGATGAGTGACTCAGTTGACTGGAGCTCCTTGCTTAAAATGCAATTGGTCTTGGATCAACTAGTGGAATTAACTGGGATACAGTATATGAGTAATTTGAGACATGCCATATGGTTAGTTAACATGCTTGGGAGGAACAGGTGACTTTGGGCCTATGGTTCCCAAAGCTCTCCATCACTGGGGTTTTCCTCATATCATGTCTGGGTCTGTTGTAGACTCATTGATAGAGATCAATTGTTATGATTAGTCAACAACTCGATTATCATTGTATCCTGCAACTACCAGGATGGAAGGAGACCTTGATGGACCTTGGTCTTTTTTCATCAAGCAATTGCTATGTTCCTAACTGGAGAGAATGTAGTTGAGATGAGATGTGATGATTTTTTTTACACTTGTGCCGATCCCATGGTTTCTCCGCACAGTACCTGGGATTGTCGGCATGGACCTGCTGGCAAAGCTCATCTGCTTGAGTAACGATGAAGCCGGGCGCTTCTCAACGTGGTCCGAGAGGTTGGTATCACTCCGAAACTCCTGCTTCCTCGACAGCTGAAAATGACAAAAAAACTCATGAGGTAAGCTTGGGATCATGGTGGGGGTTGTGAGTATAGTCTTCACTGAAGTAAGGAATTTGGTCGTGGCGAAAGAAACACTTGTATTTCAGACAGTCAGTGTCAACCTCAAGCCCACCCACATCAGGAACAGTGCAGTTAGATACAGAATAAAGCACCTTCTACACTGTCCCATCAAACACTAACACTCCCAGGTCAGGTACAGCATGGATAGACACAGAGTAAAGCTCCCTCTACACTGTCCCATCAAACACTCCGAGGGCAGGTACAGCACGGGACAGACACAGAGTAAAGTTCCCTCTACACTGTCCCATCAAACACTCCCAGGGCAGGTACAGCACGGGTTAGATACAGAGTAAAGTTCCCTCTACACTGTCCCATCAAACACTCCCAGGGCAGGTACAGCACGGGTTAGATACAGAGTAAAGTTCCCTCTACACTTTACTAACAAGGTGCTCCAACCACAACCTCAGAAAAGTGCCCCCTATTACACCAGTGTGGTATTTCTTCACATCCCACACCAACCAATCTTTGAGTGAGATTGTCAAGTCGTGTTGAATTGCGAAGCAGGTTTTTGAGCTGTGGGCCCAACTTCTAATAGGAACTGGTTGAGACCACTGCAAACTCAGCTGTGTTTTTAAACATTGCTAGTATTTTTGCTTTAATTTAGACTTTTGTCACATGTTGCCAAAAGAGAAACTTGAAGATATCAAAGAGAATGTGAGGCTGGAGAATTCAGATCACATTGAGCTGTCACTTGGGCTTTAGTTCTGCCACTGATGACCTATAAATTATATCTTTACTGTTCAACTCCATCTGTGATTAGATACAACACAAATCTCTTCAAGCCGACATTTGTTTCTAACAGAGAAGTGATGGTTCAAAGATATGATTGGTGTGGACCTCCTTTGAGGTCGTCCGTTACATTGCTTCAGGGTTTGAGCAGTATACGTGGGATGAGTGCAAGCTCAGCTGAGGGAGAGTGTCGATTCAGCAGGGAAAGTGTGGATGTGGTCTTGGGGGTTCGGGGTTGGAGATAATCAGCAGCCATCTTGGGTTGCTATCCACTGGCGTGTGGACTGTTATGGTCCGGCTTTTTAGTGAAATGTGCGGCACATTCATGGACGTCAACTGGACTCCATTTTAAAAAATGTAAATGGAGTCCATTTTGTCCACTTACTTCTGTGTCTCATAAAGGCGTGGAAGTGTTAGTTGTCAAGGATTTCAATAAATCCTAGTCATTACCTTTGGAATGATGTGGAGATGCCAGTGATGGACTGGGGTTGACAAATGTAAGGAATCTTACAACACCAGGTTATAGTCCAACTGTTTTATTTGAAAATCACAAGCTTTCGGAGGCTTTCTCCTTCGTCAGGTGAGCAAGCTTGTGATTTTCAAATAAAACAGTTGGACTATAACCTGGTGTTGTAAAATTACCTTTGGAAGTGAGTGACAAGGGCTCATCAGTTTACGAAGAGAGAGGAGAGGTCAGGAGAAGTGCTTTTACATGGAGAGTTGTTGGAGCAGGGAATGCTTTGCCACAGGAAGTGGTTGCAGCAGAGACCATTGCATCTTCCAAGGGAAAAGCGGATAACATTTGAAGCAGAGGAAGATACAGGGCTATGGGAAGAGAACATTGGGACAGGAGGAGGCCATTCAACTCCTCGAGCCTGCTCCGCCATTCAATTAGATCATTGCTGATCGGTACCTCAACTCCATTTACCCGCCTTTGCTCCATATCCCTTAATACCCTAACCTAACAAAAGTCTATCAATCTCAGTTTTGACATTTTCAGTAGACCCCCAGCCTCAACAGTTTTTTGGGGGAGAGAGTTCCCCCAAAACTCTCTCCCCCAACCCTTTGTGTGAAGACGTGTGAAGATTTCCACTCTCCTTTGTGTGAGAGCAGGGCAGTGGGATTAGTCTTGGAATGCTCTAGCAAAGAGATAGCACAATACACGATGGGCCGAATGGCTACCTTCTGTGTTGTTGACTTCAATGGTTCTATGATGCCACTGTCCAGCTTAGAACCTGGTAAAACTGTATGGCTGTCGACGGGCTAGTTTTTCTTTGCTGGGCTGTGTTTCCTCAGTAACGCCAGCTTCATGTGCTGCTTACCCGTTTAGACTCTGTCGACTCTGCTTTGCTGTCCGCAAACACCACACTGCTCCTCTTCTGCCTCTTTCTCTCCCTCCTTAATTTGATCTCTCCTTCCTCCTTGACGGCCCGATCTGGTGCCTTTTCTTCAAGCTTGGGGATTGGTGTCTTTGGTCTAGGGCTGTCTGGAATCACACTGTTGAAGTGACACAAGGAACACTTGTGTGAGGTAAACGTTAAACTTATTCGTTTGATTTTAAAAA
The DNA here is from genome assembly GCF_035084215.1 of Heptranchias perlo. Classification (NCBI taxonomy): domain Eukaryota; kingdom Metazoa; phylum Chordata; class Chondrichthyes; order Hexanchiformes; family Hexanchidae; genus Heptranchias; species Heptranchias perlo. The sequence goes on from NC_090338.1 coordinate 65,120,382, forward strand.
GCAGTAAAATCATTTCATCTGTATTCTGGGACATTGTGGTTAATCAACTGGATTAAAAGTCTAATAGCCATAATACGCCAGGACAATGTCTTTTCTAGCCCAAGGCGAGATCGACTAAAACTCGTGAAAGGGAAGTTGAAGACACATCATGGAAGAATTTTTTTCATAGAATTACATAGAATGTACAGCACAGAAACAGGCCATTCGGCCCCATGCCGGAGTTTATGTTTCACACGAGACCCCTCTCACCCCTCTTCATCTAACCCTATCAACATATCCTTCTATTCCTTTCTCCCTCATGTGTTTATCTAGCTTCCCTTTAAATGTATCTATGTTAGTCGTCACAACTACTCGTTGTGGTAGCGAGTTCCACATTCTAACCATTCTCTGGGTAAAGAAGTTTCACCTGAATTCCCTATTGGATTTATTAGTGACTATCTTATATTTATGACCCCTAGTTCTGGTCTCCCCAGCAAGTGGAAACATCTTCTCTACGTCTATCAGGTCACCCCTCAGTCTTCTCTTTTCTAGAGAACACAGCCCCAGCTTGTTCAATCTTTCCTGGTAGGTATAACCCCTCAGTTCTGGTATCATCCTTGTAAATCTTTTTTGTACCTTCTCCAGAGTCTCTATATCCTTTGTGTAAAACGGAGACCAGAACTGTTCACGGTACTCCAAGTGTGGTCTAACCAAGGTTCTGTACAAGTTTAACATAACTTCACTGCTTTTCAATTCTATCCCTCTAGAAATGAGCCCCAGTGTTTTGTTTGCTTTTTTTCTGGCCTTATTAACCTGCGTCATTACTTTTAGTGATTTGTGTATCTGTACCTCCAGATCTCTCTGCTCCACTACCCCATTTAGACTCTTATTTTCTAAGGAGTATGTGGCCTCCTTATTCTTCTTACCAAAATGTACTACCTCACACTTATCTATGTTGAAATTCATTTGCCAATTACATGCCCATTCTGCAAGTTTATTAATGTCTTCCTGTATTTTATTGCAATTCTCCTCAGTATTAATTATACCCCTCAGTTTGGTGTCATCCGCAAATTTTGAAATTGTACTTCCAATTCCCAAATCCAAATCGTTTATATAAATGGTGAACAATAGTGGTCCCAGCACCGATCCTTGTGGAACACCACTTCCCACCTTTTGCCAATTTGAGTAACTACCTTTAGCCCTTACTCTTTGGATCAAAAAAGGATAGAACAGGGTACTTTCTAAATGGTAAAAAGTTAAAAACAGTGGCTGTCCAAAGGGACTTAGGGGTTCAGGTACATAGATCATTGAAGTGTCATGAACAGGTGCAGGAAATAATCAAGAAGGCTAATGGAATGCTGGCCTTTATATCTAGAGGACTAGAGTACAAGGGGGCAGAAGTTATGCTGCAGCTATACAAAACCCTGGTT